>NC_038046.1:13724985-14046985 GCF_002211085.1 Panicum hallii | reverse complement strand
CAGATATGGTATGCAAGTGTGGTAGGTACGTTGATCTTACCGGGAAAGCATACATTTCGATGATCCAATATCTTTCCAGCTCCATTGCGGCGAAGTAGTAGATGATCAAACTAGAACACGCTATTTTTGTGCAATGAATTTATCAGTAGGGATAGTACAATATGATTTTTTTTTTCCGATTCGCTGAAGTATTTCTTACGGCATGAAAACGCTACTTTTATCTGGATATAAAAAAACCACGTTATAATATTTTGGTAGAAGAATAATCGCACGACTAATACAAGCAAGGCTCTCACTATACTCTGATGATCATATTACAACATACCATCTGGCGAGAACAAGTCGATGTATGTATGTATGTATGTATGCATGCATATGTTGCTATCGTTGCGTGCATACCCAAAGCAAGCAAATTGCTTGATCGCCGCTGGTTAGTTCTTGGTCGCTCATGGCGGCCGTCACAGAATCCGCGTCCACGTACGGCCACTACGTTCTGTTGCAGCCGGAAGCGCAGCCCGATGATAACTGCGAGGACGACGACGACGTTGTTGCCGCCCTCATCACCTTGGTGCAGATTTTTGCCGTTCTCGCGCTTTGCTTCGGTTTCGTGCACATTATTTCGCCCTTTATTTTCCCCGTAGATCCTGAGATCTCGGTCCGGATTACCGGCGTCGGAGGGCTGGACGATCCGCGCAGGCCAGCCGTCTCGCCCTTCTTCAACCTCACCATCCACGTCGACAACGATTATTCTTTCTTGCAAGTTTTCCACACCTCAGGCCTGTTTGCTTGGTAGCCACTAGCCAGAGGTTGCCACAAATACGGTTAGGAATGTGTCAATGCAAAGTTGTGGTATCACTGTCTTGGGGCAAATAGACATGTTTGGTTGGTTTCTACGACTAGACTAAAGTTTTAGTCAATGTTGTAAGGCTATCGTTTAGATTGCAACCACAAAACTTGATAAAATAAAGTTTTAGCCATTTCTATTTTTTTTATGGATGATTGGGATATGAACAGAAAAACATAGATAGTCTGAGTATCAGAGACAAGACTGGAATCTTTTAACATAGATGGTGCCACAACTAGAGTAGATAGTCAGATAGATTGACCGTTGGCTTGTTCAGTCGTGCAAGCCTACTCCGTACATGGAAATGCCATATACATCCGGAACTGGTTTGGTTACAATGATTTTTTTTTCTTTTTTGTTGGTGTGGTAGGCAGTCCGGTTTTTGTGGCGAGGTATATGCCCTTGGGTTCACATGGGCCTGTTTCATTATAGGCTAATTGTAGCCGATCCATAAGATATGACAAAAAGTAGCGCTTAACTTACTGCTCATATACAAATTGTACATAGATTGGGCTACGATTTGGCCTACCCAACCAAACAAGGCTGCCATGGGATGCAAATTTGCCATCGAGGTGGAGTAGATAATCTTGTTTTGTTCAACTGGTTTTGGACAGTGGCCCTTGCCTAACTGCTGGTCTTTTTATGTAGGTCTATAAAGTTTTATTCTACGAATTTTCGTTATTTGTTCTGTGTAAATATTTTATTTCATGAGTTTTCTTGTGTATAAGGCTGCCATGAGAAGACACCGAGAAGAGTGAAGAAGAAAGAAGCGGTGTATGGATGTATTAAGTCTACAGGGGAGCTCCAACTGAAGGTTGAGGAGTACGAGCTGAAGGAAGATCGGATCATGTCATAAGGACAAGAGAAGAAAACGGCTCAGAACGGCAGAGCGCAGAAGATTCAAGGGCAGTGACACAACGATCTGGTTGTCAAAGACAAGTACGCATTGAGGCGAGTGTTGAAAATAACAATACATACTTGAGAAGATTCTGGAAGAATTTGGAAATTGTAAGAGAGATGAGTTGCCATGTTTCATGGTAAGAAAAGAATTCTCTAAAATTAAATAATTAGCATAGTTGGATAAGGATGCAAAAAATTCTACAGTTATATATTTTGTAAAGAAGAGTGTGAAAATTACCATATGACAACACCACAACACCCATGAGCACCTATAAATAGAGGTGCTCCTCTCCCCTCTTACCATACCATGGTATAAGATGTCTCAAATAGGAGGTGGCATGGTAGCTATGTACCGTAGTTGTGCTATGGTAGAGTAGCCATATAAAGAGTACAAGAGTCTTGTGTTGTATCAAGTTATAGTGAATAAATAGTTGAGTTCTCTTGTAGAGAGTTGATCTCCCGTGTCAGTGAGTAGGTGAAGGTCTCTTTAGTGTAGTGTCGGGTTAATAAAAGAAGTGGTATCATACTACTTTGGTACCGCAATTTGAAAATATCTATGACTGCAATTTGGAAATTGAATCCAACCAGAATCTACATTGATAGAATGCTGATTTTGATGTGGATTGATATGACAGAGCATAGTATACTATGGTTCTTGGATGTTGTATGACCATCTACTTCAAAGTATCCAGATTATCATGAATCAGGAAGGCATAGCTTATTAACAAATTTGTTGGGCTGTACATTTTGGTTGTTCATGTTTTCTATTGTGCTATTTAAGCATGGAAGAGTATTAAAGGTTACCAAGCCTAACATAACAATTTTTATCTTAAAATAT
The DNA here is from genome assembly GCF_002211085.1 of Panicum hallii. Classification (NCBI taxonomy): domain Eukaryota; kingdom Viridiplantae; phylum Streptophyta; class Magnoliopsida; order Poales; family Poaceae; genus Panicum; species Panicum hallii. The sequence goes on along the minus strand of NC_038046.1, from coordinate 14,044,403 downwards.
TAAACCATAATACTAATTCTTGTTTGTTGTCTTAGGCACGGTGTATGTATTGTCCTATACTTCCTTTAGTTTGTGTTGCTATACTTCTTTTTGGACTGAAAGATATTGAACGTGATGAAGCGATTATTTTATTTGTTGGAATATTTGGATTTCTAACCATGCTGCTCATGTACACTTTGAGATGGGCTGTAATGGTAAGTGACAAACACACACCTTGAAAAGTAGTTTTTTTTTCCTTTCCCTAAATCTTGATCGAGTTATCTTTGCATTTTTCTAATTTAATCTTTTTTCTCTAGGAATATAAGATGGCAAGTATTGTCCTGAACATATGTGCCATTCCTGTTCTCTTATCATGTTTCAACCTTGATAAACTACGAACATGTTATGGATGGACATGTGTCGGAAGCATATGCTTCAGGGTTATTGAAATTAAGAAATCTTACTCCCTCACGCCCAAGGATGGTGTCCAGAAGTAGTATTTAGTTGGCCCGCTAGGCACGTGCACAGTATAAGAATTGTGAGAATATAGCAAAAGCAAACATGTTGAACTGACGAACCCTAAGCATGAGGTGGAAACCTCTCACCTCTTAAGTTCTGGAGATGTAATCTATCGGGACTTTTGCGGTTCGTGTAAATTCTATCATCCAATAGAATTGGTAGGCTGCTAAAATATTGTGGTTCAGACCATCAACATAAGGCTATTTGACATAGTTGAGTAGTTCCGCTCGGACCTATTATTGTTTCATGCACATTTATTTATATTATACAAACTATGTTCAACTACTTGGAGTGCTGTGATGGTGTGTCAATATTACCTTTTGCTTGTTCATATGTTTCTTTATGTTTAGGTCGGACCATTTTTGAAGGGTTGGATTTAAAACCCTATCATCAAACCTGAGCTTGAACAACGATTTTTTTTACATAAAGACGTACACCCTTTATGGGTAACTCAATCATCGAAGCATATTTGTTGTTGAGACTTGAGAAGGTTCTCTGAGGGGGAAAAAGCAGAGTTCAGTCGTTGGGGGCACAGCTTAATGAGCTAGAGAGAGAGAGAGCCATGCATGGTGGCCATTGGCGCAGAAGCTCTTTCACGAAGAGGTCTGCGTGCAACAACGATGCACGTCAAATTTAAGAAGTACTAGTCTCATGTGGATGTCACTTGACATTTGGAGAGTTGCAGAACGAAGCAGGTCAGAGGAAATGAATTATGGAATGTAATCTCAGCATTCAAATTAATATTATGTTGCATCAATAAATAGTACTTAGATAACGAAAAATGAGTTCAGACATTCAGATATGTAGTAGCCAGGAGGCAGGAGTATGGATGTACTGAATGCTAAAACTAACGCTTGGTTGAAGCTATCCCACACAAGGGGATGCACGGCAATGCGGTCGGACGCTGGCTCAACAAGGTGTCGCACACTTGGAAACATGCCGTGGAACCGTCCTTGGGACCAACCGGCTTGATCTCAACGCTTAGCTTATCCATCCCTCGGCCCTGCCGGATCTTGTCGCGTAGCCTCTGGGACAAGAAGACGCCGTCTTTTGGCAGAGACATGTCCATCTTCCGGAAGCCATGTAGGTAGGGCAATATAATCGACTCAGTGCCAAATATATGAAAGAATACTAGAAAATGAAGAAAATATATATAATGGTAAGAAAATCGAGTGTCACATATTTGAAGATCTATTTTTGCGAAGTTGGTGTTAAGGATGGCAAAACTGGAGTCCTAAATATCCAATTTTCTCGCAGACAGACAGCGTCCCTGACAGAATCTGCCCCGCTGCACTTGGGATGGCATAGAGTGATGTGGAAGAAGAATAGGCAGAAGCGGAGTGAATTGTCACTTGAAATATGTACATGTGGCCGGCCTGGTCATAGAAAAAATATGTTGCAGTCTATGGCTATTGTACATGAGGAAACATTCGGAGGCCAAGGCTAAAAGTTCTCCCATAATCTCAGCGCCTACCTTGTGTCACAACAAATATTTGACAAATCGACTCGTGAGTATGAATCTGTTCGACCTTGTGTCTTGTAACCCTTGATTCCTAACGATACATGTCGTTGATCAAGCATCTTCGTCACCGTCTCCTCCAACTTTGCTCCCGGTCAGCCGCCGGCCAGCGCCCCAACGGCGGAGCAGCCCTCGGTAGTCCACGTCCCGGACGCGCAGCAGCAAGTACAGAACAATCCCCGAGATGAACCCCAGCGCGGCGCTCGACCCCGTGAGCGACACGCCGGCGCAGACGAGCATGACGAAGGACTCCTCCTTGGTGCCCATGTCCCGCGACGCCATGGCGAGCTCGATCCCGGAGAAGAGCAGCATGACGCCCAGTATCCCGATCGGGAACTGCCCGAGGATCGTCACGAACGAGTTGCCGAACACGAGCCCCAGCGCCAGCTTGCCGATGGCCAGGAACACCACGGACGCGCCGCTCCGGCCGCCGAAGCGGTACTGCCCCGCCAGCCCGCCCGCTCCGTGGCAGCACGGCATGGCGCCGAACCAGCAGCCGACGAAGTTCATGAGGCCCACGCTCACCGACACCCTCGCCGGGGAGAGCTCGGCGCGCTCGGGGAACAGGTCCGACGAGAGCTTGCACACGGCGATCACCGAGTTCAGCACGGACAGCGGGAGCTGCGGCACGGCGCCTTCCCAGAACCCTGTCTTGAAATCGTCCCAGGTGATCTTGACGATCCGCAGCGGCGCCGGCCCGAAGCGAAGGCCTCGCACGATCGACGGGTCGCGCGCGAAGCAGAGCAGCAGGCCGAGCGCGAACACGATGAGCGCAGCCGGGACGCGGCTGCAGGAGCGGCGGCGGCGGATGGTGCCGTCGCTGGCGAAGTCCTCGTCGTCGCCGGAGCCGGTGGCGAGGATGATGAACAGCAGCGCCGCGAGCGCGAGGACCAGGCCGTCAAGGCCGAGGAGCGGGCGCGCCACGGCGGTGGAGGCGGAGGACGAGTGGGAGAAGTCCTGGACGTAGCGGATGTACTTGACGGCGGTGAAGGCGAAGGAGAGCCCCTGCGAGAGCTGGATGCCGCGCACGACGGGGAGCGGGAGGAGGCGGTAGATGCAGGTCATGAGGCCCGTGGCGCCGAGGAAGAGCAGGACGGCGGCGACCGCGAGCCCCGCGGACATGATCTGCGGGACGGTGAGGTGCGCCGAGGAGAGCGCGACGGCGGCGATGGACTTCATGGGCTGCACGGGCATGGGGATGCCGAAGAGCAGGCCCGTGGCGAAGTTGTAGAGCGCGGTGAAGATGAGCGTGGTGCCGAGGTCGAGGTGCGACGCCAGCGACAGCGCGAGCACGATGGGGATGTAGGTGCCCAGGTCGCCCACCGCGCCGCCCAGCTCGGACCAGACGGACGTCTTGAGGCGGATGGAGGAGGGGAGGAACCCGGGGCGGCGGCCGCTGCCCTCGCCGGGGAGGAGCGGGTCGCCGGCGGACGCCATGGGGTGAGCAACTGGCAACGACTTTCTCTGGATGTGCTTTTCCGGTGGGATTGGGCTTACCTTGCACGTTTCTGACGGCAGATGGCCCGGTGGCTCCGCTGAGCTGATAAAATATGCGCGGCTGCTGTTTCCATCAAGAATTTAACACGAAGATGCGATCTAGATGCTGTTTCTTTAATATCATGATGCTGATGTGCTCGGCAATTATGCTAAAAAATCGGAGCTTTCATGTTCTTTAAAATGTATCCGAGTTGATCCATGCCTGAGATGATTCAGTTGAGACTTGAAGGATTAAGGATAGGTAGTTTATATACTTCATTCAAAAGATGCAGGCCAGAATCGCCGCGGAACTATATGTTGTTTGTCTTGAAAGTATTTTCATTGTCATTAACACATATCTCTCTCTCTCTCCCCCTCCCTCTCCCCTTCCAGTCCATTTTTTTTAAAAAAAAACGTAGAATCCTTAATTATGATGTAGCGTTCAACGGATTAGAAACATTTTCTGAGAATCCTTTTGAAAATGTAGAATCCTTAATTATTATTTTTTTCTGAAATGTACAATCCTTAATTCTGATGTATCTTTCCAAATTCTGAAAGAAGAAATCTTCTTGTGTTATTTTAAGCGACTCTTGGGACGGGCTCTTGGGATGGTGTAGGGACGGGGCAATCTTTCTGTTTTCCTTCCGGTCCAGCCCGCTGCTGAACAGCTAGCTGATTCTGTTTCATGTGACATCGATTCTGTTTCGTCCGTCCATCTCTCATCGCTGTTGGTTCCAACAAGAACAATACTGGCTGTGCAAGGTGGACGTGTCAAGTGGCCTTTCAAGCGACGAGGGGTGGGGATACCAATGGAGCATCTGATATTTTTCCCATCCGGCCCATGCCAAGGAACAAGGTTGTTGCGTAGTCACTCGGACACTCACGTGTTGGGTGATAGCGTGACTTGCGTGGTCGCACGATAGACCTTTTTTAGAAAGAATTGATGGAGACAATGCTGAGGCCGAGACCTTTTACCAGCCGTCAGTCACTGCAAGCTCACCTCAATGCTTCCTCTCTCTCTCTCTCTTCCCTTGATATTTTGAGCGGTATCTGTCTTTAGCGTCAATTCCCTTTTATCGCGCACACACGTAAATGAGTGCGACTGTGGTGGTGGAATTTAGAGCTGATTGGTTGGATGCCAAATTTTGCTAAAGCTAAAATCATGGCAAGCTAAATTGTGGGCAAGAAATTTAGACACTTATTTGGTTTAGTGCCAACCAATACTTTTTTTTTCTCTTATAAGGTTATAAGTTTTAAGAAGTTTTTAGTAACTTGCCATAATTTTGATCGAAGTGATCAATTTTTAGGTATGAACCGGTTGATAGCTAAATTTTATTGACATGCTTTGATTTTTTTGGAATAGTAAAAATTAGCAGCGAACCAAGCAGTCCCTTAATCACCGACTTTACCAACCGGATTCGTCTCTGCAATCTGCAATTCTGTCGTTGCGAGTCCGGGGACCGGGACAGCCACCTTCACGGCGCGACATGATTGGTCTGACTGTTTGACATCGGGGCGTCCAAATCCCAACCACTAACCGCGCGCACCAACCGTTGATCCTCCCGAAAACCCAACGCTCCCACCCATGCCACCGCCATGCGCTACCTCTACTTCCGCCCCAACGCAGCAGGCCATGCCCGCCCCCACCGCCACCCCCTGCTCGCCCACCTCGACTCCTGCGCCTCACGGGCCCACGTCGCGGAGCTCCACGGCCGCCTCATCCGCGCCCACCTCGCCGCCGACCCGGCCGTGGCCGGCCGGCTCGTCGCCCTCCTCGCGTCCCCCGCGGGGGGCCGCGACATGCGCCGCGCGCGCAGGGTGCTCGACGGGATGTCCCCGCCGAACGCGCCCGCGTGGAACTGCGTGATCAGGGGGCAGACCAGCCGCGGCGCGCCCCGGGATGCGCTGGCGGCGTTCAGGGCCATGGTCAGGAGGGGCGTTGCGCCAGACAGCTACACCATGGCGGCGGCCGTGTCCGCGACTGCTGCCGCAGATGGCTGGGCGTGGGAGTGGCGGGCGACCGGGGACGCGATCCACGCGATGGTTCGGAAGATTGGGTGCGCGGCGGATCTGTTCGTCACGTCGGGCCTTGTTAATCTTTACGGCACGTTTGGAAGTGTTGAGTATGCGAGGAAGGTTTTTGGGGAAATGCAGGAGAGGGACGTGGTGTCTTGGACGTCCATGATCTCAGCGTTTGCACAGCGTGGCATATGGGATGATGCGTTGAGGTTTCTTGCCGAGATGCAGGCAGATGGGATTGCTCCTAACAAAGTCACGATTATAAGCATGCTGACTGCTTGTGGGCGTGGGCAGGATGTTGACAGAGGACGGTGGGTGTATGGTCAGCTCAGTGAGTATGAAATTGAGGCTGATACGGATATAGGAAATGCACTGGTAAGCATGTATGCGAAATGCGGGTGCATGTCTGATGCTTTGGAGGCATTTAAGGTCATGCCTGCAAGGAATACTAAATCATGGAACACGTTGATTGATGGTTTTGTGCAAAATCAGAAGCATAAAGAAGCATTGAAAATGTTTGAAGAGATGTTATCAAGTGACTTCACTCCTGATGCTGTAACACTTGTATGTGTTTTATCAGCCTGCACTCAGCTTGGTGATCTTCAGCAAGGGAGGAATCTCCACAGTTACATAAGAAGCAGTGAGATCTGTTGTGACACCATCCTTACAAATTCTTTGATTAACATGTATGCCAAATGTGGCGATATGGCAGCAGCAGAAGTGGTTTTCAAGGCTATGAAACAGAGGGATGTTGTTTCATGGACGACTATGGTTTGTGGTTATGTGCATGGACGGCAATTTACAGCGGCCTTCATCTTTTTTGAAGAGATGAAGGATGCAGGGATTGTAGCAAGTGAAATGGCACTGGTTAGTCTACTTTCTGCTTGTTCACAGCTTGGAGCACTGGGTAGAGGAAGGGAGATACATGCTTATATAGAAGAAAAGAACATAAAACTAGATGTATTCCTAGAAAGTGCCCTGGTGGATATGTATGCAAAATGTGGCTGCATCGATATGGCTGCTGAAATATTTAGCAAAATGCAGCATAAGCAAACCCTCACATGGAATTCTATGGTCGGAGGTCTTGCAAGTAATGGGCATGGGAAAGAAGCAGTCCACCTCTTTGACCAAATGCTGAAGTTTGGAGATCCCAAACCTGATGGTATTACTTTCAAGACAGTCCTTGGTGCCTGTGCTCATGTGGGAATGGTTAGCGAGGGACTTTGTTACTTCCACTCCATGCCTAGCTTTGGTATTGCCCCTGATATTGAGCACTATGGATGCATAGTAGACCTCCTAAGTAGAGCTGGGCTAGTAGAAGAAGCATTTGAGTTCATAAAGAAGATGCCAATAGATCCTAATCCTGTAATTTGGGGATCACTTCTTTCAGCTTGCAGATTTCATGAAAAAATGGATTTAGTGAGGAGAGTCAGGCTACATGTAATTAAATTAGATCCTAATGATGTGGGGACACATGTGATGATCGCAAACTTATATGCTGAAGGTGGTCAGTGGGATGATGTACAGCAAATAAGAGAGCAGATGGTAAGCAGGGGTATAGAGAAGTCACCTGGTTACAGCTCCATCCAAGTCTAAACCTTCATAATGTATTTTAACGTAGTATGTGATCCGCCCATAAGGCAATACACAAGGCTGACAGGAGCAATGCCAACCAGTGCAGTTTATGTTTGACAAGACATCAGGCACCACATGTCAATTTCCATTAACCTGTGCATGTGTTATTACTGTTCTTGTATTATTTTGGGGATCAACACTGCCTAAATCATTTGCTTGGATAATGTTCGTGGACATAATTGAAGCTGTGACAAGAAGAAGGCATGTAAAATATGCTCACGGTATGAAATTTAGAGCTCACTTGCTGTTCACTTCTTAGATAAATTAATCATCAGGGTTCATAGTTCTTTTTTTCAATGAACATGTAGTGTTCTCTAAGCTCTGATCTTCTTTGTGTTTGAGTTATGCTTATATTATTGAAAATCATGCTTTTTTATCTAAATCTTTGTACATTGATTTGTTAAGACTGCTCAATTCACTTGTTCCTAATAAATAACCATTTGCACTTTGAACTATTGTACTGTTCATGTAGCTAACATTCGTCTTTCTCCAACCTTACAAGTGGCAAAACTGCAACCTGCCCTTCTCTGTACATTGATGTAAGATATTTACACATTTTTTTATCAAAATCTAGTTTGTTGATATTGTCTAAGAAATGTGAGTATCCATTTTGGGATTGAGTTCTCAGTTTTCGTATAGCTGGAAAAGACAGTTCTTTAGCTCTCAGAAGGCTGAGATTAAAGGCCAAGCTCCATAAATAGGTATGGGTCAATTAACCTCATATCTAGTCTGCGACATCTCGAATTTTAAACAGTGAAGAAATTAAAAACAAAATGAACCCCACCAATTATGCATACTGAACAAATAATACATTGATGTTTTATTAGCACCATTTCAATTTTCCCCAGAAGCTTGGGAATATCCAAACCCATGGACACGACAGAGGACAAATTTAGCATTTGCAATAGCTCTGAACGATCACATTATGACCAAACGGTATCATATGATCCTGCTGAATAACAGGCCATGAAATCCTTAGCGACTGCTCATCTACCATGCTGGATCACAGATAGTTTATGTACACGATAGTACTCCCAAAGATCTGTTTTATCTGATTTGCTGCATGTTTGGAGTTTAGGAGCAAGGTAGGATCGTTAGCAAACGAGTTAATGGCTTCTACTTCTGCATCCCTAGTATGTTGTTAGTAGAATCACCCCTAATTGCTGGTACATTAATATATATGATGCAGCACAGCTCAATTTGTTGAATGCTCGTGTCAGAGAACAGAAACCCAGGCCCGCGCCTGTTGCGTCAATTTTTCTACAGTAAGATTATGCAGCTTTTGGAGTGGCAGCGTAGGGCAGGGATGCAGGTTGACTGTGTAACCCTTCTGTGGCATCTTTCCAATCTGGGCAGCGATCGTGCTGGCCAATGATCCCAATGTGATGACCACTTTTCCCTGGACGACGACATGCATGATCCCAGGCTGGTACTAGTACGCAGGCATTTGCCGCCCTAATGAAAGGGAAAAGGCAAGTTTTTCTCTATAGTCTTTAGGGAATGAACTTGTGCAAGCTGTGGTCAACGATCTACGATTACTTCGCAAATTTCAGTAGCAAAACCTTCCCCCTAACTTGAAGCTTTTGGTGCTGAACCATAAAAAAAAACTAGCGAAACACTTTGAACATGTGTCAGTGTCACAACTGGGTTCATAAGTAAAAAATAAAAAATGGGAAAAACAATGGTGGTGGCCCATGCAGGTCTCGAACCTGCGACCTTCGCGTTATTAGCACGACGCTCTAACCAACTGAGCTAATAGGCCGGTTTGATGCAGCCCAACAAGTACACTAAATAACCATTTCTAACTGCTTATCTCGTCTGATCGCAGACTAGTGCGCACGCCGCATTCTGATCCGACGAACCCGAGCTGGCTGAATAGGTCCATCGTAGCTCAGTGATCCTGGACCGTCTCTTTTGTCTGCTGCTTAAAGATTGCCCAGCCATGCAGGCGTAGGGCATGCCCAAATGATTGTCAAACGGATGGATGCTAGATTTATCCATCTGACGCGCTCACGCCTCAGGTGCCCTCCGCCGCCTCTTCTTGGCAAACCTGCCCCCTTCACGCCCAAGGTTAACGGCCGGCCGGCGGGGGACTGGTCAGGACTCGGGAGCGGCAACAAGCTAATCACGCAGATGCCCGAGTGCAGGCTACACGGAGGCGATCGAGGCGGAAGGAGGTGCTGATCTTCTGTACTGTCCGCGCCGCGCGCGTCAGGAGGACGCGGGGAGGCCCACCTCGCCACGCCAGGAGTCGCGTCGCGTGCCGGCCAGCCAGCCATCCCAACCGTCTGCCACAGCGCCATGCGCCGGGGACTCGGGGAGAGCGCGGCTCGCGTCGACGGGGCACGTGAACGCCGTGGTCCGCTCCCTGCTCCGGCCGGTTCACGCTTCGGCACCTAATCCGCTGCAGGTGCAGCTACGGTAACATGCATGCCCCTGCGATCTCCTGCTGTGGCCACGACGAGATCATCTCGGGTCCCTAATTAAAACGCGCAGTGGCGTCGTGCGTGGCGCCACAAAGGAACAGTTCGCCGTCGGCAGCTACGCGCGCGGAACCTACCAAACACCGATCTCGCCCGTGATTTTAGAATTTAGAAGAATTCCCACTCGCACTCGGTACGGCTCGGAATGAGGGGTTTCGCGCGCTCGCGCCTTTTCCGGCCCGGACCGGACGCCACTGGCGCGCGCAGCCGCACCCAGAAGAACCCGTGCCGAGAGATGCCGCGCGCCCGCGCGTGCCGCACCGCATGTGCGCAGCGCCTCCCACTCGGCCACCACCATCGCTACTACTACTTGGCTGTCCTGCTGCAGCAAGCCGGGCCGGCAGCCTCACAAACGTGTTTGTTTAAGAGCGCAGTGGTTGCGGTTGCAAAGCTACACGCGCTGCAGTACATCCGGGAGCTTTTTGGCGGAGCTAGCTGCTGACCTGTTTGTTTATTGTGCTCGGGACAGAGCAGCAAGAGCAACGGTCATCGTCGGGCGAGCGGTTTGGCGTCTTGCGCGAGCACCATTTGCGGAGAGCAAGGCCTGAAGCCCTGAACGGGAGAAAGCGGAATCGATGGCGGTGCTGACTCGGCAGGCGATGGCTAGTGGTTTTAAATTTCGAATTTACAGGGGCATCGTCAAGCGCCAGTAAAGAGTGGTGCATGCTAGCAGAACTTTTCTATAGATGAGGATCGCATGCAAGCATTGGCGGTCGCTGTTGTCAGCAGCTGAGTGCCACGGGTGCCTTTTGCTGTGCTCCGTGTCTCGCCAAGCCACGCAGGCAGACCAGCACGATGTACGTCAATGCCACGCCAGTGTAGTTTCTAGCTTCTACAATGGCAATGCCATGTTCCGGGGACGCACGCTTTCAGTCTATTCAACCATGACGGCATTGCTAACAGAATTTCACGTCATTTCAGATTCCTCAGTCTGCCTCCCATTTACGAATTACGATCGATTTCATTTCCACCGGGACAGCCGCGATTTTACAGTAAACCCCCCGCTACTCTTACCAATTTACAGTAGCTACTACCATGCCGGCCTCCTAGCTGCTGCAGCTGATATTGCTCTCCTCGCTGCCGCTGCCGCTGCTGCCGTCCGCGTTGCTGTCGCTCTGATTGTTCTCCTCCGCCCGCCACGCGGACGCCGAGAAGAGCGGCCGCCCGTGCCACCCCAGCGTCAGGCACCCGTCGGCCTCCTCCACGCAGTGGCCCTCCCCGGAGAAGAGCCCCACCAGCATCCTCGCCTGCCGCAGCGCGTTCGCCCCCAGCGGCACGCCGGACAGCCCCGCGCGCCCCAGCCGCTCCCGCCACCGCCGCAGCGGCTCGTGCCGCTCCCGCCGCTCCGCGCCCTCGCCGCACACGATGTCGCAGATCTCGCGCTCCAGGTACGCCTCGGCCGCCGCGTCGCCCGCGCCGCCGCTCGCCGCGTCCAGGGAGTCGAACACCGCCGAGTAGTAGAAGAGCGCCTCCGTGAACCGGTCCAGGAACCCCGGCTTGTTGTGGTCGGCCTCCTGCTCCACCACCGTGAACACCCGGGGGCGCAGGGAGGCCACGCAGTCGAGGACGGCGTCGATGGGCGCCCGGGCGTCGGCCGCGGGCGGGTCGGTGACCAGGCGGTGGAGCTGGAGCACGGAGTTGACGGCGATGGCCTCGCCCTGCGACACCTGCAGCATCCAGGGGCGGACCTCGTCGAGGCGGTTGGCGGCCACGCCGCGGAAGGAGAAGTGAACGCGCACGGAGCGCGCCAGGTCGGCGAGGCGGACGCCGACGTCGCGGAGGTCGTCGCGCCCCGGCGGGGAGGGCGGGCCAATGCCGGTGAGACGGAGGAACGGCGGCCCGCCGGGGCGGAGCGCGAGGGCCTGGATCAGCGCGGGCCACTGGAGGCCCTGCATGAGGTTGAAGTCGATGATGTGGACGTGCCTGCAGCCCTGGACGGCCTCCAGGATAGCCTGGTTGGCCGTGAAGTGCGCGAACTTGAGGTAGGGCCCCGCCTCGTAGAAGCGGTGGTAGAGGAAGGCGTGGTCGGCGTCCGCGGCGGCGGGCTGCGGCGGAGGCGGAGGCGACGGCGTGGGAGGGAACAGCCTCCGGGACAGCGCGGCGGTGAAGTGGACGGCGACGCGGCCGATGCCGGAGGCCGGCGAGACGGCGGCAAGCGCGGCGTGCGCGTCGGCCAGGTGCGCGGAGGCGCCCGCGTGGTCCCCGGCCTCGACGGCGCCGGCGCAGCTCATGAGGAGGTGCACGAGGCGGATGCCCGCGGCCTCCTCCTCCTCCCGCCGCATCGCCGCCAGCGCCGCGGCGAGATCGGGCAGCTCCAGCTGCGCCGCGTGCATGTCGGCGGCCGCGCCCGCGTAGTACGCCACCCCGGCGTCGGGCACCACGGTGGGCAGCGGGGGCAGGGCGGCGGCGTCGAGCCCCGGGTCCGCGGGCCACTGGAAGGGGAACGCGCCGCCCATGGCCATGGGTCGGTGGGTGGGGAGGTGGCGTGCGCTGCGCGCGGTCAGCAGAGTGACGGATTCGCGCCTCGCGGGCGGTGAGTGATGTGGAGGGGAGTGAGGAGACGGGGTGGGTCGCGGGGGGTTAAGGTGCTGGGAGGTGACGTCGGAGAAGGGGCGGTTACACGTGGAGAGGCGGGCACGAGCACGGGGCGCGCGGGGACACGTTGGCCTCGGGAAGGATTCTGAGGCCGGCGAGGGCACCGAGGCGCCGTGGGGGCGGCCTGCTCTGCTCCTTCTGTCAATTCCTGTTCCTGATCTTGTCTGGGGGATCTCATCTCGGAGTGTGCAATCCTGTTGTAACTGCACACAAATTTTACTCTACTACTGGACGAAGGCTCCCGCGCACCCCGTAGGAAGTTTCCTCTGAGTCGCTCTACAAACCTTCTCCTCTCAAGTCTCAACTCAACAAAAAGCAGAAGTCCTACGCGGCAGATCTTTGTTAGAAAAATTTCTCTTCTAAAAATACAGAAAATCCAAGTTCATGCGAATGTTTAATTCCTATACACTTCCGTTGCGCCAATCATATCAAACTTCGACTAGACACATGGGACATCAATGTCTTGTTTTACATAGTTATTTGTAGGCACTTGGCTAAATATATTTTGGTCACCATAGTTTATTTAAATATATTTCATCATATAATATAGAAGCAATGGCGTTATGAACAAAAGATTATGTATATGTTTCACCTGAGTTGACGGGCTAAACAGAGAAATAAATGGTACTCTCCGTCTCTCCAAATTCTAGATGTATTATACTTACAATAGACATACCTAGGTACAAAGTAAAAGCTACATATCTAGAAAAGCCAAACAACCTGTAAGGCTGACTCCAACAAAAGAAGCCATTTGGAGTAGGCAAATACACGTTTTGGCTACCGGTTAGGAAATAGCTACGGTAGTTATTTTTTTCTGACCTCCAACAGCATAGGCAAAAGCATACTTCATTCCACTGGTAGTTGGCTCCCGCCAACGGCAAGAAATCTCTCTCCTCCCGAACCGGCGAGTTCTCCCTTGCCACACAACCTTCTCTCTCCTCCCACCCAACTGACCGTTGGTCCAGCCGCGAATGGCTTGGCCTGGCAGAGCATGCATTTTAACTTCCCTCTCCCCTGCTAGTCAAAATACCTTGCCTTTATGCCTACTCTGTTGGAGACGGATATCTAGTGCTATAGTACTCCCACAGTAGCTATTTTGCCTTTGCCTAGCCGAATGGCTCGCCTGTTGGAGTCAGCCTAAGGAGGAAGTAGCTAATTGTTCATAAACTAATAGAATCAATTGAGATGGAAAAAAATAATGAAATGAAAGAAAACAAACCACAAAAGTGTTCAACACTGATTTTCATTAGAGTGGTGAGATAAGAATATACTCTATGGAGAACTTAGACACACTAGCATGAGTGTGTGCCTCTATAGCAAGGATGTCTTCTGCCAAACCCATCTCCTCCTTCTTGGCCTTTCTCATCTAGATCCACTTGGCCCTTCCTTCATAGATGTAGTTTATTCTTTAGCTTGAAAGTCGAGGATGAACTCCCACCGTATTTGCATTATATGAGTACTTGCAATGGTTATCAGGCAAACCCTAAGTCAACACTGTCCACCAACGGTCTCTAAAGAGAGAAAGCACTGCTAAACTGAAGTTGTGGATTATGTGTAGAAAAAGAACTAAGTCCCCATTTGGTATGGTCAATTTCCTTTAGGAAAAGACTATAGCTTTTTTAGATGATAAAGTACAAACCTTCTTAAATGCTTTGAATTGACGAAGATATCAAAATCTATTTTTCTCACTATAAGTAATACTATATTTACATGCTTCTTAATATTGGCTTGCCTTTTCCCATATAAATATGAAGTTGGATGTTCATTTTCTCCATAAGCGCACGTTAGCTTTTCTTGGCAGACAGTTGCAGTTCGTTTCCAGAGTGTAATAACCAGGTGGACAAGAGATGAACTCCAGTAAAATCAAGAATTAACCTATCCACAGAGTATGTACAGTGTACCTACCAGACGCCAATACACATGGGGTCTTTTTCGTTCTCGTGGGGTCACCGATCAGAAATTTGGTCATGCGGGTCCAGGGGCACGGCAGGGCGTCCAGGTCGTTAGCCTCGGATGCAGCCATGGTCCCAGAAGGGCAGAACAGAAATGAGGGGCTGGGCCCATGGATCAGGTGGTCCGGGTGCGTTGTTGCACGGAGGGGGTCGCCGCCGCCTCCTGTAACAAGAATTCGCTGATGGCCGCCGGCCGCATGCCACCCCGTACTTTACCCCCCCTGCAATCACCCTATAATAAGCATCCTTTGCAGGCTTGCAGCGCTGCCGAAAGCTCGAGCTCACCTAATTGAGCTCATGCAGGTTTCGTCAGTTTGGCACCCATGGACACGCCGTGCCTGCCCCAGGAGCACATGGCACCAACCAAATAAATCTCAACAACCGTTTCCACATCTGAAAACCCAGCCCCGGAGGGGCCGCTGGAACGGGCAAAAAACTTTGCACAAAGCTTGCCGCCGAGGACGGCCCCGGAACTGTGAAATGTTTCCGTTTCGCAAGCTGGATCTCGATCGCCGGGGAGCGCGCGCTCTGAATATTTAGCACCAGGCAGGTGACCTCCCCGATCTTACGGCTCTCTCTCTCTCTCTCTCTCTCTCTCTCTCTCTCTCTCTCTCTCTCTCTCTCTCTTCTGGAAAACGAGGCTCGATGGAAATGGCGTGTGGCAAGTAAGCAGGCTGGAAGATGCCCCCCCGTCTGCATCGAGCGGCGATGGTCCCGGAGGCCTTTGCGTGCTGCACGGCCGGAGCGGTCCTCGTTGGTGGTCAGTCGGTTGCGGCTTCTCTGAATTCGCTAGGTTTTTTAGGTTTTGTTCTCTCTTTTTTTTTCGAACATTGCCCGCGAGGGTAACAGGCGCTTTGATTTGTAAAAGTCTCGGAGCAGAGGTGGTCGTGTTGGATGCGCCAAGTCCATCAACTTGCCGTAAAATCGTGTTGGCGCTTCCAACTTGCCCGCGAACGGTCGCCATCGGTTTTGACAAAGCGGCAGCCTGCTGATGTGTGATGAGATGGAAAGGAACCAGAAGTGAAGAGGAATCGCCTTCTATACTGAGGGGCATGAATTAGAAAGCGCCGTCACCTACTAGAGATGTGAAAACACGGCTGCATTTATATAGTTTATAGGATAAGAAGCGGCATTTGAGATTAGTTTATAATATTTGAGAACACGAATGACCCGAAGCGAGTGGACGATACGCAGAGCTACGCAGGGTCGACGGGTTGCAGGCGTTTCCACGATGAACAGATATTCAGATATTCAGACAGCGGCAGCACGGGCGTCGGTTCAACGTCCTAGATGAGACGGTGCTGCCGGGCTGCGAGCTGTCCATCTCCCCGTGCAGTGGTACTTACTAGTCGTACGACGACGATACCAGGAAAAAAAACTTACTGGCGATCGGGTGAAAACGTGACCAGACAAAAGCAGCATCGGCGGCAGGGCTCAGCTGCTAATCCGGGTCGTATTAGCAGTAAGCATCACCCGACCTGTGCTGTTACAGTGCGAAAAGCGCGTGTCCTGCGGGAGCAGTAGCAGTAGCAGTAGTAAGGTCAGGATTAGGTGCCGGGTAGCATCACGGCGCGCAACGCCATTGGTGTGGTCATCCATCCGTCCATGCTTTAATAATGCTACGAACAGTTGTGTAGTAGCTTAAGCTAGGCTTGTCAGGAGACGTGACCTTCAGTCTTCGGAAAACGCCGGTCTCTGTTCGAGCCATTCACGCCTTCATTCCAAAGGAACGGAAAGTGAAGGAATTTTAGTGGAGTTCGAAATACCCGGTTCACAGTAACAAGGCTCCACCATGAGAAGCATGTGTTGGGGTTGCTACTGTATGCTAGTGCATGGATTGAATTTTCATTAACTGGATGCGCGGGACACCTCGAGCTCGGATTGGAGTTGGATTTTAGTAGGAGCTGAAAGGGCTCGCGCCGCGGCCGTGCGCATCCCTGGTGGCCTGACAGCAAGATGCGTACTTGCTGCTGCTCCCTGCCTGACGCCTTTTTCTCCGCTTTCAGGTAGGGATGTCGATGCAGATTCTCCGGCCGAGATTGCCATTGGCGACGGCCTGTTGACCGCCCCTGAAGACCCGTGCAGCGCAGAATAATCAATCTATCGTCGCTCGCTGCCTGTACCTGGTCGAGGAGCATATAATAATAGTCTCAGCCTCTCAGGGCACTGTGACAGGCCAAACCAAGCCGGCAATCCATTCATATACATGTACCCGTGGTGGCGTGACGCGCTTGTTGCGTAGCAGGTGGTGCCGCGCAACGCGCTGCGGCCTCCCCAGTTCCCAAACCCTGTCGGGGTCGGCCGTTCATGTAGCCGCCCTTGCCCTCCGACAGGGATCACGCAATACTACTCCGTAATACTCTAATCCAGCTCCACTGTCCACTTCACTCTCACTCCATATGAAGCTAGCTTTTCTTGGCCAAATCCAAACCCCATGCATGCCTATTGCCTAGGACGGCAAGGGCCGATCAGATGAGGTCTGCCTGAAGACCACGCATCGCACATGCTGCGTGTCCAGTGGCTATCTGTTGGAGGGAAACAAGCTGTCAGTTTTCGCCGGCAGGTCCGCCGCCGGTCAAGCTCCGCACGTCTGATGGTCTGATCGATCTGGTGAATGCGTGCGTGGCGTCAATCGTCCTACGCTGGGCGAGCAGGGTCGGCGGCCACCACTGGGCGTCCCGTGAGCGCACAGGGATCCCTGGCAGGAGGGACCCGGACGCGTCACAGGCCAGCCAGGGAAAAGCGCTCGCCGCGCGATGCACGCACAACCATGTAGACGCCGTGCTCCGGAGTTCAGAGCTGAGCTGAGAGCGAAGGACAGCTGCCGGCCGGGGCCGGCATCGACGCATCGTCTCCGAGATGGTCCTACTCGTGCCGATCGGACGAGACGCTCGCGATCGTACCCGGCTGCCGCGCGGATCCGTTTCCCCCCACGAGTGACAGAGCGGTGGGTGGTGGGTGATCTCGTTGCGGATCGGACGGGCGACGGAACTGGCGAGCGTGCTCCCACCGCATATCACCCGTCAGTCGTCACTACAATCCCTGGAGGCTGGAGCACCCAGTGAGCCCAGAGTCTTTGATGGAACAAGCAAGCGCATGGGCATGAATGATGAATGCATGAGTGGATGAGTGAGTCACCTCGCGACGCATGAACGCCCCAATCAGCAAGGACGCAGCTCCCCCAGCAGAGCAAGCGCCGGTTTTCAGCTTGACTCCACGTTCCTTCACCTGTGACGACTGGCGATGGCGTGGCAGGCAGGGGCCGGGTCACCTGGTCAGTAGGGCAGGGACTGATGGAATAAATAAGAGTTTCAGTTTTAAATTAATCTGAAGATAAAATATGATCATGATAAAAAGTGTGTACAGAAAACGAACATATGTAAACATGTTGATCAAACGATTCAAGATAAAATATTGCAGCAGTAAGATTAAACCTAACTAGATCATACTAGGTATGAAAGACGTAGTTAGGGACAGAAAACCGTACGCAGAGCGCTTCCTAAAAACCTTATTCGCTCTCTCCCGGTGCAGGATCGCTGAGAACGAGGTTCCGGAGACCTGCTCTCCCGATTGCCGGTGCACGCCGACGAACGGGATGAAGTACGTACGCGGCGTGAGGCGCGTTATGTATCTTCTATATCCGGCACCCGATTTTTGGCGGACCATTCACGCGCACGTCGCGTGCGCGCGCCCTTCGCCCGAAGCCCGAGCCCGAGCCCGAGCCCGAGCCCGGCGAGGCGAGCGAGCGAGCGCGTGTTCTTCTTTCTTCCTCTCACCCACACTTGCAAGAGCATGGAGAGCATCCAACTATTTAAGTTGGATTTCCTCAACCTCTACTAGCAAGGTGGGACTAAATTGTTGCCATGCACATTTGCACTAATGGGCCTTTGAGATTTTATTGGAATTATTTAGATTTACATGGTGGGTCTTTGCACTATTGAGCCCAAATATTCCAACAGGGACACCGGTACCAACCACCGGTGCCTAGTACTAGTGTCGGGCCGGGGCAGGAGGGACTAGGGAGCGAAGCGGAACCCGTGATCGACCCGCTCGGCGGCAGGCGTACTGCTGGTACAGTGCCGCGTTACCGCGTACTAGTCCGCGTTCCACCAGGCGCACTGCAGCTGCGGCGTCCACTGAAACGCCGGCCGCCTGAAACAAATGAGCACGGCGCCCCACCCGCCTTGTTGAGCGAGAGGCCGAGAGCGCCGCCTTCCTTCCTGCGCGCCGAACGCCCGACCGAGCTCCCAGGGCTATATATCGCATATGTTACCAAACATGAATCCATCATCCGAAGGAAAACTTTTACCTCTATTCGGTCCAACGTGGCAACACGGCCAGTAACTCCTTCCTCGCGAGCTGCTCCTCCTTCTTCCTCCATGTGCTAGCCGCCGCCGCTCCTGCTCTGCCTCACCGCTGCCGGTTAGGTTTAGAGTTCGGGGTTTTAGGGTTGGGGATTCGGGGTGGTCGCCGACAAGATCTCGGCTGTAGAGGGAGGTTCTGAGGCGGAGCGTAGCCGACGGTGGTGATGGGTTATGGACGGGGCGGCGGGTGGGGACGGCGTTGGAGGCGGGGGCGTGTCGTGGTGACCTTTGGCGGAGCAACAACTGTAGGTGGTGGTTCGATTCGGCAACTCCGGCGTCGGAGATGTTGGAGAAAAGGGCTCAGGAGGAAGGGAGAAGCGCAGGAGCTTGACTGCAGCGGGCGGCGGGAGCCGCCGGAGCCGAAGAAGGACGGTGGCGTGAGGGCGAGGAGGAGGGCTGTCGAGCTCGATGGAGGCGGGCGATGGGAGCCGCCGGAGCTGAAGGAGGAGGGCGGCACGGGGGCGAGAAAGAAAGCTATCGTTAATAGGCCGTTTGGTTGGTGGGCTGGGGGAGATTTCCTTCAAACGATGACCTTAATTTTATCGCCTTCAGCTATATCCAACCGCGCCCGACCGAGCCTGCACGCGTGCGGCAGCTAAGCAGCCCACGGAAACAAGAGGAAGGCCCACTCGCCCTCGCCAGAAGGGCTCGCTCGCTAGGCCCCAAGTCACATGGGCCTACAGAAGCAATGGGTTCATCGATCCCCCAGTTTCCATTTCTATTGTCAAGCCAGCCAACTTTCCTCTTGTTTCCATTAACGTGCTAAACATAAATAGGACGAAACGCCTTCACCCTAAATAACCAACGAAATATTTACTCCCTCCGTAAAAAATGGAAAACTACGGTTCAAATTTTGTCCCCACGAAACTTATCATTCTAACTTATGGACGGCTTGTACCATCTACATTGATTCAATCCCTCTCCTAATCCACCTAGGTTCCCTCATCCGCCAATCCTGATAATCCGCACCGTGCATGGGGCGGTTAAAAGAACTTTTCTCCTCAATTACCTGGAAAGACAAAATGGAATCTCATCCTCATTAGAGGTAGCTAGATAAATTTTCTATAGCATTCATCTTTCTTAAATTTCCTGTACCACTAATCCAGACCATGGAAACGGTTGTGAGCAGTGATTTTGCATTCCAAAGATCTTTTTAGTACAACAATGATTCTGTATGTTGCAAGAGAAATTGATGATCAAATTAAAATTACCTCTGCAGAACTTTTCAAATTGCAATGCACCTTATAATTAAAAAGAAGCCGAGGCAGTATTGATGTTCTACCATCCATGAATGAACAGGAAGTCCGCATAGTGATAATTCGATTCTTGTGCTGTTGATAATTAAAACACATACGACTAAATACATAATAAAATGGGTCCCATTTCCATCAACCCAGACGGTCGTGCAAAGGCTAGTCAGGGGGTGTTTGGTTTCGGAGGCTAAACTTTAACCCTGTAGAAAATCTTGTCATTTAAATATGTTAAATAGACTCTAATTACAAAAACAAAACTCCTAGGCTACTTCGCGAGACAAATCTAATAAGCTATATTAGAGACAAATCTAATGAGCTATATTAATCTATGATTAGCGGATAGTTACTGTAGCATCACTGTTGTAAATCATGGATTAATTAGATTCATTAAATTTGTATCGCAAATTAGCACCCATCTGTAAAAGATTTTATAAACAGATTTTATGTAATATGATAAAATTCTTATTTAATTTAACGGACTAAAGATTAGCCTTGCGAAATCAAAAGCACCTTAGACAAGCCGGGCCACTTTCGCTTGCACAAAGTTGCAACTAAAAAAAGCATACGGTCCGAATCACATCTTCCGCTCTCTCTCCCCCTCTCCCCTCCCTCAGATAAGTTGACTCGGCGGCAGAGACATGCTCTCCCGACTCTCTCGCCGTCACGGACAAGAAACACAGGGGCCCTCACCCAGTCAGCAGGCCCTAACCCCGGACAAGACAACAGAAGCCGTCAATCCATCCGACGTGGAACGGATGGATGGCCGGGAGGACCCGGCCGGCCGGCCGGCCGGCCAAGAAATATCAAAAAGCTTCTATAGCCAATTAGCCATCGATCCTCCTACCGCAACTTGGGTGGATGAAATTAGGTCCCCTTTTTGGCACAACGCACCTCGACAGCATCACAGCAATGGGTTAAAATCCGACGCGGGGCTAAACAAAACGGGGCCAATCCGACAGCAAGATTATTCCACTTGAGAGCTCAACGCTTGGCTTCACTTTAGCGACGGGTTTGCCGCGAGTCCACACCCTATTCCACTAGTCCGGCTGTCAGTTCGGTCACGGATGTGGCCTAGCCTAGTCACGCATCTGCTTTGCCAATGCCTCTGTCACAACCTGCGTTACGCCCCTGCAGACAGCAGCAGAGTGACCTGAGCTGAGCAGCAACATGATGCATGCACCTGGTACCACCACAGCCTTCTCCGATTAATTTGATGCGTTGGGGTTAATAATAATAGGGCGATTGAATACTGGTCATGGGCCTTTCCTTGACATCATCATGCATGTCCGTCCCGGATCTAATTGGCCTTTTCTCACGCCACACAACTCAGATCACAACCACGCAACCCATCCCCATTGAACAATCAGCTGCAAACCAGTTTCCATCGCCGCGCATGCTTGCTTCGTCATCGCAGCTAGTCTCTTCTCTATGAAACATTTTTTTAGATGATGCTCTGCTTCTTCATAATACAATCGTGTCACTATCTTCAGACTTCAGAGTACGCAGCGACTGCATGAAAAAAAAAGAACACTTTGTCGCGTGCCGTCGTCCTGTGCTCTTTCGGCAAAGTAGCCGTTTCGCTCCGAAGTTCCAGCAGGGTTCGTGACTGTTGGTGCCCGCATGGGTTAGTCCGGCCCTCTTTCTTGGAGCTTGAGGAGGCCATGGTTTCTGACTGGCTCCTCGGGCTGTTTCGGTCCCTAACCTCGGCGTCCGATGTCCAGTGCGCGTGTCCTGAGATCCCCAGATGCCTGCGGAGATGCTGCGTTGAGAGCAGCTTACTGTCTGAAAGTTACAGCATGGTTCGGAGAGCCCGGCGAGTACAAGCAGATCAAGAAAGACAAGGGCTCCGTGCACAAACAGAACACGTACGCACAAGCAAGATGCCGACCGGAAAGCTGCATTCGTCGAACGCTACTTGTAGCAGCAGCCAATTCCGGAGTAACCTGGGCGAATCACGCCGTGACAACTGACAAGTGAGTGGCAGGATTCGCTACAGCTTTGACGTAGCAGCATTTACGGAGGTTTTGCATGCGGGGTAAGCTCGGCTTCTTCCACAAAACAGAGCTTCCTCAGAGGCGCGCGGGGGAAGCACGAGGGCGTCTTCACCTAACCTCTGACCATCATCTTTGGCTCCCGTATCTTCATCAAAAGTTGCAAGTTTTTTGGGCCCCCCGAAACCGTACGATCGGGGCCGCAAGAGCTACGCGGACCGGATATAAATAAGATGTGCTATTTTTGACTCGTCGATTCGTTGGGAGCCAAAAAGAAACAGGGCAAAATGACCCTGTTCCAACCTTAAATCCTATGTGTATGCATGCTGACATGAAGCTGCATTTCTATCTATTTAACCTAACCACATCCATTATACACTCTTTTTTTAAGGGAAAAAAAGTTTCTTGGTTCGTGTTACTTTGAGGAGGCAGTTAAAGGTTGCCGTCATCAGCTAAAGGGACGCGCACATCATTAGGATAAGAAGAAATGATGCCCTGTGACCTGCAAATGACTCCTTTGTATATGGTCACAGTGAAGCCCAGCAGCTGAGGTCTAGAAGGAGTTAAGTTAATGCTGGAGTATCAATTATTGGGCTGTATAATTCCAAAGAATTATTGAGGATCCGAGCACCGATATCCTGGTCAACCAACCAGTCTGCGGATAAGAAGAGTCTCGAAAAAAGAAAAGGAAAGAAAAATAATGAACAGGTGTTTGGATATACAGAAATTCAGAGTCCCCCTGCTAGCTACAGCTTGTTTCTTGCAGAAAAGGGTTTCTTTGGTCCTCACTCCACAGCGCTTCGATCCATGCATGATTGAAAATGCAATGAAAGATCGAATATGACCTCTTCTTTCTTCTTGCCCTTTTTCTAGACACGCAGAAAGGGATATTATTGGAAGCCTATCCTTTTTTTTATGGAAATGAAAAAAGGATCAGTCCAAGGCTCTTGCTGAGTGCTGACGTCCACTATGGATTGTATGGTTCCGTATGAAATAAACTAAAAAGTTCTTTTAAAAAAAACTAAAAGGGTCACAGGCTATATATGAATGT
The DNA here is from genome assembly GCF_002211085.1 of Panicum hallii. Lineage (NCBI taxonomy): Eukaryota > Viridiplantae > Streptophyta > Magnoliopsida > Poales > Poaceae > Panicum > Panicum hallii. The sequence continues at coordinate 14,021,567 of NC_038046.1, read as the reverse complement.
GTAAAGTTTGTATTTGTGATGGATCCCTGGCTCAAGTGGTTTCCCCTTTGCTTTCTTATTTCAGTGCAGATAGATGGGAAGTGACCACTCCTTTTTTTGAGGAGTGGATAGGAGGTGATTCTGACTTGGCCACCGGGTTTATAGTATAATATTTGGTGTTCCGAGAATAAAGAAAAAAAATACTGCTAATGGCCTTCGTAATAAAGTACTTTGGTGCCAAGAGTACACGAAAGGAAACTGAGCAATGCGGCTGATGGCGTTCCTGTGTGGGCCTTTTTTTGCCGGTCCCACATGGAGTCTGTCTAGGATGGAGCACCTGAAATTCTGTTGTGCGGCAATCAAGTAAGGCCGTAATCCATCTTTTACTTGAGCATCAAGACTAGTAATTATCTTGGGACGAAAGGCACCGGTGCCATTCCTACGAGCAGATTGCGCATCATGCATTGTGTTTAATTGTAGTTATTACCGACTTTTCGGAAATACTAATGAACTTGCACAGCAAGTTTGAGCAAAATAATAACTTGGATTTCTCTTTATTCTACCAGAAAAAAGGTCATGTACAATACTTCGATCATAAGATTTTTCCTTCATCCCATTTGTATGAACTTGCACAAGCAAGTAAATTAAGTCATAGCCATGCATCACCTATGAATCATGCATGTTATTGATATATCAATTATCATGCACCGTCCACCAAATATAAAAACCGAAAGAATTTTTCCTTTTTTTTTTCCACCTAGAACATAGTGTGCCCTACAAGCACATCCTTTTCATCCCAACCACAAAACGGAAAGCCAGAAAGAAAAGAAACAAAATTCCCTTTAATCCCCAGGAAATGGAGATTTAGCTTAGCAGGTCAACAACCATAAACCGTCGCTCTAGTCTGTATAAAAGGCCGGCAGCACAAAACTTGTCCCCCAAACAAGCGAAGCCCATCCTCGGATCCCCAAGCAGAATTAAACCTCACCAAACTCCTCCCATGGCCGATCACCCCCTCGCCGGCGAGCACCACCCCTCGCCGGCGAGCTCGGCCGCCACGGCCCTGGGCCCGCTGCTGCTTCTCCCGTCGGAGCTCCTCCACGAGATCCTCCTCCGCCTCGCCGTCCCGGAGCTCCTCCGCGTGCGATCCGTGGCGCGCCCGCTCTCCAGCCTCATCTCCTCCCCGGACTTCCGCCGCCTCTACCACCTCTCCTCGGCGTCGTCGGGGCCCGGCCCGGCCGCCGCGTGGCTGCTCCTCTTCAAGAAGCTCCCGCCCCGCGACGCCGCCATCCGGGGCTTCCACGGGCCCTCGGGCCGTTGGTTCCGCATCCCGGTCTCGGCCATCCTCGCCCCCGCCGTGCCGCCCGGCGAGGACCTCTACTTCCTGGCCGCCTCCGGCAGCTCCTTCCTGTTCGCCGCCAACGGCCGCCGCGAGCTCGTGGTGGTCGACCTCACCGCGCGCGCCGCGCGCCGACTCCCGCCGTCCCCGCTCGGGCCACGCGGCACCTCCTCCTGGCGCCGCTTCGGCCTCAAGCTCGTCGCCGATCCCCCCGGATCGAACCGGTTTAGGTACCCGTCCTTTTCTTGCGATTGGTTCTTTCTCGAAAACTTGCAGGCACCACTAACCTCCTCGATCGAGTTTTACTCTTTCACTTTTACCCCGGCACTTCTCGATTATTCCTCATCGCGAGTGCGAGTGTTAGTAGTTGACAGTGCTAAAGCAACTGTCAACACACAGTGAAATTCGATTGGTAATTTCGGTATCGATCGATGTCGCTGTTTGGAGTACTCGATCTGACGTCAGTGCAAAAATGGTTGCTTTTCCCTGCAGGTTTATGTTTGCTGAGCTGGTGAACAACACGCCATTCCTGTTCGAGTACCGGTCCGGGACCGACACGTGGCAGCGATCGGAGGCGGTCCTGGCCGAGGGGACCTCGCCGGCGTCCCCCGGCGGCACGTACCTCTGCGCGGCGCACGCCGGGCCGGACTGCGTCATGGTGTACTCTGGCCCGGGCGCGGACGACCGCCCGGTCTTCTTCCGCCCCCGGTTCCCGAACGCCGCCGGCGCCGGGGGGCACGGGGACCGGCTGCACGTGTACGGCGACGGGAGCGCGGCCGTGGTGCGGTCGGCGGCGGTCGACGACCCGACGAGCCGGACCCGGGTGAAGGTGGTGACGGGCGTGGAGCTGTACGGGTTCGCGGCCGTGGGCGGCGACTGGGAGCTGGTGGCGAGCGTGCCGGGCGAGCTGGTGGAGGGGTTCCGGAAGCCGTACGCCGTGATGACGGGGCTGCTGGCGGAGCGGGAGGGCGTGGTCCGGCTGGTGCTCATCTCCAACTGCCGGGGCGCGTGGGACCTGGTGTGGCTGTCGTACGACCGCGCGCGCGGCGGGGAGTGGCGGTGGGTGCCCGTGCCGGACTGGGGCAGCAGCAAGGGGCTCAACATGGCCGGCATCGCCGTCTCCTCCACCTTCTCCCGCCTCTGGCCGCTAGCCGCGCCGGCGTCCAGCAGCTGCGGCGGCCGCCAGTGAGCTAGCTGATCGGATCGATGGGCCCGGGAGTCCGCGCGTGCTGTGCATACAGGTGTGTGCAACGCCAAAGCGAGCGTGGGCGAGTGCTGGGGGTCCAACACGGCCGTGCCCCCCAGTCCCCACGCCACGCTCGGTTTCCATGCGGGGTGGGGCCGTGGCGTGGCGTGGCGTGGCGTGGCGCGGCATGATCCCGCATGATGGCTTCGCCGATGTGGACTAGTCAGTGAGAGCGAACGAAATGTTTCCGATAAGAAATGGCCAGTGGTGGTGTGTGCGAGCTTCTACTTCCTTGTATAGTGCAATGGCTTGCTCCTACCACCCATTTGTTCATAAACTTTTGTGCTATATATACTCGCATCGTCAAGCGGCGAAGTGTGGCAACACGTGGCTTGGACCAGAGAGCCACCTCACTAGGCGCCCTTAACCTTCTGCTCAAAGAGGAAACCTCGCTTCTAAACTCTGGGGGTAAGCTCTGGGGGTGGGGGGTGCTGTCGTATCGGATATTTGGACACTAATTAGAAGTATTAAATATAGAGTAATTATAAACTAATTGGCGAGATGAATTCATTAATCCTAATTAGTCCATGATTTGACAATATTGTACTACAGTAAATATGTGCTAATGATGAATCAATTAGGCTTAATAGATTCATCACGTGAGTTAGTCTCCATATATACAATTAGTTTTATAATTAATTTATAATTAATACTTCTAATTGATATCTAAACATCCGATGTGATAGGACTAGAGACTGGATCCAAACGGGCCCTGTGATTGCATCAGTGTTTGCAGGAATATTCAGCGGTCTTACTGTAAATAAAGAATAATTAAGCAAATGGATTAACTGCTCATAAACGATCATACTACACAGAGGACGTCATCTTCAGGTCGCAGGGCCGCTTCTGGGCTGTTCGATGGCTATTGCCTTCGACGTCGCTACCCAACTGCTCTATCAAATCTTGCGTCTGATACAGATTAGCGAGAGGGACCCAGGGGAGAAAACCGGTCGCATGCTTGCGCGATCTGTACCGGCAAACAAGTAAAGCACAGCTACAACGGTTGAACACTCGCTTAAAAGCAACAGGATGGGGGGCGTTTTGCATCCGGATGTAGGTGATCCGTCCCCGTCGATTTGCAACTTTAGCTTCTGACACAAAAGCAAAACGCCTCTAAAGTTCTAAGGCTTCAGGCCCAAGAATTTTATCCACTAACGCATAGACCAAAGACCCCGGAAGAACAGAAATGCAACACCACATAGCATAGCAGGTAAGCAGTTAAGCGAAGTCATCGTTCTCTACTGACCCTGAATGACTGAATCATCAAAGGCTTGTGTGTCTGATAGGTAGGAGACAGGCAGGAAATATCGATCTCCAGAAGAATCAATTGTCGCTTGGAACTGAGAGACTGCTGGTGCTTTCTGACGGATCGATCAATCAGTTCATCAGGTAAAACTCCGTGGTCAAACAACCATTCGATCGCCGGAACATCTGCTAGGCCATTGGCTCGGCGTTTTCTGGCTGCTCGTGTACGCGCAAGTGTTCCCCACCGCTGCTGTACCATCCACGGCAATATTCCTGAGCTGACCTGGTGGTGGCGTGGTGCTGCCAACAAAAGGTGGCCTCACATGGCGCTGCAGCTTTGTCCTCTCGGCTCTCGGCGGTCGCCACTGGGTCTCGGAGTGCCTCTCATGGCAGCAGCTGCTCTGATGGAGGGAGAGAAAGTGAGATCGGACGATCAGCTTGATGTGATCCATACTCGCAATTGGCAAACAGCAAGATAAAGGCCTGGATCACTTGATGTGCATTGGACACGAGACGGCCCACTTTTGGCTCACCCTATAGGATGTGTTGCGTTTCAAGACACACTTTTGCCTCTCCCCGGTCCTGAACTCCTAACAGACGCTCAGTTGGCATACTGGAATAAAAACCAAGCAAACATTTTTCGGAAAAACTGGATTTGTTGATCGCCTAATTAACAGGGACCCGACGTTGGATATGTTGTACTTCAGGTTACACTATGCCTCTGCTTGTAAACATGCAGCTGGTACTACTGAAAAGAAAGTCAAGTGACCATTTCTTCAACATTGCATTGTTCATTTCGAAACGCATGCGTGAGCACGAACATGTTTTAGCAGCGCATCAACTAAATTGGAAGTAGATTCGCAAAAATCACAGCACAAAGCCACAAATGCACCAATGAGATAAAGAGCCAAGGACAAGTAGCAAAGGGTAGCCAAAGTTTGCTGCAGTTTTGATGCTATTCAGTACTCGCAACTATTTAGAAAGTGGTGATACATACCTGGTGCCACGTAGGCATGTTACAAGTACCCTAGTGTTCCAGGCATGCTTTGCAGTGATAATAAAGTTGTCTTCACACCCAATAGCAACTTTGCAATACCAAAGTTTGGCACTCTGCTAGGCTTCAGGTGCTCATGGTGCAGATACTCCATTGTTCTCCACAAATCCAGCATGATGCCCTGCCTCTTGACGAACACCAGGTGTCTTCTACCTGAGTGTAGGAGCATCTCTAAGCTGAAATTGTCCGTGTACTGAAGCACCAATGCTCTGAAATCTACATCGGAACAGGTGCTCAGTATCCTTATCTGGTTCTAATGTCGAGCCATGCGAGATTGCTACTACCGAACCAGTGCTCAGTTGGCCCTTAAAAGCTTTTGCAACACTTCCAGTCAGATGGCTGTCGCTAAAATTATCAGCGACACCAACAAGCACATCTGCACATGGTTGGAAACTAGCCTATGGCTTATGACATCACTCGGGGTCAGTATCCCCTTGTTCTTAAGCATCCTTCTGGTTGTTACATAAGCACAAATAACAGCAGAAACAAATCCTATAGTGCCAATATGGAGTAATAATATAGGAAGGTTCTATTAACTGAGTGAGACACGGACATAGTGGAAATTCTAGCGTTCCCAATTAAGCATTGCAATGAGATGTTTGAGAAAACACCTCCCTCTGGTATTCTGCCTTTTGTCTTGTTGAAGGAGAGATGAAAGGTACGTATGTGAGATTGGTAAGGAAATTGGGAGTGGTTCCAGGGAAATAGTTGGGAGGAAAGATCTAATGAGGCTAAGCTAATCGGTTCTTGAAAGAGAGTCTGGAGTTGAGTCTCCAAATGCGTTGCACGTTAGATTTAGGTAAGGGAGCATCTTAAGCTGTCCAAATGATTAAGGGATGCTTCCAATAACAAAGTTTGATGATATGTCAAATTTCATACATTTCTTTTAGCCGACCAACGGCGGCGAGTAGCGCATCAGTAAGGGTATTCTGAGATAATATTCAGTAGGATAAGTTTACCAAGGTGGAGCAGCTTTCGTAAGCTCATAAGCATACCAATTTGTGTCGGAATAGGACCTAATATGTGATTGCTGGAGAAAACAAGCAACAATAGATTTGGATCATCATGACCGATCTTCTGATTGTCCCTTTGTATAGGTTGTTAGAAAGATCTACCCGGACAAGATTGCTTTAGTTCGATTAAAAGCATTAGTGGAAGCTAACCTACTAAATTGTTGTAACCTGAATGAAACTCAAATAATTTTCTAGACAGGTTTCCCACATGGTCAGGGAGTGCCCAGTTGAAAGGATTATTCCCTAGGTCTAGGAATTGGAGAGTTCTACAATTTGGAAAGGGAGGAATAGATCCAAGATTCCCCCACTAAATTTGGAAAGGGAGCTCTACAACTTTTGTGACGCACAAGAAATTTATGCATTTGACATTTGCACAAAGGGCGGCATCTCCAGAACAGCATTCATCACCGGTTGCCAAAATTTGCTCACGTTACAAAGAAAACTTGCTGCTGCCAGCTCGAAGCTGCTGACTGGTACAAACTTGAGAATCATGGATTATTTGATATACCTTATTTCAGCTCCCTGTGATCACTCCTACCTACGGCTTATCACAATGAAGCTATTGAATCGGCGAGGAGTTCGATGGCGAGCTCTCTGTTTCGCCCTTTAGAGATCCATTTGTTTGCTCCACCAGTACGTCAGTGCCCTCTGCAGGTGCCTTGAGCAGAGAGGGTTCCACTTTCTCTTGGGCAGCCTTCTCCTTCTTAAGGTCTTCCTTGGCCAAGCTCGAGAATTGCTTGTCCAATGAGTTTGCCGCGCCTAGCCACGCGAGAACAATGACCAGCAGTATGCCGCCGAGGTACGGAGTTGAGTTTGCCAAGGAACCGAATGTCAGGATCATGAATTGTTGGATCAGTGCACCACCGGACTTGCCCAGTGGGTTGCAAACAACATCAATGGCCGCTTTTCCTTTAACCTGCAGACAGAGGGAACTCAGTTGGTTTGCCCGGTATAACAGCGGTGCAGACTGTCGGGCTATCAAGAATCATTGATCCAGCCACGCATGATTATAAGTTCAAGGACAAGACATCATAGATAAATCAAGGACAAAAGGTACGATCTTTTTGTTAAGCGAAAAACCAATGCCATTTTACAGCTACAGGACAAAAGAAGTTACAGTTACATATAAGATTTAACAGGGTTTAAGAAAGTGTATGTGACCAAATGCATCATCAGAAAATTGAAACAGACTAATAAACAGCTGGGCATAACTCAACGACTAGGCAACATAAAATTTTTATCATTTAAATTTGTTGGTGCCCACGGAAACCTGGTCGGCTGGTCCCCATTTTCAAATAGAAAAAGGTCTAAACAAATTTAATTAACATGTAGTAACCATCACAAGAGAACAAAACATCACCAGATGAATACAAAAACTTGTTAAAAATACTTTACACCAAGTAATAGCAAGTAAGAAAATGGACATGGAAGGATGAACAAACCTTCATATCTTCATCCAAAGGAATATAAGCCATTTCCTTGCACGGATCAAATAAACTGTACTTTTCACTCTTGCTAAATATATTCTGCATGGCACCCACATAAACGGCTGCCAGTAGGGGGGTCATACCCATCGTGGCAAGCATAGGAGTCAGTGGCTGTCCAAACAAAATCAGAGAGAAGAAACCAACACCAGTCAGCAGCAGAACTGTGGGGGTTATCATTGCAGCCACGCCCCAGCCAAATTTTCGGAGTATAAATCGGCCCAACAGCATCATTGTGAAAGTTGCAATTCCAGTTGCGGTCGAGAAATCACCCATGAAAGATGAGTATTCATTTGGACTGGGGAACTGCCAGGTGAAAAGGGAATGTGTTACTCATTACTCAATATAAAACACCGTAGGAACAAGACAATCTGAAAAGATGAGTAGATAGTTGAGAAAGATTACCTGTGCCTTGAGTTTTGATTTCCATGTAACTTCTACAAGATTGATACTAATGCCATAAGCAACCACTAAGGTAGCTAGATCCCTCACATACCTCGAGGAGAGCAGAACCTTCAGACTCTCTTTCATGCCAAGCTTAGGCTTTTCCTGTTGAATATATCATTACTAGATTACTTCGAGTAGCAGTAAAACGAAAAACAGAAGCACGATAAACCACAGCTACTGACCTTTTTCTTCTTACGATCAGACTTTGGAAGTGAAGGATCATTCAAAACAAACTTGTTCACTCCCCAATAGATTGAACTTATCACAAGTCCAAGAAGTACCACTATGCTCATCATTCCTTTCAAAGATACCTCCCAACCATCAATTCCAGGACCTAATGTCTTGCGCAAATTTGAGAAATACTTCACAGTACGGCCAGAGAAGATAAGGGCAATATTAGCCCCAAGACCAAATAAAGGGTAGAATTCTTTTGCTTCATCAACTGTCGTAATCTGGGAAAAAACATGTAAATCAGAACAAGTTGGAGGCTAAAGGGCCAATATTTGATGAGAAGTTCAACGAGTGTGAATATCCAAATTTCAGACACCAGAATGCCATACTGAGACAGAGCTCCGGTAAGGTAGATTTTTCAATTTAGCGGCTCTCTAGTGGGCAATATTAAGCACAAAATACCTGCCCAATGGCACTATCATGAGCTCTGCTGCAACCAGAGCCGTGGAAACTGGTACTCTATACACTGCATGTTTAGTCTTATCCTACAACAAGAGGGGATAACCCAAATGCTCCTTATTATGTGGAACATCTGGCTAAACTGTATTTATACTTCAAAGGTGCAACTAATCTACTGAATCACTGATTACTAAATGCATCTAGGATACCACCCTGTGGGCTAAAAAAGAGTTTTGAGCATCAGATAAAAAGAAAAGGCAGGGGTTTCTAGCTGGAAAACTCTTCTTAGACTTATGAACAGTTGAACACTCTTTGCACTATTCCCAAGTAGAAAACCTTTCAATCAAGCTAGGGAGCTGAAGGGGGGAACTCAAATCTTTGGAAAGGTTACACGATAGCATGCATATATGACAACAGTAAGGTCACAGTAACGTAAAAAAAATAAACTATGGGTACCATATTATTGACAGTTATGAGCTTAACCCTCCTTATTGATAACATTATGATTGACAACTATGAACTAAATGCAGGATACAGTTAAAATACATACTGCCAGCACTGATGCCATGTCCTAGGTATTGGTACTAGCCTACAAGGTGACTGTACAAAGAAAAAGAGCCAACCAAAACGTTTTAACTCTTGTAATTGTTTAAACAGAAACTATTGGTCGAAAGAGTTGCTTCAATTTCTTCAGCTGATTTCACTCAGATGTAAACAAGATTAAATAAACAATCAACCAATCATACTTCAGGAATAGTGCTGCTGTGTCCTCTTCATTGTAATGAGACTTATTATCTAGCTGATAGTCATTGCCTCATTGGTTGATATTTTTTCTTGTTTTACCATGTAATCAAGCTTAGTCTGTGTCTTGAACTCTTGATTTCCTTTTTTTTTTGTTTTAAGCCTTTATCACTATGCATTTCTCTTTGTTATGATGTCCCAGTGAGGTTACCCTTGTTGTATCCCTCGTCAAAAAGAAACGGCATCAAATAAATAATGGATAATATAGCCAATCCGGGCCCTTCCTTTATGGCTACAAAAGTAGCCATAAGACAAAGACATATTAGATTCGCAAGAGTCTACACCAATAAATATTTCTTTAGAAAGGAGTTGTAAAGCATGAATCATATCCGGCCAAGTTGTTCGATGTAATAGACATCCACAACCCATTGAAGATTGACAATAGCTCAACATCATTTAGATCAAGGAAGCGAGCAATAATGGAGCCAAAAGTATTCATAAAAGAAAGCAACAGGCACCTATATTTTTAGCCTAAAATTTCTGCATTAAAAATGCGTGAAGCTACAATGAAGGGCCTACCAATTACAAACCCAACGAATGTTTTATTACCTACCCATTATCTGCCTAAGCCATCCTGACAGTGACAGAGACAAGTTACTATCTCACGAACAAACCATTAGCTGCCTAAACCATATTGACATAGACAAGTTTTGCCTTTGTATCTTTTGTACTCCGATAACCAAACCATCTGGTCAAATAATTATTACTTGGTAATGAGACGGATTTTGACTAAAAACAGAGAAAGTATGAACTAATGCCAAGATTGACCCAGTAACCCAAACTTGAGACTACCTACCTGATTGGCGAATCCCCAGAAGAGGACCGAGATGACGACGCTGCCCCAGAGCTCGGCCATGACATAGAACAGGCAGAAGCTCCAAATCCTCAATATCGCCACGGGGCCAAGGAAGCTCGGGCCGAGGGCGGCCAGAAGCTTGTCCGCGAGCGCGGTGGGATGGATGGCATCCCTGAGCGGGTAGAGCACGAAGGCGAATGCGCCGAAGAAGGCGATGAAGGGGAAGATGACGGTGTAGAAGAGCGCCTCCCTGGAGAGGACGTTGGATAGCTTGGTGTAGAGCAGCATGAAGCCGATGGCCATGGGCAGGTTGACCCATGTCTTGAGGAAGGGGATGATCTCGGCGCTGCTCCCCTTGGCGGTGACGACGAGCACGTCCTTGGTGTCCCGCAGGATGGTGTAGTTGAAGAGGATGCAGAAGAACATGAGGCCCAGTGGCACGATCTTCTTGAGCGTCTTGACGTCGACGCCGAGGAACTTGTTGGCGGCCTCCTCCGGCTGCGGCGCCGGCACGGCCGCGGCCGCCGCCGCGGCCTGCGGCGCGCCACCGCTCCCAGCAGCGCCGGCCCTCCTCTTCAGGAACCCGTGACCCAGGACCGCATCGCGTCGCGGGAGGAAGGGGCCCCTGGACGCGAGGAGCGGGGGGTGGAGGGCGGCGGGCGTATCAGCCGCGGCGGCGGAGAGGGAGGCGGCGCGCGGGCGCGGGAGCGCGAGGCGCAGGCCGGCGCGGGGAGGGAGTGCGGCGGGCCTGGCGTGGAGGATGGCGCGCGACTCCATGGACGCCGTGCCTCTGCCGGCGGCGGTCCGGTCGGTGGGCCTCTCCGCCTCCGCCGGGTGGCTGGTCCGAACCCCGAGACGCGGATTCGGAGGGGGAATCAGGGCAGGGTAGGTCGCGGCGCGGCGTGGGAGCGGGGTGGGGGAGCGGCGCGCATTGTTAAAAACGATCGCGCATGGCGATCCGATCGGCCGTCGGTCTGCGGGCCAGAAACGATCCTGGCGGTCGACGGGGGCGGGCGCGGGGTTGGTGGGCGCCTGGACGGAACGGGACAGCGCCTGGCCGCCGCCCGACGCGGGTTCGAGTCAGCACCCGGCAGCGGCGGCCTGGCTCGGCCACCCGCCGCCCCTGTGTTCGTCCGGTCCTCCAGTGTAAAGGAGACGTTTGTTTACGACTTCCCACGTTGGCTCGGTGCGAAATCTCTACGTACTATTCACCGCTCACACACCTTCAAGTTGCCAAATTCAGGTTACTCACTGTTCTCGTTTTTGGTATACTGGTCCAGTTAGTGGTGTACAAAGAACAAGTGGGAGTGCATTTCTTCTTTCTTCATATTGGCACTGCATTTTGAATTTGGCTGTATTTCATCGATCTATACCTTTTTTTTTTGAATTTGTAGGCAATGTGGCCGGACGGGCAATAAGGAAGCAGTATTGAAATTTTGGAGGAAGCACAGCTGAAAGATGGAGGGTGGAGATAGCAAGAGAAACATGCGTTGGACTTCAAAGGGTCACACTCATGCTTACCGCACTCACGAGGATTTGACGACTTTATTTTATATATAAACAGGCACGTGCTATGCGCAAGGACTTGTAGTTGGAATTGAAGTGAGCAAAGGCTTGCGATCCTGCAAGATTCTAACACATGGTGGCTCATCTGCACTCGGTCAGACCCTGCATCCCCGTGATAAAATTGTTTAGACCTCATGGCCTCCTTTGATCTGGAAGATGACGTTTAACTACACATCATTGACCGAAGCACTGCGCCTCGTGTTTTTGAATGAATGCCCTAATAAAAGGTAAGACCAGCGCTGGGCTCCTTCCTCACACTTTCGTAACACCAACCACTCTTTTTCACCAAAACGTGGTTTGAACCTTGTCACCAAGTATTGAGAAGTACCATGCATCCTTGTTACTTTTCAAGCTGGTATACTAGGAGTTTGCCAATTTGATCTACTGGCTCCGATAAAAAAAAACTTGACATTTTGGGTACGACAAAACCTCCAAACCTTGCACTGCAAGCTTGAGGAAGGGATCAGACTAACTTGTACGTGTACTGAAAGGGTAGGATTTTCTTTTTCCTTGCGACGAAAAGGGACATGTTAATGACTGGGGCTGTTTGAATCTCCAACTTTTATCCTAAAATTTGTAATATGGTGTTCCTAAATTTGGCCTAAACATGATAACGACCCATCAGATGAAAATTATTAGCCAATTAGGGCTTGATATCGAGCTAGTCTAAAGTCTATGATTTAATGAGATTCATTCCAACTTGACTTAAACTTATTAAATATCATCTATTCTTATCTATAGTTTTAAAGAAACAAATGAGCTGAGCTGCAACTGGAAGCGCAGCAAGTAATGTTTTGCTTTTGTCACAAAGATGAGATGATTAAGGGGTCAACTTAACATGACACGACTGCACAAGGATGGCGATGCTCTCGGCGACGGTGGTGACGCTGCTGGCGACTCTGGCGATCAAGGCTGTTCTCCGTTGATCCTCGGTATGGCGCTCGACCTGGGCCATGTCTCCCAGCATGGCGTGGAGTTACGCTGAAAGGAACCGGATTTTCAAGAATCCGACTCCCTGTATAGTTCGTAGATCGAGCGCTATCATATACAAAACTCATTTTAGATATAATATTATAGTTATACTTTGCATAAGGTCGAATGAGTTTAATTAATACATAAATCCATTGGATTTGCAATACGAGGTCGAGTACAAGCAAACTCCTAGCCCATCCTTCATTTCCTGGAAACTTCTCCACAGGCAAACTCGAGCGTAGCACAGGCTTCAATCGTACCAACCGTTATAGTTAGGGTCGAACTATGGGTCGGTTCCTGCATCGTACAAGGTTATCCCTAAGGAATAGGACAGGTTCACGTCACCGTCCGTATGCAAACTTTAAAGTAGACTATACTAAGTATAACAAAAATTTAAGGATATAAGGTAGGTTTCCTATGCATGTGCAAATAAAAAGTATATCATCTTTCAAACTCCAAACTCGGGCCATTTCGGCATTCCGGACTCCTGGTCCAACACATACCTTCCAAAACCACCAAATCGATATGAGGACTCCCGCTCCTCGCATCTCAACTGCCTCAGACAGGAAGTCACCACTAGAGGAATGTAGAATACATGAGTAACACTATCTAATATAAGCAACAGATGACTAGGGTTGTCCATGACCGAGGACGCGGTTATACGTATAGTTTTCACCCTGCAGGGGTTGTACACTTGGACCCACTCGAATCGAAGCCAGCCGGGGATCAGCCAACTGGACGATGAGACACCGGTTTACTGAAACAGAAACTAGTAGTCTCGGTACCATCCGTCTTTTTCGGATCTTGGGCATATCCTCCCACGAGAGGTCACCCCGAGACTGTGAAGCCTCATTTGCGTCTCGTCTCAGGGGACGTGAGGTCAGCACCTCTCCCCTACACCGATTCTCGATCCTCCTACCGACTTGGTACCGTACTTGCTAGTTCCGGACCGGGCCCACCCAAGATCGAGTTAAGTTCGCTTACTCCCTGCTATAAACCCTATTCACCAACTCCTGAAAAGTATATCTCCACTCACGCCAAAACTATCCATCCATTTCCCACACATACCCATGCAAAGTGTAGCAAGGCATCTCATATATATATATATATATATATATATATATATATCAAGTGTATAGGAAAGAAGAAGTTCACGTAAATAAAGAGGCTATGCAGGTTCATCTCATAGTAGCTCAACATGAAGCAATAGCCTAGTAAGCAATGCCTAATAGATATTCAGATCGTAGATGGACGTGAACCTAACGTTTCTTTGTAGTCCTCCTAGGCCTCCGGGTTGTCTTGGCCGTCGGTCAGCACCTCGTAGTCGGGCCCTATTTGTAAATACGTACAGGGGCAAGGGTCAAAAATGCAAAAGTGCATAAAAGTTACCAAATAAGACCTCAAATCATAACCAGACCTATTCTAACGGGTAGTTCATGATTTTAGAAGAATTATGAAACTGGTTTCATAATTTTTGGAGGTCCGGTGGATTTATTATGAATTTTCTAAGAAAAACTTATTTCTAAAATTAATAAATGGTTTTGGAAAAGAAAACACACAGTCAGCACTGACACGTGGCAGCACCAGAGCGTGCCACGTGGCATGCTGACATCACATGATGTCACTAGGTCAGCACCTGCTGACGTTAGAAGTGCACCTTGCTGACGTCAGCGTTGACCGGTCAACTGGCTCAAGGGTCAGTGGGACCCACCCATTGGTCAGTCTCACCCTGAGGGTGACAGGCAGGGTCCACACGTCAGGTTGGGCAAAATAAGGAAAAGGGAAGGGGCACGGCTCGGTTTTTTGGCTGAAAGCGATGGGACGGCTCGGTCTGGCCCATCGACTTGGCTCGGCTTCATGGCCAGCTTGGTAGGCTGGCTGGTTAGCAGCTCGGCCTGCGGCCTTGCAGGCCGGCTCGGTCTAGCCTGTCACCCCCTCTCCTCTTTCTGCTGCTGACATGGTTGGCCCATGCATCGGTTGGCTCCTTCTCACTGGCTGGTGGGTCCGGGGCATCGACCTCCGATGAATTTGGTGTGGCTTGAGCTGGATACGGTGCGGTCGGATCAGAGTGCATGCATGCATGTGGCGGCTGGCGTGTGCAAGAGATGGCCGCTCGCTGGGTGCTCGGCGAAATGCCGTAGTGGCACCTGCGAGTGCCAGGCCGTGACGTCGCGGAGACGCGCACGGTCACCGTGGCCGTGGCATGGCCCTGGCGCGACGGCGGTGGCTTGGCGAAAAGGGCGGCTGGTAAAAAGGCTCGGCCTCAGTTGGTGCTAGGTGTGCGTGTGTGTGTGCCTGCGGTGTCCTTGACTTCCAGGGTCGCGGCACAACGCCGGCGAGGTGGCACAGCGGCAGCCTGGACGGGTCAAGGCCAAGGCTCGATCTTGGCTGTCGGGTCGGGTGTGCACGCACGCACGAGGGTCCTGGCATCCCGGGACCGCAGCGTGGCCGTGCCGTGTGCGGGGTACCGACGTTCCGGACCCGTGGCACGACGCAGCGGCGAGGAGGCGACGGCGGCTGCAGGAAACATAGGCGGCGCGATGGGCTCGTGCAGACGAGGGCGGCACAAAAGCCGAGAAAAGGGGTTGGGGGTCCTAGGGCTGCGCTAGGGAAGGCTCATCGGCGGCGCCGGCAGCACAGGGAGATGCGGAGGGTGGCGAAACTCACTGGTTGAGACTGGGGAAGACGGAGCTCGGGGCGGCGGAGAGGCGAGGACGTGGCGAGGCGGAGCAGTGCCGTGCAGCGTTGCAATGGCGTTGTAGACGATTGGGGCACCGGCTCGAATGGCGTTGCCTTCTTCCTCGCGTTCCCCTTCTCCTCCTTGGCTCCTTCTCCTCCTTCTCGGTCGTGGCGGCGGTGGAAGGGGAAAACTCCGGGGTGGCTAGGGTTTTTCGACGGTGGTCGAGGGGTTTCTTAGAGGGCCGCGCTAGGGTTCACTGCGCGGGCCCGAACGTCGAGGGCGGTGATGGAACTCGTGTGGAGGCGGGGACGCGTGACAAGATCGGGAAGCACGGTGCGCTAGGGTTTGGGATGCAGGCGGGCGAGGCGAGGCTCGGGGCGGAAAAGGAGCGCGACGATTGCGGCGGCTGACACAGCGGTCGTATGCACGGCCGTTGCGTCACCTTGTCGCGGCGCGGGCAAGCGAGGGGTAGGCGAGGGGCGGTGCGGAGCTGGTAGGTCTAGACCGGGCGCTAGCAGGCCGATGCTGAAGGTAGCTGGGCCGTAGGAAGGGCCTTTAGGTCGGTTGTTGGCAGGCTGGATTTGAGTTTAGGCCCGAGTAGGTTTAGGGTTAGTTAGCATTTGAGTTTGAATTTGAATGGTCCATTCAAATTCAAACTCCACTAAATTGAATCAATCAAACCTGACGCAATTCAAGTAAGACCCAACAAACAATTTTAAAATAAGGTAGATTGCAACTAAATCCAAATAACTCCAAATGTTACACACTAGCAATATCATCCTTAGTTTAATTCAAGCTCTATTTTCTAGGAATTTGGGGTAGAAGAAGGTTATCCTTATATTTTGGTCCTAGCATATATAACATCTGCGCCCTTGTCTCCGGCCATTTTGGTCTTTCCGCTCTCATCACATCGCTCTCGCTTTCTGATGATTTCTTCCTTATGGCTTCTTTCTCTCGTTCTACCTTACACACTTTCAAGGATTCACTGCTTCAGTCTTGCAAGCATTTTTGGGTCAAATTGAATGTTCCATTTTTGAGACGCATCCAAACATGTTGGCCTTTTGATCCATCGCCTTGGAAGCTTCACTTGCAAAGAGTTTGCTAGTTTTTTTTCTCACTCTTTGGCACGATGGCGGCCCATATTACATCCGAGAAAAGGCCTTATGGGATTGTGAGCAGATGTGTTTTGGCATTCTATTCGATCAAAGAGTTCAAGCTCTTGGGTAAACACCTTGAGCTATTCTTAAGTTGCAGCAAAGTCTCCTAGGCCGGTCACTGGCAAGCGCAAATCGGTGTTTAATCGCATTCGCTATCCTTCATCCTATTTTGACAGCATTCGCTATCCTTCATCCTATTTTGACACCAACTTTGCCAATGATTCTTTTAATCATCGTTCAGTCTTTGATCATCTTTCTCCCAAGATCCGTCCAGCGGCCTCAGCGCCGAGTTCTTCGATTGGGAATTCAAATTTGAATTCTACCCCCATTTAATTTTGGAACCTCCGCTAAAAGCTCCAAGGCTCTCCATCATTGGCAGGGTCATTCCATGCTCTGTTGCTTTCGTAACATTGCTGACTCTATGTCTATGGTTTCGGACTCATATTGTCAAGCATCATTAAGCCAGCCTTAAATACTCATGACATTGCTGAGTCTATCTTTTGTTTGCATTGTCCGGTGCCGTGAGTATAAAAGATCCATATGCCTGTACTTTACTGATTCCAAAGAGTTTGGTGAGCTTAAATCTAGCCTAGCCAAGCTTACTTTTGTGATTGCCTTGTGATTGATATGGTGCCTACCCTGAATCTAGCGAGAGAGATATTTGTCCGATGCAATTAGAGTTTCGTCATTATAAATAAACAAACTCGGTTCTCAATTAGTGACCTAAAAATATGGTTTTGTTTGGGACATAAAATGATCATCTAAGCCTATGTCTAGAGTCCCATGAGACGCAAAATTGGGGTGTCGCTAGATTAAGGGACCGTTTAGTGTGGGAGTTCACCTAAAACGGCTTCACCAGTGAAGTTAAAGCCAGTGACGAAAAAAACTAGTTTCATTTAGCTTCTAATTTATTTTAGCATGGTTTATAAAATAAATTCATGCTATAGTATCTCGATTTGAGTAAAATATGCGAAACTGAAGAAAAATAAGCTGCGCCCACAGACGAACTCGAGCAAGATGCATCTGATTTTTAATGTTAAAAGTTAATTCAATTTATTTTCTCAGATCAGGCTACGCATCTTGTGTAAAGTAGGGCCCAAACTACTCATGAACTACGTCGGTCCAAACAAAACCGACTCGGGCCCAACCTGGCCCAAACAAAACCCAACAACCCCGTCCCCGATCTCCTCCTCCCTCCCAATCGGGATCCCCTTCCGATCTAAACCCGCCGAAACCCTAATCCCGCCGCCGCCGCCATGGGCAACCCCATCCTGACCCTCCCCGCGCCGGAGGGCGATGGCGGCGACGCCAACCAGCAGCAGCAGGCGCCGCCTCCGCCTCCCCCTCCCGGTGCAAAGGCGGACCCGCCGGCGACGGTAGCCACCCACACGCGCACCATCGGCATCATCCACCCTCCGCCCGACATCCGCGTTATCATCGAGAAGACAGCCACCTTCGTCGCCAAGAACGGGCCAGAGTTCGAGCGTCGCATCATCTCCCACAACCAGGGCAACGCCAAGTTCAACTTCCTCCAGCCCTCCGACCCCTACCACGCCTACTACCAGCACCGCGTCGCCGAGATCGCCGCCGCGCCGCCCGGCGCCGACACCCCCGCAGGCGCCGAGCCTGACGCAGCTCCCGCCGACGCACCAGCGTCGGCCCCGGGCGACGGCGCCGCCGCTCCCGCAGATGGCGCCTCGGCGGACGCGAAGGCAGACCACTCCGCACCCTTCCGCGTGGCGCCGCCGCCCAAGGTGCTGGTGCCACCCAAGGCGGAGCTGTACACGGTGCGGCTGCCCGAGGGTATCACAGGGGAGGAGCTGGACATCATCAAGCTGACCGCGCAGTTCGTGGCGCGGAATGGTAAGAACTTCTTGACGAGCCTGGCGCAGCGCGAGAGCACGAACATGCAGTTCCACTTTATCCGGCCCACACACAGCATGTTCCCATTCTTCACGGCGCTCACGGATGCGTACTCCAGGGTGCTAAGGCCGGAAGAAGGGGTGCCTGCGCTGCTAAAGGAGCTGAGGGAGGGTTCAAAGGACCTGACTACAGTACTGGAGAGATGCCTGAATCGATTGGAGTGGGATCGGTCGCAGGAGCAGGCGAGGCAGCAGGCAGAGGATGAGATCGAGCAGGAACGGATGCAGATGTCAATGATTGACTGGCATGATTTTGTTGTTGTTGAGACAATTGAATTTGCAGATGATGAATATGAGGGACTTCCTGTGCCACCTACACTAGAGGAGTTGAAGCGCCGGAAGAGGATGGAGAACTTGGGAGAGGATGAAGTAATGGAATTAGCTGAACCTGCTAAGGAAGTCGAGATGGAGATGGATGAAGAGGAGATGCAACTTGTTGAGGAAGGAATGCGTGCAGCACGGCTTGAGGAGAATGATGGAGGAGCACAAGTTAAGGTGGCTGGTGATGATGAGGCACCTATGAGGATTGTCAAGAACTACAAGAGGCCTGAGGAGAGGATCCCTGCAGAGAGAGACCCAACCAAGTTCGTTGTCTCACCGATAACTGGGGAGCTTATCCCCATCAGCGAGATGGAGGAACACATGCGCATCTCACTCATTGACCCTAAGTACAAGGAACAGAAAGAGAGGATGTTGGCCAAGATTAAGGAGACCACCCTTGCACCGGATGATGAGATTTCACGGAACATTGTTGGTCTTGCTCGCACTCGCCCTGATATTTTTGGGACCACCGAGGAAGAGGTCTCTAATGCTGTCAAGGCAGAGATTGAGAAGAAAAAGGATGAGCAGCCGAAGCAGGTTATTTGGGATGGTCATTCTGGTAGCATTGGTCGGACTGCTACTCATGCATTGTCACAGGGTGGCGATGAACAGTTTGATGCTTCAAATGTTGATGGGAGACCTGTTCCTGGTCCAGCTCCACTTATCCGACCTGGCATGCCATTGCCCCGACCTCCTCAGCCACTTCCTCTTGCTAATGTTCCTCGCTTTATCGCTCCACAAACACAATATCCTGGCCCACCCCCGGTTTCTCATATGCCTGGAGTTCCGCAGATGATGCCTCACATGCATCCACATCCACAACAGATACCAGGGCAGCCACCGATGATGAGGATGCCAGGCCAAATGGTTCATATGCCCACCGGTATTCCTCCGCCTCCTGGTCAGGTTCAGTTTATGCCTGGTCCCCCACGCTCATTTGGTATGCCCCCGCCACCACACATGCCACCCATGGTCAATTCCATTGGTGTCCCTCAGCCTCCTGCACCGCCTCTTCCTCCGCAGCCTCCTGCTGAAGAGCAACCACCTCCACCTGATGAACCAGAACCTAAGAGGCAGAGAACCGATGATGCTTCTCTTATAGCAGCAGAGCAGTTCCTTGCTCAGCATCCGGTAATGGCTCTGGCAGTCCATTTTTCTCGCTTCCTTTGTTTCCATGCTTGTTCTAGTTATATTACTATTTAAGGATTGTGGTATGCTAATGTAATCTCTTGTCTGCAGGGCCCTGCTAGCATTTCAGTATCTGTGCCCAACCTTGATGAAGGGAACTTGCGAGGCCAAGTTTTGCAGATTCGTGTCCAATCACTGTCAGACACGGTTGGTAGTCTGAAGGAGCAGATTGCTGGAGAGCTGCAGCTCCCTGCAAACAAGCAGAAGCTGAGTGTGAGGACTAGTTTCCTCAAAGACAATCTTACTCTTGCTTACTACAATGTGGGTCCTGGAGTGGTGATCAACCTAACACTGAGGGAGCGTGGTGGGAGAAAGAAATGAGTCTTTTCGACCTCAGTATAGTGTCAGGTTAATGCTTACAACTGTACTACAGCACCTATCATGGAAAACCTTTTTGCTGGATCTTGATGTCGCATGTTTCCTATTAGTTTCTTTTATATGCTAGGCACAATCTCTTTTGCATTATGTCAACATTTTATTTTCCTCTTATCTCGCTACAGTTAAATATTAAGGTGTTGTGCCATGGCATATCACCGGGCATGTTAATTGAGGTTGCTACTGGATACTTACTTGGCCTCTTAATGTTACTAGGATGATACCCGCATGCTGCTACAGTACATGGAGAGGGCATTCTGAGTTAGTTGTAGTGGGTAATTGAAGAAAGTGGTTTAAATTGTTCTTTGGTAATTGGCTTGATCGTTGGGGTGTACTTATCCATGTATCTTGAACGAATGACTAATATGGAAATTAGATACAAAGAAAATAACTTTTATTTTATATCTTCAAGGAAAGAAGAAAAATTGGAAACAAAGATTGCAAGGGACGAATTTAACTTGTTCAGGAAGGACGTGAATATTTAGTACAGTAATAAAGAGAAAAAAAGTTAGTGTGTGGCGTAGAATGTAGCAGGTGGCTTGGAGCTCCTCTGTTGGTGAGCAAAAGGCCCACAAGATGTATTTTTTTACGAATGTAAATGTCGTGGTAGTTAACAGCAAAGGAAAACAAAAATAAAATTGTGAATCGTAAAGATATCTGCTATTGTGAAGTACCTATGTTGTTGTGGCTGATTGGAGGCTGTCTTTGTTTGTATGTGGCATGTCATCTGGAGTGTCGTGATCTGCAAGTCTGTACCACCATTCAATGTTAGGAGGTAGGATTTAGAAAGGTATGTTAGAGATGGTGTAGAAGCGGGAAGTACATTGGTAAGATCGGTGTGGACGCCTAGGCAGAGCCTAGGTGACAAGGCGTGGCTGTTGCCCAAGGTGAGCTGGGTCCGCCTGGACGCCTAGGCGACGCCTTTAAAACACTGGGTAAGATGTTTAGGAAGAGTTTCGTAGGGAGACACATGCTGCGCCAAATGAGGGTAAGGGGCATGTTAGGTTTAGTGAAAGGTATATTACCATGTAAGCTGTATTATATGTAGCAAATATATTGGCCGAGTTTTTTTTTTTGTTGGTGGTGGTTGTGGGGGGGGGGTGTTTACAGTTTACTTGAAATTGAATGATTGGTTATAATGAGGCATGTGGGTATAATGAGATACCTAGGTTTTGTGTCTTTGCAGTAGAGCTTGGCAGGGTATAAAATAGAAATGAGGTAATTAAGTTAGAATACTAAAGGATTAGTGAAATATGTGGGAAGAACTAAGTTCCACAGCTGATGGATAACCTTGTGGCACCTGTGTTGTTAGAACGTGGATGAGCTAACGTAGGCTGGATATGTGTAGGCTGAAGCTGTGCAAGGTAATTCAATGTGTTAAGCTGAAATATAAGGTACCACGAGACCTGTATGAAAGTAGTAGACTAACCTCTGTTTTGTGTGATCAAACTTGATGTGGTATTGTCAACTGTGAAACACTTTTGCAAGACACATTGGGGTCTTATTTTTCCTATTACTGTTTCCAGAGAGACTACAAGATCTGCTGCATCTATCTTCATATTTGAGAAGCTTTGGAAGCAGTAGGTGCAACCAAATCTTCAGCTATAAAAGAGAGCTATTGTGTCCATGCTTCATGTATCATCTGTAATTGTAAGAGGGAGCTTGTACTTTTTAGCATTGGATGTGAAGATGGATAGTGGCATCGTGGAGCTTCTGAAATGCTGCTGTCTCCTTTTTTGCAACGTCGGCAGGCTTTGCAGTACCATTTTGTGAGTGGTATTTTTACTGTTGAAAGGAGCAATGAGTACTGTGGCTTTTATATTGGGAATGGGATATAGAGTATGAATTGTATGAGGAACATAAGTAGTAAAAGGTACCTGGGAAGAGGAAATTGTTAGTGCGCATATTTGATCAACTTTGTATAGCAGTTCAATCGGAGGTAACTGCAGAGGTAGATGCTGACGTGGAGTTGTTTCTCATTGGTAGCTGCAAAATATATTGATGTGTATGTTGGATAGATATGAGTTGCATGCTGTTGATTAAGTTAGGATCCTGTTAATATATGATGTATGTACTATTGAAAGCTGATCAAGAAACTGCCTCAAAATTCGGTATCTTCAGAAATGTCCCAAGTCAATAAGTATTTGAGTTTGCGGTACTTACGGTTCTGTTTCGCCCGTAAAGTTCTGATGACATTAGGAGTTGCATAGGCAACCCAGTAAGCTACTTCGTTTGGTAAGATAAGGAATCTTAAAATAGCTGACTTGAAAAGCTCCATGCAGTTAAACCGGCAAATGTTGCTACTACGATTCCTGGTTGAGATTTTTCAGACACAGGCGGATCCTGTGTTTGTTCTCTGTGAATGTTTAGAAAATTCGTGTGACCACAAATCAGATTAGCTGGTGATGCAAAGGTCTCGAACATGGATTTAATGTGGTTTTTTCTGTGATGTTGTGCTTGCAAAATTGTTGGGCCAGCATGGCTTATGACTCCTATGTGGATCCCTAAGAAGCCAGTGGGGACAAAAAGATCAGATCTGAACGCAAGAATGCAGGTAATACGTTGCAGGGCCTTGTCTTCAGCAGGAAGGTGATCAAATCAAATGGTTAGAAATTGACTTTTCCTCCTCGTTAGTCGTGACTAGTCTATGGACTTTTGTGGTGGACTGAAATCGGAGCATGTTTTTTTTTGAGGGCTCGAGCATGTATCTTTTTATGGTGATCGATGTAGGTCTGCAGCGTGTAAAGGCTGAAACTGTCTCTCAAGTTTCTTCGGTACATTTATCTGTGTCATTTTGCTTCGCAAAAGAGAAAATATTGAATGTATGACCCCACTGGCTTACATCTCTCACGATAGACCCAAAGTGTTGTGATAAGGTGTTTCATATTTTTTACCGAATCTATAACAATCAATCAGATGGAAATTAGGTCTCGTATCGAGTTTAGTCTATGGTTTTAATGAGGCTCATTCCAGCTTGCCTTAAAATGATTAAATATAATCTTTCTATGGTTTTATGGAACTTATTTACATGACCATCACTGCATGCATGATTCCCACTAAATCTCCCGTATATTCTTCTGCAAATGGCATTTACTGTTCATGTGACATATAAAAATGGATATAGCTCATCAACTCATCATTGATATCTGAGAATGCATTTTCATCATATGACCACCATATTCGAGTATGTGCAAGGGAATGAACTCCACTTTTCAACTGTAACTATAGCATTGTCATACTTTTGTAGCCCTCTTCATCAACTCCAAAATCAATTTAAACAATCGAACAAAAGCAAAATAGACATTTTCATCCCTCAACATTTCTCAAGGCTCAAATTCATTCCTCTACTATCAAATAGGCCAATTTAGTCCTCAACCTTTTTATTTGGGCCCAGTTTCATCTTTGGTGTGATGTGGCACATCTAGGTGGCATGCCAAGTTATCCGGGAGTGTGTATATGGTCCTTAGAATACTACCAAGTCAAACACCAAAATCTATTCAAGTATTATATTGAATCAGAATTCACTAGCACAACAAAAATGAGTGATTGGTAATTTTGTATTTATGAATAAAAGGTTTATGATTTTGTTCTTTGTGCATTATCCTTGACTATGAACTATAATATATACTACACATCAAACACAACGAAGACATCAGAGGTGAAAAAAATCTATTTATGTCTGCCGAATCATGTTACGACATTGCTAACTAGGAATGCAAACGTTATACGCCACATGTTTTCAGGTGTGAAATTGCATCCAAGTAGGAAGTTTGAGTATTAGATTGGCCTATATAACAGTTGTTGGATGAACCTAAACCTAATGATAAAGTTAGGAACTAAATTGACGCTTCTGCATTATTCAACTAAAAAATTACTCCCTTTGTCATACACCAACACATGCTCATAGAAATCTTGATAGTTGGAAAAATCAAGGATAAATAGCTGCAAACAATAAGAATAAATAGCTGCCAAGGTTAGATGCAACTAAGTGACGTGGAGAGATGCATCGAAATCTTGAGGGCTTTGATTCATCACTGAATGATACTATGATCAGAATCCGGAGTAATACATACAAGAGACCTAGAAGTCTAGATCATGAATTAGGGGATCTTTAGGTTACCTCTCGCAAGCCTAAGGAGAACTCCAAAGAACAAAGGTGTGTAAGATATTTAGCAGCTCGGCCGCAAAACCACATGGGTTATCAATTGATCAAAAGTTGCTTGCTGATAGTACATAGATGACATTTATACTAGGGACAATTCTTAAAGCTGGGTATGAAGACAAATAACCATTGAAAGGTGGAAGACCAATCAGTTCAAGCCGTCTGCTAGAGTTCTCACATGTCTTCTCGGATTTTACAAAGTATCCACTAAAATGACCATTACTCCATGTTGCAAAGTCCAAAATGACATTCCGTTTGTTGCATCGAAAAGTAGACTTGATAGTCCAATCATATGTATTATACTATTATGCACCCCCGAAACCTTATGGGTTGAAGTACTTTTCATATAACCTTGAGTATTGAGAGCATAAACCTACTCAACTTGGGCAACATTCTTGGTGTCCGCCATATTATCATCTATGTTCTCCATGTAATCCATTGGAGTAGCCTCATAAGCCTCATAATAAACCTGAGTAAGAGTAGAGTATACGACTTAGATAGTGTATAACTTTTTTAAAAAAATGAACCAGCAGGAGAGCTGCCTATTATTATATTAAAAAGAAGGAGAGCCTGCACGGGCGAATAAAGTTATTTACATGCCACAGCCAAGGCAACACAAAAAAAATGAGTTCCAGGAAGGAGAAATAAGAGACGCTAGGTGCTTCGCTCCCGCTACGACCCAAAGAGAGGTCTCACCCTTGATTTTCTAGAAGACCATTGGGTTAGTTGATTCAATGCGCTAAAAAAATCTTGCATTTCTCTCTTTCCAAATCTCCCAATAAACTAAAATATTGAGGGTGTGCAGGCTTTTCTCGAGACGCTTGGAGCGCGTCGAGGATAGTACACTAGTGTATCACCGAGTCACACATATCACAATTTTTTAACCGTAGGTATATAATTATCATCAATATTAAAACATATCTGAATAGAAACTTGCATGCACCACTTGTTGTAGTTTCTTCATTTTATTGTGCTTAATTCAATTGGTCCTTCATACACTTATGCATGCATATTCAATGCTTGTTTGTTCGTAGCCGGTCTTGTCATTATTTCGTCACATATAACTCGTGTTAGACTTGGTTCATGATGCTGATCAAAATATTACCGATTTTGGTGCAGTATTGGTTGGATGTGCACATATATTTTTCAAGATAAAATTTTATGATCTTTGATAAACAATTATTAGTCTAACAGTACAAAATGTTTGTGCTACAAAAGTGGTTATATTTGATTTTATTAAGAAATGCTCTCTAGTGATAGAACTTTTGTTGCCACACATGGTGTATTGTAAAAGAAATCAACAATCAAAGTGTGGTATTGAAAACTCTACCAAGTCAAACTGTATTCATCATATATAAATGGAACATTAGTTTGTGAGGTTGTTTTGGATAATTGAATTTCTAGCATGCAATCTATATGTAATGTACACATGATGGAAACTTCTGCTTGTTTAATTTATTCATTGACATATAATTTTACAGCAAAAATCAACTATTTGCAAATTCAATTAGGGTTTTCCTATGAAATAAAATTAGAAAATATATGTCATAATTATTTACCTTGTCTCAGTACTGACTATGCACCAAACATTCATTTACTCCCTCCGACATTTATTGGTCATACTATAATTTAATAAGGTTGACCTTTATAAATTGTAGCTAATAATTAGTTAATGTTTATGCATGTTTGTGTACAAAAGTTATACCAGTAGATTCATATTTCAAATGTCTTGTAATGTGAAATTAATTTTTAGAATCAGGTAATATATTACAAGAGAAACTGATGGTCAATATGTTTAAAGACGTCTCCAAATCCTAATACGACCTATAAAAAGGAAAAATGAAGGGAGCATTTGGTAAAGTTGTAACAAGAAAAGGAACATAGTTGTAAAATTCAATCTGCAGTCTGATTTTTCTTAATTATTTGTCATCTGGAGCACTTGAAGTGTGTCGGGGGTGTGGCATGCCCAAAAATGCAAATCAAAGACATTAAGACAGGTTTTGCAAAAAAAAAGACATTAAGACAGAAACCATCAAATGTTCACGTTTTTTATGAGAAAATACTCTTAAATTCCAATGCTTTACCTGAGCAACTGTAACCCCTGATACTTCAATTCCATGCTTAGTATGCTAAGATATCCGTTATCAGTATTCTGCAAATCGACAAAGTCTTGACATAGTATCTTGATCGTAATATGAGGAAAACAAAAAACCTTGATTCTCGAGATACAGTTGTGCGTACCATTGTTCAGATCGAGAAGAAATTGGCTTGCCCAAGAGGTCGGATCAGGACGCCTCTCAGCTCTCTCGGAGTCGTGTGGACACTCCATACATGCATGCATGCAATGACCAAACTACAACAAACCATGAGATAGGCAACATGCAATCCAGTTCGAAATAGCACGAGCATCACTGATCAGCAAACAAAAGTGTAGCACGCAGGTTAAGCAGTAAAAAGTAGGTGCCCGAAGTACACACATGCATTAAGGAAAATTTCAGTTTATTTCATCATCAGATCAGAAGTACAGATCTAATCTAACTCGATGTGTTTTATTGATTACACAGTAAGCTAGCCTGCATGAACTCTAGCTTAGTCCTGGGACAAAAACCACACTTAACTGCCTCGATCGTAAGCTAAGCGAGAGTACATATATATAAGAAGCCGTAAACACCTAAATACCTAAACCAATCGGATTATTATTAGCATGCGGCGGCGGCGGCGCTCTATTCCGGCAGTAGTAGTACAGCTACAAGCCTACAAGCTCTTGGCCACTTCGCGCAGTATGTGATGTCACACACCAGTTTCGTCAGAACGGTGGCTCCTCAGGCTGCCGGAGCGCAGTCATAGTCGTCATCGTCATCGTCGCTGTCCGTCTCCGCCATCCTTCCTCGCTCGCTGCGCCGCCCATCGCAAGGCGCGGCGTAAACGGCTCCCCAGGAGGAAGCAATGCTGCCACCTTGGACGAGGTAGCTGGTCGACACTGGTGCCATGGCAGCGTTAAGTGTGCGTGTCTGTGCAAGCGAATTGCAAGCTGCTAGTGTCAAATTAGTTAACGCCGGGCAGCAAGCTCTTGCTGCTTGCTCGAGGTGGGAGAAGCTGCTAGCTAGTACTATTGCTGATGGGAGCTGCGGATGCGGTGTGCTATTGCTGGCTAGTTGTGGTGCTGCTGGTGTCTGGGATTTTGCACGGAGAGGGAGTGGCCGCGTGTGGCGCGGGATTTATAGCGGCGCGGCCGGCGGCGGGCAGTGTGGTGGCACGCGGCGCGGCGAGGCCGGGAGCGTGGGTTGCCGGCGGGGAGCGTGGGTCGGCTACGCCGCTGCGTGCATGGCGCCCCCGCGGCACGGGCTCCGGGCGGGCACAGTCAGCACTCGGCAGCCGCGCGGCGCCCGCTGCCCCCGGCCTCGCGCCCGCTGACGGGTGGGCGCCGGGCCCTGCGGCAGTGGGCGCAGCGGCCTCGCGCTCCGGTGGCGCCGAGCGCGCGCGCGCTACGTGGAGATGCTGAAATCCAGCCGGCGCTCGGGCGCGCGCTCGCCGCGGTGGGGACTCGGGAGTCGTGAGGTGAGGACCACCAGGCAAGCCGGGCGCGACGCGAGCGACGCTGATGCAACCAGGAAAGCGGGGTGGTCGTGCGCGAGCGGCCCAGCCGGGCACTCGCTTTCCGCGGCATCTAGACGAGGAAGATGATATCTGGCGATTTTCTTGGGATTTATTCGTGCGTCCCGGCGGCAAAGTGGGATTCGGGGACGCGCCGACGCGGCGATTATATGGGCCAAGCAGAGCAGAGGCCACATGCACCACAGAACAACGCTGGCATGGGTTAACAAAGCCACAAAGGCATTTATTTTGTATAATCGCCACAAAGGCAAATGGGTAGAGGCTTCCCCAGTATATAGCGTAAAACAATCCCAACCCACGTAAGACATTCCCAGCTCACGGTGTCTAAAGGTAGTGTTTACGTTGACATATCATCAAAATACCAACTTTAGAAACTACGCTCTACAACCTATGATATTTTGATATTGATTCCTATTAAACTCACTCTCTTTTCTTCACCAATCATATTCATATTTGTTCTCTATTTATTATAAAGACACCACCTTACTCCCAATGCACAAATTATACTGTCTAGCACCGCACATTTTGCATTTTAGCCCTTTTTTGGAAAAAAATTCACATTTGGACCCCTGAAGAACGTATTTCCGAATTTGGACCCTCGGGGTCGGCGCCGTGACTCACGACGCCGAGGTAACACGTCTCAGCGCCGTGAGCCATGGTGCCGAGAGCCCTAACGTAGCCGCTGAGTTGGCGCTGACGTGGCCAAGATCTCGGCGCCATGAGCCATGGCGCCGAGTACTAATCTATACGCCGCGGCCTCTTCCTCTCTCTCTCCCCGCGCCCTCATCCTCTCGCTCTTCCGCGCCAGCCGTGCGGCCACCCCTCCGCGACCCCATCCACTGCGCGACCTCCTCCGGCACCGGCTGCCCCTCCTCCGGCCGCCCATCCACGGCACCGGCCGCGGCTCCTCCGGCTCACTGGCCACCTGTCCGCGGCACCGCCCGCCCCTCCGGCACCGGCCGCCCGTCCGCGGCACCGGCCGCCCGTCCGCGGTGCCGCCCGCCCCTCCTCCAGCTCGCCGGCCGCCCGTAAGGTTTTTTACTTATTTTTTTATTTAATTAGGTATTGTAGTAGTTAGCAATTTAGGTAATTTAAATAATTTATTTAATTAGTTTTAGTAGTTTAGCTAGGTAATGTAGTTAGTAATTTCTTGTAGATAGTTAGAAACCATATTTAGAAAATGTAGTTAGACAGTAGATGTAGGTATTTAGTTAGGTAGCTTACTTAGATAAATTTAGGTATTTAGTTTGGTAATTTGGTTAGGTACAGGTAGTTCAATTAGGTATTTTTAAGTAATTCTAGGTATTTAGTTAGGTAATTTAGATAGTTAGAAAATGTTATTAGTTAATTTTGTATATTATACCCGTCATAACCTTTGTGTTGTGCATACGAACTAGATGGATAATTTAGTAACCTTGTATCATGGAGGCAGTGTCGAGAAAGATGTGTTTGGGAATGTCACTTTAGATGATGGAATGCACGGGGTCTCCCTGATATTCAATGATCGGCCGTTGTTTAGTGAGGTGTTTGGTAGAGCTCGTGATGAGCTTCAATGCATTTCAAGTGAGGATGCTATCTCAGTTCAAGGGATCGTCCACTTTGGTAAATCAGACCAGATTTTCAGATAGCTGGTCACTATTATATGTGAGGTTGAATGGGAGAACTATGTGAATGCTGTTATGAAGAATGAGTATCAATGTTTAGATTTGGTTGTGCGAAAATTCTCAAATGCTCCCAGCCCTCATTTGCATTCAGCTCCTAATGTGTCACCTGCTAACCCTCCGTTACCCAACCTTGATATGGATCAGGAAGATGCGGTTGTGGTCCCAAATGCTCAATCCGCCCGAATGAGTTTGGCATTTGTCCTGATGATCATATACATTGTCGGATTGATGATGTCGGTGCGCCCCCCAGGAGATTCCTTTGACTCAGAACCATCCAAGTAAGTGTCATAGAAACACCACCTTTTCTTTTGTTATTCGTCCTTGATTCCATTCATTTATCCCAATGCCATCTTTAATTATTGTTTAAATGCAGAAGATATTCCAGATAATATTGGTGTCCCCCTGTGCCTCCGTCTTTTAATACAGGACAAGCTTCTAATAGTGTGGATGTTCAGATAGATGATGACGAGGAGCCTTATGGGAATGCAAGAGTCGTTGATTCAGATGATGACTGCCCAGTTGCAACATTGAGCGAAGAAGATATGGTGCGCATCAGAATTTTTTTGTCCTGATCGTGATCCACTAGTTCATGAATTCAGTGATCTTAGTCGTTCTCGTAGTGCTTATGCAGAAGGAAGAGATATCGAGCTACTTAAGGCTCCTGAGGTCGGGGATATCATGGAAAGTAAGAAGGGTCTTCTATTCAAGGACTTGCCTACATTGAGAAAGTGGTTACAGGAGTATTCTATGAAACGTAAAAGGCCATTCAGGGTTAGGCACTCATATGTGGAGTGGCGCTACACGATGGTGTGCAAGAAGGCTGATTGCAATTGGAGGGTCTGTGCTCGGAAACAAAAGGCCACGAGAAAGTTCAAAATCATCAAAATTGTAGGTCCACACACTTGTGCCTACATAGATCTACAGCTGAGGCATCGACAGTTGACCTCTACCCTTATTGCTAGAAAGTTCTACTCAACATAGAAGTGTCAACCCAATTTGAAGGTGAAGACAATTATGGATATGGCTGAGAAAATATTTGGTTACAAGATCAAGTATGGGAAAGCCTGGCAGGCAAAGCAACGGGCCTAGAAGATGATATATGGGGACTGTGAGGAGGGGTATGAGAAGCTACCTGCACTGTTCAATGCAATGAAAGCAGCTAATCCAGGCATGCACTATGAGTACATTCCAAAACCGAATGAATGGAAGGACGGGAGGCAGATTCTCTTCCGTGCTTTCTGGTGCTTTTCCATAGTGTGTGGAGGCCTTCAGGCATTGTCGTTCGGTATTATCCATTGATGGTACTTTTCTTATTGGCAAGTACGAGGGCACGCTATTGATAGCCATTGTAGTTGATGCTGACAATGCATTGGTACCTTTGGCCTTTGGTTTGGTGGAGAGGGAGAACAAAGCCAGCTGGGGATGGTTGTTGCGGCTAGTTCGGATACATGTTGTAGGCCCTGGCACGGAGGTTGGTGTCATATCTGATAGATACCAAGGTATACTCAGTGTGGCACAGGAGCAGATTCCAGGATATGCACCATTGCACCACCGTTGGTACACTCGGCACATGGCCCAGAATTTACTAGATACCGATGGGAACAAGGATAACTTTCCTCTATTCGAGGATGTTGCTCACCAGCTTGAGGTGCAGTTCTTTCAAGACAAGTTGGAGGAGCTAAAAACGGCGACAAACGATGCATGTAGGCGTTGGCTAAGAGGAGTTCTGAGGGAGCCTGAAAAATGGTCAAGGGCGTACGATGATGGCGGCCATAGGTACGAGTTTCATACTAGCAACGTGGCCGAGTCATTCAACAGTGTGCTTATGGGGATACGGGCGATGCCCGTCAATACTATCGTATCATTCACTTTCTACAGGCTTGTTGCATGGTTCAATAAGAGATACTTAGAAGCAATAGCACTACAAAGCAAGAACCAGCTATGGGCCCCTAAACCCATGTGTCATCTTGGTAAGGCAGAGGATAGGGTTTGCACACATGAGGTTAAATGTTTTGACCACACGACGGGAAAGTATGAAGTCACGGGAAGGGGTGGTACAACTTCCGATGGTGACGTGCGGTCTTCGAGGAGTTATATTATCATACTGATTTATTTCTCATGCACATGTGGGAGAACAAAACAGTACCACTTTGTATGTTCCCATTATATTGCAGCAGCTCGGCACCGCAACTTTGCCTACAAGAGCATGATACTGCGGGAGTTCACTGTTGACAACCTTGTACTTACATGGTCTCCCCGGTTTGAGCCTTACCTAGATCAGGGACAGTGGCCAACGTATACGGGTCCAAAATAAATTGTGGATCCAGTGGCCCGTTAGAAAAAGCCTGGAACTAGGAAGAGAATGAGATATAAGATGGTCATGGATCGGGTTTCAGGAACAATTGGATGGAGGAGAGGAACCCCCTTTCTCTCCAACCCCAACGAAAATAAATGTGGTAGATGCGGCAGACTTGGTCACAACACGCATACATGCAGTTGGCCGCTTAGTCAGGTGCAAGTAGCTATTGTATACTACTGTTTTGTTTTAATGTTTACTTTATTTTATGTTTGTGCATGTCTTACTTAATTACAGTTTCTTAATTTGTTCATTTTCATAATTTGTTAATTAAATTACTATCTTCTTTTTGTAGGATGGAGGCACCGTACGTGCTCGATCCATAGTACGAGCAGAACCATCGAGGACACGCACCACGGAAGGGGAGGTAATAAAAAAATTTATGTTCCACATCACTTGTTTGTGCCACTCTTTAAAATTAATGTTGAGGTACTAGCAAAATAATTCAATGTCTCCAGGAACAGCCCCTTCTTCGTCCTTGAACCCATGACAGGTTCCACGAGATGCAGTATGACGACAAGTACACCCCTCTTCTGGAGAGGGCTGGCCTTGACGTGGTATCGTACCAGGTTCGCCGTGTGTTGCCGGTTATCAACCCCGCAGCGATCACGGTTTTGGTTGACAGGTACAATCATTAGCGACTAATCCACTTTGTCTTCGTTTTCCAAGGTCAACGGGGTAACTCACCATAAGTTCTGTGCATTTTTCTATAGGTGGAGGCTGGAAACTCATAGTTTCCACCTTTCTTGTGGTGAGATGACAGTGACACTGGACGATGCCTAGAAGTTTCTTGGTCTCAGTGTCAGAGGTCGTCCAATCACCGGCTAGTGCAGGCCTAATGGTTGGAGGGGTCGTGTGGAGGCCTTCCTCGGTAGAGGGCTTCCTGAGGCGGTGCCGGCTACCCGAACCTTTGGAGTACCTATCACCTGGCTTCGGCATCACTTTGCTCACTGTCCGGAGGATGCAAACGAGCAGACAGTCGCCTACTACTGCCGGACTTGGATACTTGACTTGTTTGGGTGTGTGCTCTTCCCCGACAGCACAGGTGACAGCGCGTCTTGGATGTACATACCTTGCCTAACAGACTGGGACGCGGTGGGGATGTACAGCTGGGGTCCGGAGCGTTGAGTTTCTTGTACCGCCACCTATGCGAGGCATGTCGCCGGGCTTCACAACACGCGTCTATCGGCGGCTGTGTGTACTTGCTCCAGCTATGGATGTGATCTCGTCTACCCGTTGGCTGGCCCACAGTTCTTGGTCCACGTCCGTGGTTCGACGTGGCCACCCCTCGACTCCGACCGACGGTTACTTACTTATGGGACCAGGTCAAAGCTCCCTTTGCCAGGAGTATGCAAGCATACATCGAGTACGCTAGCATACGTCGAGTACGCTAATGAGCTGGATATGCTCACACCCTCGATGGTACGTCCATTGCATTCCATTTCGTCTTTTCATTTTGATTTAGCTATAGTTGATTACATGGTATTCATGCTATATGTTGGTGTTTAGATGCAATTTTAGTGACTATATGTAATTCAATATTTCGCAGGTAACTTGGCAGCCGTACAACGATATAAGGGTGGTGTAGCTTCAATTGAGCACCGCGTGTTATGCAGATGAGGACCTATACAGGATGATGTGCCCGCTGATCTGTTTCTATGCTGTGGAGTATCACCTGCCTCATAGAGTTGCACGCCAGTTTGGCTTAAGGCAGGAGTGGCCAGTAAGGCCATTCTCCACGTTTGTGGAGTTGCACAAGTAAGTGTGAAGTACTTAATTCATCAATTGTTGCCAATAATGCTGCCTAATTGACTATATAATTGTTCTATTTTGTCACTATTGCTGTTACAGGATAGATAGTCAGAAGCAGAAGAAGACAACCGATTTCGAGACGCTGCACTGCGCGCACATCGACATGTGGGACCTTTTCCATGAGAACGTGATTGAGAACGACCAGCCGCATACGGACTACAACTTCCGTGCGTACCTATCATGGTACCTAGCTACGACACGGACCGAATTGAAGGGCTAGTGGATACGAGCCGACTATGCCGACATTCAATCTTCGGATGATGAAGATACATATTACAACCTTGCAACACAGGAAGGGATGGTGGTCGAGGCTGCACCCATCCTAGACCGAGTGGTATGGTCACCTAACACTACTATACTGTAACAATTCAGATTTATTGCAATAATATGATCATGTACAACGACTAACCATTTGTTTTGTTTGAGTGCAGGGAAACATGTTGAAGCAATCCGTACTTGACATTGAACATTTCCAAAGCGAGGAGGGGACGAGATGACACTGAACAACTTTCTTGGAGTAAGTTTTTGAAATTACTACAGATATGGACATGTACCTCTTGTTTAATCTTATGCACTAACTTCATGTTCAAATGCTGAGACTTGCAGGTCGCCTACGCCGTGCTGCTACTCATTGTGGTTGCAGGACTAGCGTGGCAATGGACGTGCACGGTCCTCCGACAAGACTATCCGACACTAGCGCAGGTCTCAGTACATCAATGCAGCGAGGCTCAGGCTCCAGACGACAGAGCTCGTCCAGGTCAACAGGGGCTACTTTTGAGGATAGTGATGGTGAGGACGAGGAGGATAGAGCTGAGGAGATTGGAGTGCCTCAGCTGGAAGACGCTCCTTTCACACAACCTTCACAGCAGGCACCACGCAGGCAGTGCCGTCCATGTGACCCTTACACTCCAGGCACCGATGCTCTTGGTAAGGGTAAGGGTAAGACTAGGAGGCAGTGAGGGTTAGTTCGTGGATATTATTGACTGTGCAGCTTGTATGGACTATTATGGACTATGGACTATGCTTCTGATATGTGTGGATATTTTGGTTCTTGGTGGATATGTTGGTGGTATTTTGTTGAATACATGTTTGTATCATATTATGATGTATTATCTTCATTGTGAATGCTCATGAAACAAGTGAAGCTCTTGCAAATTTTTCCCGTGATTCGTTCATCGTAGTACAGATGCGCATAATATGACTTTATGACAATAATGAATGTAACAGTGTATTTATTGCAACATGTGTTGTCCAATCAGTAAAAGGATCTAGCCTTTGCAGTCTGAATTGGAATAGGCTTTTCAGTATGTTTTCATGTAGGTCTTTCAGTGTATTTCCGTATAGGCTTTTCAGTGTCCTTTGATATAGGCTTTTCAGTTATAGTTTCCTAAGCTGTAGGCTTTTCAGGTGCATTTATGGCGCCACATATCGGGTTGTAAATCTGCATCGGTCTATATATACATATTGCTGGATGCATTGTTTCTAACTTAGAAAATAAGAGACACTGGAGTAAGAATGTCTGAAGGGTCATCTAGTGGAAAGGATTTTGGCATTGGGAGAGGGAAGGAAGGAAGGAAGGAAGGGACCTCCCATTGTGTGGGAGGGGTTTGTTGGTCCTGAATCCTACTCGGAAGCTATGTATGAGTTTCCAGTTGAGAGCAAAGGTGAATTCACCAAGGAGAAGCCTCTTAGAGGATATGATGATCGCAAAGAAGATTGGCCAAAATGTATGCATGATGAGGATTGCTTAGTGCATATGTGCGCCGAGGGGACCGATGGAGGTTGTCGTTTCTTCAAATACCCGCGAGATTGGGTAATTGTTACTTCATTTCGTTTGTTATATATGTTTCTCTTCTTTTGTACAACTTACATAAGATATTTATTACGGTCTTTAGATGCTCTAGAAAACTGCAGGTTTGTTAGGTGGGTCGA
Source organism: Panicum hallii (assembly GCF_002211085.1). Lineage (NCBI taxonomy): Eukaryota > Viridiplantae > Streptophyta > Magnoliopsida > Poales > Poaceae > Panicum > Panicum hallii. Next base: position 13,985,811 of record NC_038046.1, on the reverse strand, counting down.
TCCTCATCCGTATGAGGAGGACATCTACTACCTTCAGAATCGTATCTTCGATCTAGAAAGTGAGCAGTGGTAACAAGGACGACGAAGAGGATGACAACAGCAATGGTGCCAGTTCACAGGAGGTATCGTGCACTGATTCATATTAGAACTGCCCTTATCATCGGAACAAGGGGCCTCCATCACCACCACCACCTCCGCCTGCAATGGGAGGATACTATGAAGAAGGGTCAACACAATTTGCTATGTGGGAAGAGTACTAGGAGTAACTTATCTTATTCACATGCTACATCCATATATTTATTGTTTCGTTTAATTACCTAAGACATGTTAGGTTTAGTCCAGGACCTCTTTACCGTTATTTCATACCGGTCCTCACATGCCACAACATGTGTTGTGCATGTTCAATTATGTAATGCATGTAATTTGTTAGTCTTGATTCCATTAGGTTACCAATTGAGGTCATGGAAGATACAATAAATGACAACATAAAAATAAATCAAATATATGAGAACACAATGACAAGGTTATTACTTCAATAAACCATACAACTAGCAAATCTTGCATACTACTGAGTGCAACGAGGTCATTTTCCCTTCCTCAATGCATCTAGATTCTCCTCCATTGCTGCCTTCGCACGGCGAACACGCTCCAGCTTATGTTCCCTCTCCTCCTTGTGCTAAGCAGCATGCCTCCTTTCCAGCTCTTCTTTCCACTCTTTTTCTACTGCCTCCTCTTGCCGTCTCTGCTCCAACAACTCCTTCCGCTCCGCATCCCACGCCTTCATTCTACACAGATACTCCTTATCCTCCTCTTTGATCTCAGTGTCGATCCACTGCTCAAAGTCAGAAAGCAGGGGAGGGGTCTGCAAAACATTCAATTGATACACACCTGCTATTACTCATAAGGCATACATGATTCTAAATGACAGTGAAAATATTATAAAAAATAAATATTCTTACCAGCAACCAATGCGAATCTGACGAGGAGTACGGTCGAATGCATAATTTTCACACATCCAATACCTCTAGTTACATGAATGCTCTTCATCTAACTTGGCTACCTTGCAAGGATCACCGCAAAAGCACATTAGCACAGGAACACCACTAGGCAACGGCAAACGAGTGAAGGCTGTTCCAGTCATCACCTTTGGTTTACTTAGATTTACCACGCCTAGGCATCTAAGGTTGCATATTACATATATTAACAACTAAACCCTAAACCTTAAGCAATTACACTGAATAATACACATAATATAGATCAAATCGATCCGTAAAAATTGAGGAGGGGAGAGAGGATACTTTGCTCTTGAAGATCTATGAATCGAATCAAAGTTTTCAAGGTCAAATACGCCGATTGATGGGGTTGGGCGGGTGGGGGAGAGATAGAAAAACCAAGACGGGGTAAGAAATATGAGATGAAGGCTCGGACAGGCTGATGGTTATAGTTGCGAGCTCGGCGCCACAATCTGCGGCGCCAAGCTCGGTGCCACGATCTGCGGCGCTGAGCTCGGTGCCATGACCTCTGGCGCCGAGCTTGGCGCTACGTCGGCGCCAGGTGGGTGGGCATGTGGCAGCTGACCTAGATACCTCGGCGCCGTGACTCACGGCGCCGAGATGTCTTACCTCGGCGTCGTGACTCACGGCGCCGAGCCCCAGTGTCCAAATTTGAAAATACATTCTCTAGGGGTCCAAATATGAATTTTTTTCAAAAAAGGGTTAAAATGCAAAAAGTACGGTATCTAGTATATTGGTTTGCGTGTTGATACTGGGTCTTGCATGAGACCCAATTTCTTCATCTTCTCACTCTCTCTTATTTATTATGGTGCCACATAAGCTAAAAGTTTTATGTAACGGTATAATTAATGTTATGGAAACCATCCTACTGGGGATGCTCTAAGTTATTTTATAATCATTGATATGCTTTTATAGTTATGCTAGGATTTGGTCCGTAAAAGATGGTGTTGGGGTTTTCTTATGTCTCACTCACTTTTTCATGCCTTTGGCTTTGGATAATCATCTAATCTAACAATATTCTCAGGTAAAAGTAAAAATCGTTGTGTTTCATGATGAAAAAATAATAAAGCTTAAATAGAAAATTGTTGTTGTTTGTTTTATAAAAAAACAAGACTTGTGGGGAAAAACGATGTCTAAGTCACATTGTATGGAATATAGCTAAAAAAGGAGAGTTTATATTGAAAAGTTTAGTCTCGAATCTCGATGCAGTGATTAAAGATATTTACTATATATATTAGACATAATTAAGCAATGCCTATATCTAACTTAACTTACATGGCGATAGTTGTTGTTTTGTGCATTTGGCAAATGATAGCACAACCGGAGACAAAAATGTGTAGAAGAGGTTCATTCTCTTGGATGAACAACTAAAGGTTCCACTGGAAGAAACAGAGCCACTACTTCACGCACGTCTCGGTGCAACTGCAAAGACAAGAGTTTAAATGAATCAGCTGGATGCAGATTCAGCGCCCTATGCGTATGGTTTATACTTCGAAATATCAGCCGCATCACCTGTACTTGTTGGAAATCCATGTTCAATGCTACCATATACTTGAGGTATATTTCGTAAACCTACTGCTACCTAAACTAAGTGTTGCTGCACACAAGACTGACATCATGCAGAACAAAAATGTGTGCAATAAATACATTGCATATATAAACCATGCGAGTCATGACGAAATAGCAATGACATCATGCACTACCCACTATATTTAGATAAGATTTACCCACTATATGTAAAAAAAAAAGAGGATAAGTATTTTGGTGATTATGATTTCACGTTGGCATCTTCCCATCAAGAGTCTGAATTACCTTGCTACGTATGACATGGTCCATGCTGAAGCAACTCGAAAGATAAACAATTTTGTAGAGAAAAAAGAAGAGCTCAAATTTTCATAGAAAAATCCTTGAAAAGCACTGTGAGATTCAGCTTGGGTCACAGCTTTATTTTGTGTAATGCTACTAGTTATTACATCTCATTTGAATTGACGTGGTTCTTTTTTTCCGAAAAGACATCATCGATCCAGCACAAGTGTACATGCTCATCTGAGAATAAGTATGGAGAGGTGTTCGCGCTGAGGGTTCTTCAAGTTGTTGTTTATTTGAGTTGCTTGGAAAATGGAATGGGTCGAAGTATCACGGTATCTCCACCAGTTCCTCATCCCGACAAACCATCTTATTCAACAGCAGTTCAGCTTCGGCTGGCTGGTTGCCAAGCAACGGGTAGAGCCTTTGGGTTTGGGCCTCACTCAAAATTCCCGCGACAGATCGCAGGTTGGTTGGGCTGACAGGGCAACCGCGGCCCAACCTCCTCTCTGCGGCCTGCCACTGGCCACAGCGTGCGTGCGCCGGTGCCGAGTTTTTTTTTGAAAAAGGGAGATAAAATTTAAATTCGAAAAAGGTGCCGATTGGCAAAATTTCGGAAAATGGATACCTCCCGACGGGAGGCGTGGGGCCGGGCACCTCCCGCCCATCCAACGGGCGGGAGGTCCCAAAATTATTTCCAGGCCCCTCCCGAGGGTCTCTTCGCGAATTAGAAACTTTTCTTATTCACGAAGAGGCCCCTGACGCGAGGGCCGGAGCCCGTAGACTGCGGAGGGGCATCCCGCCGGTTGGGCGGGCGGGAGGTTCTATATAAGTTAGGCGCCAGTCACGTGGTCCGCTGAGGGGTCGCGGGAACGGGGGAATTGGCCCGGTCTCCAACGAGTAATCACTGGGCTGTGGAGTGCGGTATACTCAATGACACGTGGGTTCGTACTGGAACAGCATGTGCGTCCCGCTAACCCAGGCTGCTTTCCGATTACTTTATCTATATTTCCTATGCTAATTAATTCTAAAAAATTCCACGCGTGATCGAGGGGGACCCACGTACGAACCGTATGGCGATGCAGAAAGGTCCATGACGAAGAAGCAGTGCAGCCTGGGTTACAAATACACATAATTTATTTTTAATGGCTCGATGTATCGTACTATCGTAATATTTGGATTCTACGTTGTAAAACATTATCGCTTAACTATCTTCATACGAGTTTTAGATACCGTAATCTTCTTCATAAAATTGAACTAAATTTAAAATTTACGTATACGAAATAGTATGGCGAATAAATCTTGTATTTGAAAAAAGTATAAATTTTAAATAATTTGTAAAACATAAATTCTAACAAAAAATAATAAAAAATAAGCCCTCACGAAGAGACTCTCGGGAGGGGTCTGGAAATAATTTTGGGACCTCTCGCCCGTTGGATGGGCGGGAGGTCCCTGACCCCACGCTCCCGCCCGTTGATCGGGCAGGAGGTACCCATTTTTCGAAATTTTTACCAATCGACCTCCTTTTTCGAATTTAATTTTTTTTATCCCTTTTTCAAGAAAAACTCCGCCGGTGCCGGGGCCGGGCAGGCCGCAGCCCGCAGCCCGCAGCCCGAAGGCACCATCGCCCTTCCGTCCCTACGATTTCGCTGCCGCCGGCTAAAACCGTGCCCTCCGGCAGTCCGGCGGTGCTGCAATCACCGACGCCCGTCGACGCTTTCATACGCGTTGGCTCGCGCTCTAGCTTGGTGCCATCCATCAAGAGCCGGGCGAAGCAGGCACCGGCACTGCACGGCGCGCCACTGCGGAGCGGTCAAGCTGATGGATGCATGCCTCACCGGCCGCGCAGCGCCGCTGCAGTACGCATTACCACCGGCCCACCCAACCGTACCTGGCGTTTACCCCCGTGGCTCCAGCGCGCCCATGCCCTGACGCCCATGTGCAGCCTGTGGCTCCCGCGGCCCGGTGCTGCCGAGCCAGGCCGCCGGCAGCCCCCGAAAATGGTCGCGCGATCGCCGCGGTTGGTTGCTGCCTCCATCCGCCGTGGGACCGACGGGGATACGATACGGTAGGATACGCGCCGTAACTCGCGAGCTTGGCGGGCGTCTTCTTCTTGGCCGCTCGTGCCGTGTTTCACGGTGTGATTCCTGTTCCCTGCGGGAGAACACCGAACACGGGTAGGTTTGGTTGGAGCTGCCAGGGAGGGATGCTGCAAACCTCCAAGACTTGTCCCTATGGGGATTCTGATCCCCTCTGAAAGTGCAGAGTCGCAGAGAGCTTACCTACCCGTGACGGCGTCATCTATCATGAGCTGCTAGAGCTAGGGTGCGAGTGCGCTACTGTAGCTGTTCCGGTCACAGCGTGATGATCGTATTTGCTAGAGTAGTGTTCATAGGTCATAGCGTGGTAGCCAGCATGTAAATTTTTAAATTTTAGCCTAAATTTAAGGATAGCACCCTAAAGATCGGGTTCTAATCTTATATAATTTTAAATTAAAAATATATAAGAATCAAGTTGAAGTTGAATTGGGAAGGTTACGATCCGTTAGCACCTCTATGGATACAGATTTTTGCCTGGGCGAAGAAGATTGAAAATGTGCTTTGAGGTGGGCTCAGGCCTTAGGCCCATCACGGTATCCTGAACTGAATGCCGGAAACAGAGCCCACCTCCGTTCAGTTCAGCCCATGATCACTGATACGCTCACTGTCGTGTCGACTGGTGTGGTGGTTAATACGACGACAGAGTGCATCGGCTTGTGCCCTTGATCAATCAACTCAAATAATAGTAGTTAATCCGCAAGAAACAACTCCTCAACGCACACGAGCGCGCGTCGCGCATACACTCAAAATAAGCACATAATTTTTCAAAGACAGAGGGGATGAGCAAAACCTACATCCTGTTCTTGCTCAGCGCTGGGCCCTTTCCCTGAAGACTTGTGATTGTGAGCAGGCATTACAGGGGGGCCCCCAGCCTGACCCAATCATCCATCCGTCCATCTGCACTCCATGATGCGATTGGAATGCTGGGCTGATGACGGACAAGATTGCAGAAAATCTTGGCCTACCTTCTCTCTCTCTCTCTCTCTCTCTCTCTCTCTCTCTCTCTCTCGATCTACCCAACGGACATAAAGACATCAATAACAGCATAAGCTGGTCGAATATCTATCTCTTTTTTTAAGAGAAAAACAGCGACTCTTGTACTGATCCTCCTCTCCTCTCATCATTTGCAATGAGTTGCCGTTGCACAGAGAAGATTCCTGCTGCTCCTGCTGTCTGGCTTGTTGGTACTATGCAATACTAGGGGCCAAGAGCGGATTCAGGTAGAGAGATGCCGGTGATGCAGCAGGAATCCCCGGTTTTCGTGTGTCTCAGTGTCTGTCTGAAACTCTGAATGATTGGATCCATGCATCTGATTGCTGTGGTTGGAGCTTGCATTGCTAGACTGCCGTTGGCTGCATCCACCAAAGCTTTCAAACTAGCATGCCAGCTTAAACGCTTCTGGCGCGGACCTGCTGGAGAATTTGAAATAAATACTCGCATTACCGGTGCCGATAAAATAAGTAGAACGAAGTACTACCTGGGTAAAGGTGTGCACATCTTCGTTCAGCAGTTGACATTGTCCACTCCACTCTGACTGGCCCTGCTACCAGTAAAACTTTCTGCGTGCAGGAGGTCTCGCAGCAAACAAATCCTTTTGCTTGTTCGGTCAAACCTTGGTTAGCACGGTGCACTAGTCCGGGTTCAAAGCACATGCCTACGCATGGCCCATGCCCTGATTTGCAGGCAGATAAACAATTAATGATCCCCCCCTCTTTTCCAGCATCAGGTCATCATGGGCTTGGAGCTAAACAAATAGCCCCCGGCGCTTTCCTGGGAAATCTCCCGCGGTGCGTTCGCATGCATGTGCCGCGGTGGAACGACGGATGCGTCCAAAATAAACCCGGTAGACCGATCGGCGTAAAGCTTGTGATGCCGCTTTGCTAGCTCCTGCGCAGGTATAGATTATCCCCAGCGCCATGGACGAGCATGTGGAAGGTGGTAGGTGGGTGGGTTAGCCTCCTAGCTTATCGTGATAACAAAATCTTAACCTAATACCTCCCACTCCGAGCTCTCGGTTACGTTCATGCTCTTGGAGCCGGGCCTTGCACTGAGTACACGACAAGGGGGTTCCAAGGATGTTTGGAGATACTGGCTGGAGCAGGACGCAGTTACGATGTAGTTGAATAACCTGACCTAGCACAACTGATCTGGAGCATTAACTAACTACGGCGTCTATGCGATGCGATGTCGATCGTGATTGGTGGCGATCGAGTCCAAGCAAGAGCTTCAACTCGCTTGTGCATGCATGCAGCGGACACCTGGAGATTCATGCCCGCGACACGGCGCCGTAAGCACGTGCGATACAGTTCAGCCGGTGGTCAAACTACTAAGGCTATCTCCAGCGATATCCTCTAAATCTCATCCCCTATCCTTTTCCTCCACATCAACTTCATTCTCTATACCAAACTTTACTCCAACAATATCCTCTATTTCCATCCTCTATACCCCACAATCTCAATTTTTTTTCTTTTTTCCAACCGCCCGCCCCCCCTCCCCTCCTCCTCCGCCCGCCCCTCTGCCTCCGCCCGCCCCTCCTCCTCCTTCTCCGCCCGCCCTCCTCCTCCTCCTCCGCCGCCGCCCTTCCTCCCTCCGCCCGCCCCTCCTCCTCCCGCGCCCCTGCCTCCTCCGCCCGCCGCCCTTCCTCCCTCCGCCCGCGCCCCTGCCTCCTCCGCCTCCCGCGCCCTTCCTCCCTCCGCCGGCCGCCCTTCCTCCTCCTCCCTCTGCCTCCGCCCGCCCCCCCTCCTCCTCCGCAGCCGCCCTCGTCCGCCTCCCGCACCGGCAGTTTCCTCCCCCGCGCGCGCGGAAGCCGCGACAGGGATGGAGGACGCCGGTCCCCCCTCCCTCTGTGCGGGACGGAGAGGGCCTCCTCTATTTTCCCGCACGGTATAGCGGACACCGGTGGAGGTTTACAGTTGCTACAGTATCCGCTATTTTAGAGTAGCGATCCTTTTACGGAACACCGATGGAGATAGCCTAACAGGATGCCGCATGCAGCATGTGTGTGATACAGTACAGTACAAATTGGGATGAGCTTTGGAACGGGCCTATCTGGACGTTACTATTCAGAAAAACGTAGCAGCCTTGTTAGCAGATATGCTGCTGTGAGTCAAGAAACAGCTTGTTGTTACCGTTATGATGTGGGATGGAGAAATCAGAATTATGTGATGATGATGTGGCGCCATGGTAATGATCTTTTCAGCTATAAAGATCGATGCCTGGACTGGACGACACATGTGCTGTTGGCCGTCGCTAGCGGTTGATGTCACTGAGCTGTACTAGCTGTGTAGTGATTTTCCAGCGTATGCATCCCCCATGTCTTGCGAAGAGAGACCAGCAGCTTTGGCACAACGATCGAGCTTGCTTAGGAAAATGGGGGCGCACCGCCCGTCGCTAGCAGTACAGTGCGCGTTCCATCGGACCACGAGCGTGTGCCTGTGATCCGTTCTCTGAACCCATGATTATGCTGGGAAACACAGTCAGATGGAACCCAATTGGCCGGTTGCTTGTGTTTCCTACTTGTGCGAAACATCTAGCTGGGCCGGTGTGCTCATTATTATTCTGTCGTCGATGGTAATCATAAACTGGTCCAGACGGGTGGCTCTTGACCCTCTTGTATATGGCCTTATCGTTCTTTTTTTCAAAAAAAAAATGAGATGTGGTAATTGCTTGGCTCAATTGCTAGCTGCTGGCTGCTCCTGCATTCAAAACGATACGTCAACATCACTTGGCGCCGATTCATCGTTCTGAATCCGTGGCATATGCAGGTACCATGTACCCTATTGGTACCAGTTTGTGTGGACTCAAAAGGACCCCAGAACTCAACTCTGCCCTAGTCATACATCCACTGATCATCTTTGCTTTTTTCCCCCAAGACAAATTGCGTTGCCAGACTATACTAGCTATGATCCGACGACTCAATGGATCTCCCTGTGGCCTGACGACCAATAAGACGAAACCAAAAGATCGATGCCCTCTAAACAATTCGACTATAACCTCACTGTCATCATAAAGGTGAAGGATCGATGACCATATGGGGCTCGCTCCCGGCCCCTCGCTCACGCACGCACACCACCAACAGGCCAGTTCTAGTGGGCATGACAGGGCGATGATTCAGACGCGATCTTTCTCTAGCTGTCACCCTATCCAGTTCGTGTGTACGTATGATCGATGACACCGAATCGTAGATTAGGATAATAAAGGAAACTTCAACTTAATTTGGGAGGGTTTATGCTGTCCGCATGCCCGGCCAGGCTAGCTAGCTAGTGCTCCATCATCAGCTGGCGGTGAAGCACCTAACCACCCTGATAAGTTTATTAGGCGCCAAATAATTTGACACGACGACCTAAAATGCATCGCTCATCAGCTGTACCTGCACGCACAGACGAAGTGGTAGCATATACTAGTAGCTATTATTAATCTAGCCGTGTATTATGCGTAGTGCAATGGTTCGTCATTTGGGCCGAGTCTTGCGAGAGAGGGGCTGGACTGGAGCTACACAAGGCTGCCCGTGCTGGTTGTTGGATTGAAGCACACGCACTAGCAGCCGTGGTTTCTTCTTGCGCTGGACCGACCGATCAATGCAAGGTGTATGGAATCTCAAATGCTAACTAGGGTGGTACCTGTACGGTCGATGATTTGACGCTGTACGAGTTTGAGCAGTCTAAGGCTACATGACAGTACAGCTCAGGATCTCTGTGCTGGGTACGAACACTTAACCTGATGATCAATTTCTCAGTTCGTTTATTAGATATGTTTGGTCTATTGATCACTTGCATTGCTACTACGTGTGTGCGTCAGGAGTCCCATAGTTGATACTTTGACGCATTTTTACTTCTATGGCAAAGAACTCATTTTCTCGTTCTTTTTTTTTTTGAAAAATTCAAAATCTCATTCCCCAGGAAACTAACATAAAAACAAATCGGAGACAGCCTTTGACTGAACAATGAATGGGAGCGCAGGGCTGGCCTGACAGCACGTTGATTCGTGGCCTGCGCGGCACTGCAGAGCAGAGCACTGAATCGCTCGAGCAATTCTAGTGAGACAAGGAGGCAGGCCCGGGGCGTTCAATTCGAGCCACCAGCTTGCAGATGGTCCCGCGCCGCGGCCGCTGCGCGCTGCCGCGCCCGGCGCCCCGGACCGCGCGTAAAGCCGCCACTGTTGCTGCTGGCCGGGCCTGCCGATCGACCGATCGATCTCTGCCTCCCCCTGCCGCGCGCTGCGGATCGGCCGGCCGGCCGGTGGGTCTGTCGCGAACAAATACGACGCGCTCGATCGCTCGCCGCCCTGCCGCCGCCGCGCGGGCGACGGACCGATCGGATCCCGCGCCGGCACCGCAGGCGCACCGGCGGCCGCGCTCGTAGCAATGATGATTTCGTTTTGTACGCGCGCCGTGCCGGTGGTACGGCGGCACGCGTGCGTGGTGCGCGGTGGTGCCGACGCGGACGCGCCGTGGCGCGGGCGTGCCGGCGTGCGGCGCCGGATCCGCGCGCTGGGTTCATGATGCAGCTCGGCCGTGCTTCGCAGGGGGCCTGGGATTAAACTAACCGCTGCGATGATGGCCATCACAGCATGTGCCTGATCCCATTTTTATAGCGGAATGGACGTACGTCTCCCGAGTTTGAACTGGAGCTGGGGTGGAGATCATCCGGATCTCCGGCGCGCATTGACCGGTCGCGGCCGTGCGTGCACATGCATGTGCGCGCGCCGAGCGGTCCTTTTTGCCTCCGCCTGCCCCTTTGTCCGCCGGTGCGTTCCGTTCCCGCCGCCCGGTTGATTGAAATGAACGTGCTGGGATCGGCCGGTGGCACGAATCTGTGTTGCGGCTATTTATTCCAGAGAACAAGAGAATATTGTGCGCGCGCGCGCGCGCTCACGTGAATCTCGCGAGCTGACAGCCGCGCACATGGCACGGGGCCGCGCTTTTCTGGTGCCCGGTGCCTTTGTTTCAGTTTCAGATAATGCGAGCGTCACCTACTCCCCTGGTTTAACTTGCTATTATCTTTTTTGCGGGTAACTTATTATTACTGAAATGTGACGCTTACTTTTACAGCTTCTTTGAGGCGATCAAGCTGGTTGTTATTGCGATGCCCTCTTCTTTCGTTGGCAGCGGACACGGCGACACGGAGCAGTTGTAGTGAAAAGCGAGGTGAAAGCAAAAAAATGTGCGCGCAGGTCATTTTTTTTTCTTTCCTCCTTGTTACCGTAGGTGAGGATCCCGACGCGACAGAAAACTCGCACGGCACTGATCACACTGTCAGGTCAGGGCATCTCGCTCTTCTGCGGCAGCTTTTACTTTCTTCCCCCCACGCGCGGGGCCGCGGCGTGAAACCACCACCGCTCTGGCGCTGGTGCGGTGCTCGTACGGCGTACCCTCTTGCTGTCCGCACCGGTGATCGATGACAACCCGGGGCCGACGCAGGTGGTCCCACCGACCAGTGACCGCCCAATTCACGGTAGGGGCCGCCGGCCGCGGCTGTAAAAAGACCGGACGCGACTCGCTTTTCCCCGTCCCATGGGCAACGGGACGGGCCGGCGCGCGGGCGCACAAAGGGTCCGTTAGTTTAACCGCAGCTGACACGACGTGACTTGGGGGTGGGTACCGGCGCGCGGGACCCACGCGTCAGCGGCGACGCGTCCCGCAGCCTCGGTGCTCTGCGCCGGTGGGGCCCGCCACCGCCCCTTTTGGCCGTTACCGTTAGATCCTTGGCGCCTCCCGAGGAAGGCGCCTTTCGGCCGCGTCGCCCTACGGGTGCCTGGTGCAAAAGCGAGGCGAGTTTTTAATATTTCGCTTGCTGACATGTGGGCTCCTTTCATGGAAGAGGGGCAAGCGCACCTGTGCCCAGCGGCGCGTGAAAAGCTGCGCCCTCTTGGGCTCGGGTCCGACCGCGATTCGGCCCCGCTTCAGCGCTGACCCACCGGCCGATTGGTCGACTCAACCTCTTGTTCCTTCGAACTACCGGATATGCCCTTCACTTCAACCTTCGCAGAGGACAGGGGACGAACAATAAACATACGAGGTGCCAGCATGTCACAAGATCCGTAGTTCGATTCACTGTATGCGGGAGCATAAGATATGCTTTGAAAGCATGAGCATCCTTTTTCTAAAACCATGAATATAATCACGGTAGGATTAAAATGATTATTTTATTTCTTCTTTAAAAAAGGACCCATAGTATTTCTCTGCGTCAACCATGAAAGGAACTTCAGGTACTTACTGCCGGCCCTGTAGCGTGGAGCCGGAGGAGCTAGGAAAAGGTAGCTCCGCCTGGTTCTTATGCTGTGTAGGCAAATGCAGCCGGAAGCTGGAATCTTTTCTTCGTTGCTAACGGGCGCATAGTAACAGCGAGTCGGAGCTGTGCCAAAAAGACTTCCTAAAATTCATGGCCATATGCCTCTAAAAAGGCACGGGTGAATTGATGATCAGCGAGCTTCTTGCTTGAGAATAATATTGCTTTCATACCAATCAATCATCACCTGCACAAGCTGTAACACGGACATTCTTTAGCATGAATAGACATTAATGTAGCCATGCAAATCAAGAATTTTTCCACGTCCCAACCAATCCCTACTAAACTCAAAACATAAAAAAGAACTCAGAGACGAATTATTGTTAATCATGCATTCAGCAGCCAATCCCTACTAAACTCAAAACATAAAAAAGAACTCGGAGACAAATTATTGTTAATCATGCATTCAGCAGCCGTCGTGGCACAGTGGTTATGCATGAAAACATTACTCTGATGCAAAGCCAGGCCCCAGCCAGGTCTACACGCGAACCGGGATTAATTAATTAAGCTACAGCAACGGAGAGCACCGAGCTCACCTGTTTCCAACAAAAAGCGAGGTGAAAACCGGAAAAAAAATTATAATGGGTCCCGTCTAATCCAAACACCTGGGCTCTGATCGCCAACACTATAATAATAGTAATATGTTAGCAGCAGCATTTCTCCAAGCCTCCAAAGAAAACCCACCCCACTAGCAGCAGCAGCCATGCTCGCGGCGGGGGGGGGGGGGGGGGGGGGGGGGGGCGTCGTGGAGCCGCCCGTGCCGCGGCAGGGGAGCAGCGAACGGCTGCGATCGCGCGCGCGCCGCGAGCCCCGTTCCCGTGGCTGTGGGGAGCCGACCGTTTGGGGCCCGGCCGGATGGTGGCTGGGGGGTGCTGTGCTGTGGCGCTACCGGGGTAGTATTGGCAAGTCCGGGTCGCCGTGGGATCGACCCCCTTTTGCCGGCGCAGGCGGATGGCTTTCTTTTTGACAGGGTTCTATGGAAAGATGAAAGATTTGCACCGGTTTGCCGAGAGGAATATCGAAGAACCCTCTGCCGAAAAGAGAAAAGGAGCCGACGCGTAGCTTCTTTATTTTCATAATAGGAAAAGCATTGCAGAGCGTTGGGGTAATTACTAATCAGCAATCTAACATTACACTAGGGTTAGTACTCACAAGAGCCGGCGGACGGGTGATTTTCTATAAGATTTGTAAATTTCATTGGATCCACTCCATATTTTAGTTGTTCAAATGGATATTATATACTGTTGACTCAGTGAACTTTTAAGCATTCGATTGGTTACATCCTTTCTCATAACATTTTAGTGCAATTACGTAGCTAAAAGCATAGGAAGGAAGGTAGTGATTGAAGTTTGGATATGATAAGTTTTTTCCCGACTATTGTGCATCACAATTGAAATCTAATTGTTCTAGTAGATAAGAGCACTCATGATGAATTGTAGTCTGAGGGACATGTGATTTTCTATTAGATTCGTAAATCCTATTGGATCCACTCCACATTTTGGTTGTTCGAATGGACGCTATGTGCTATGTACTGCTAATTCAATGAATTTTTAGCATCCGATTGCTTACACCATTCCTCAAAATATTTAAGTGTAACTACATAGCTAAAAGCATAGGAAGGAAGATAGCGATTGAAGTTTGGATATGATAGGTTTTCTCCGACTATTGTGGATTACAACTGAAACTGAACTATTCCAGTATACAAGAGCACTTATGGTGCATTGGAGTCTAAGACATTGGGCTAAGATACATCTATATTGCTTAAAACATACTTATAAATAAATACCAAAATTTGAAGATAGCGATTGAAGTTTGGATATGCTAGGTTTTCTCCAACTATTGTGGATCACAATTGAAACCGAACTATTCCAGTATACAAGAGCACTCATGGTGAATTGGAGTCTAAGATATTAAACTAAGATACATCTATATTGCTTAAAACATACTTATAAATAAATACCAAAATTTATTTTTGAGACACAAAGGAATTGTGAGAATGACTTGAGCTAGCTTGATAAACTTAGCTAAACCCAAATTAGAGAAAAATTAGACTCTTGATGCACCATATGTGTCATACAAAAAGCAGTAACACAAGATAGTTAACGTGGAGCCCTATACATGTCTTTTGATCTAGTCACAACTAAAAAACAAAAAAGAAAAAGAAAAAAAGAAAAAGAAGAGGAAGACGCAATTTCTTCTTGTAACTGAAGAACTCCATCTGTCTCCATATGCAAAAACATGCTACTGCCAACAGTAGCAAACTAGCACCAGGGAAATGAACAAAAACAAAACACAATGAAAATGAAAACCCTTGGGATACAGACAACAAAAACAAAGGGCCTGTTTAGTTCCACCAAAATGCAAAAACGCAAAATGCAAACTTTTACTGTAGCAAAGGAATCTTGCTAATTTGAAGTACTAAATGAAGTCTACTTGCAAAACTTTTTGCATGGATGGGTTGTAAATCGCGAGACGAATCTAATGATGCTAATTAATCCATAATTAAGCAATAATTAGCGGATGGTTACTGTAGCATCACTGTTGCAAAACATGGATTAAGTAGGCTCATTAGATTCGTCTCGCGATTTACAACCCATCCATGCAAAAAGTTTTGCAAGTAGACTTCATTTAGTACTTCAAATTAGCAAGATTCCTTTGCTACAGTAAAAGTTTGCATTTTGCGTTTTTGCGTTTTGGTGGAACTAAACAGGCCCAAAAAGGCAGCAGCTGGCTCCTCGTCCCCTGCCGTTCATGCTCACTTCACCACACTAACAAAAAATTTTAATGACCCAGTCACAGTCACAGCCAGCATGTAGCACAACAATTCACAGGCCCTACAAGGCTGCAACAAAACAGAATAAAAAATAAAATAAAAAACAAATCTAAAGCACTGTTCCATAAATACCCTCCTCCCTCCCGTTCCGCCTCTCCCCTCTTCTTCTCGTCTCCCCTCCGCCGCTTCCGTTGTTCGCAGTGTGCTCCCCCTTCTCTCGGCCCGCCTCGCTGTTCCGCGTCCGCCATCCCGGAGGCCCGAACCGCACGGCGGCACGCGGAACCCTAAACCCGCCCCACCCGCGCGGGGGTCGCCCCCGACGCATGCGCGGCGGCGGCTCGTAGCCTAGCCTCGGCCGCCGGCGATCGCCGGAATTTGTGGGGCCAGCGCGGCGGCTGTACGAGCCGACGGAGACGGCGCCGGTGCGGAGCGGTGGGAGATGGCGGCGGCGGGGAAGGGGTGGGCGGAGCGGGTGCGGCGCGGGGTGCGGACCGCATGGTTCATGGTGGCCATGGTGGCGTCGCTGCTCGTGGCGTCGGCGCCGGGGCTCGTGGCCGCGGGCGACGTGGCCGTCGCGCTCTGGCTCGAGGTGCGCCTTGGATGCCTCCGCGGCCACGGCCTGCGGGGCCACCTCCAGCGGTACCGCTTCCGGAGCTCGCTCGCCGACATACCGCTCGTCTCCGTCCTTCGATCCCTCGTCATTACTTGTAAGCCCTTGCACTTCCTGCTAGGCCCTCACTCATGCTTCAAAACGGGCAAATAACAAGAATCTATTGGAACATGTCGCTCGTTTGAGTTGGATTTCCTTTCATTTTTCTTCTCCTCCTCTCCTCCCCATTGGGATTATTTGCTCTGATGATGTAGAGTCTGCTCAAGATTTTTAGAGTCAAAAAAATATGGGGCGTGAGGTCTTGGCTTAAGATCCTTTGCATTCCTCTATGAGGATTTGGCGATCTGAAAGCTACAGTCTTGCTACGTCTGTGCTTGTCTTCTTTTGCTTGGACGGCGCTTTCGGCGAAATCTGCAGTTATTAATCACAGAGTATAGCTGTTGCTTGCTTGCTTCTCTTGGAATGTAGTTAAACTGAGTGAGTTGTTTAGCTGGACTAGTTGTACGAGATTGGGAAGCTCCGAGAACAGTTTGAAGCACGCTTCTACAAAGGTGCTCTATTCTCATTTGAGAGTAAAAGACTAACCATGTGTTCTGCTGATTCTGCAGGTGTATACCTTATGTCCGATACTTCTGGTCTCTCTCATGGTCCTTACCTTGGAACAACCACTTTCTGTTCCTTGGCTTCTCTGCTCATCTTGTTAATTAAGGCCTCAGTTTATAGTCCGGGGCAGGACATTGGGCCTGAGCTCTCGCCGTCATTGCCGGATCAGAAGCTCAATCTCAAGAAGCTATGGGGAATGCCAGTGCTTTTTCTGTCTTCCTTGGTGTTTGCTCTTGGCCATGTTATCGTTGCTTACAGAACAAGCTGCAGGGCTCGACGGAAACTTCTCATTCACCGCATTGACCCTGAATCGGTACGGCTGTCATGCACTTATTCTTATAAATCTCGCTTCATGAATTGTACAAACTAACCAGGGATAATTGTTTTGCGCTTTGATGTCTGATTGGGTAATTTATGAGTTCATCGTTTTCCGCTCTTTTCAGATTTTAGCATACAAGAATGGCTTTTCTGGATGCTACAAGGTTCCGCGGTCTCCTACACCATATGGTGCAAAGCTTTTCTCAAGGAGTGAAAGTGAGACAAAGAGGAAAATACTTGTCAATGATGACCGTGATTTGCCAATCAGTTTTCTTGCAGACAGTGATAGCATGTTCATTGCTTGCCAGGGGATCACTGTACACTACAAAATTTCTGATCCATCAAACTGCTTATCTTCATCCTCTGACCCCTTTTCAGAAAGGGATACTCGTCACGGTGTAATTTCATCAAGCATTTCTCCTAGAAGACAGAGACATGAGAGCCCACCATCTGCTTCCTCTAATACCCGCCGCCTTCTGAATAGGAGCTTTAGCCATCAATATCATCAAACTTCTCTATATGCGCCACTATTGGTGGAACCAGTGACATCTCCAACTTTGTCAGATGAGATCCCTCTTATGAGTCTTGACGATGGCAGTGGCGACATAAATTTGAATCCTGTGGGCTTTGACCTTGAGGCTGGAGAGCGGGGTAAATTTGCTGTAGTTTTAGTACATGGATTTGGAGGAGGAGTATTCTCGTGGAGACATGTTTCTAATCTGCTAGCTCGACAAGTGGGTTGCAATGTTTTGGCCTTTGATCGCCCAGGATGGGGATTAACATCTCGACCTCGCAGAAAGGACTGGGAAGATAAGAAGTTACCAAATCCATACGAGTTAGAGTCTCAGGTGATCCTTCTCATCTACTCAAAATATTATGTTTCCCATTTTTTAGGAGAGAAGAACCTTAATGCAAGTCTAGTAACTGCAGCTGGTGTTTGCTCCTATAGTTCAATTTTATCATCTATATTTCTTTGACTCCCTAGTAAAATGTTTCTGAGGCACTTACTTTATTAAGAGTAGCATCTACCTTTGCTATATGATATATCATATTTCTCTGCTAGAACTATTTTACTATTACAAGTATTATCATCTGAATGTCATTTGTAGTTTTCAACCTCACAGTGATATCTATTTTGTTTGGATTTGTTCTTGCACTAACAGCTTGTAAGCGGACATTTCTTTATTAGAAAGACTACCATAGATTTAATTATGAGGGCTAAAAAAATTCCTAATGTATTTTGAACACGGTATCATCCTTACAAAGAACATTTTGTATGATTATGTGCAGGTTGATCTTCTTATTTCATTTTGCTCAGAGATGGGATTGCGCTCTGTGGTTTTAGTTGGTCATGATGATGGGGGCTTGCTTGCCTTGAAAGCTGCAGAGAAGCTGCGCACTTATGTAGATCAAATAAAGGTAACTTGAATAACTTCCCTTTGAGAAAATTAGCTTGTTGTTGTCTCATTTTATTTTGGATGGAAGGTAATACATCATGTAAGGTTGTACTGAATGTTACTTGTTTGCTTTTGCAATTGCAGGTTGAGGTGAAGGGAGTTGTTCTTGTAGGTGTAAGCTTATCAAGAGAAGTCATTCCTGCATTTGCTCGTATACTCCTGCATACACCTCTGAGGAAAAAGCACATGGTCCGTCCTCTTCTGCGTACTGAAATAACTCAGGTGATCAATCGACGGGCATGGTATGATGCCACAAAGTTGACAACGGAAGTTCTTAACCTGTACAAGGTAAGTATACCTTTTAATCTCGTCAAACTATTGATGTTCATTCATGCTTAGTTTTGGGAAATTTGTGTACAGATCTGCTACACATAATCTTGTGTTTATTGGACTACCATTATTTGCCCTGGGAAAGAAAAAACTTCAAATCTTCTTACATCTTACTATTCAGACAACTGTTCTGTATCTATGGTCTTCCTGTTCTGTCCATGTGAATGAAGTACTATTGTAAATGCACATGTTCTGTCATTCTGTGAACTTTGAAGTTTGAACTGTTGACTGACTTCGACTGCTTGTACATTTAGGCTCCGCTATTTGTTGAGGGCTGGGATGAAGCACTCCATGAAGTGGGCCGGCTTTCATTTTCTACGGTCCTATCATCTAAAAGGGCAGCAGATTTACTAAGATCAGTGGAAGACCTCCCTGTTCTAGTGGTAGCAGGCTCTGAGGATGCTCTTGTTTCTGTGAAGTCCGCGCAAGCTATGGCTTCAAAACTTGTAAATTCTGTAAGTAATCTGCTCCCATTTGTTGACTTGCTTATTAGTCGAGCCCAAGATTTTGCTATGGACTTGCCTATTTGGTATTCCTAACAATTTACTTCATTCTACTTGCGCAGAGGATAGTAACGATATCGGGATGTGGACATTTGCCACATGAGGAGTGCCCTAAGGCATTACTCTCGGCGCTTTCTCCTTTCATTTCTAGATTGGTACCATCAGAAGATTCGTTGCAAAGACTCTAATGTATACTTGATTCATTCACTCCCCCCTCCCATCCCCGTTAATTTCTTCCCTGTGCTTCTGTCCTCCACACTGAGTAGGCCCCTCTAGTTGGTGTGAGTTTGTGTGAGCCAATGTAGTGCGAGGTAGTAGTGGAGCCTGACCCAAAATCTCAAGGGTTCCTAGAGCTCCCCTGATTTCTTTTTTTGTCAAATGTAATGATTTGCCTGAATGATTTCAATCGAGCAAGTTGAATCTGTACAGCACATGCTTGCTGTGTTCCTGTCCTTGTCTGCTTGAAATGGATGAGATAATTGAAGCCTTTTTCAGGATAGCAAAATTAAACTGCACTGCCCTCATTGTTTTTGTGGCTTCTATCATGTGCCAGTGCCACTCCCTGATCCAGCAGGGAATGGATGCCAAACAGTTCTTTTGAATGAGCATGAGCACAAATGGTGGTAGGTCAGAGGTGCAGCTGCAAATAAATTTGAAGATCTTAAACTCTCAGGCGCCCCAGCCTCACATGGCCTGTGCTGGGATCCACAGGGAGCCCCAATGCTCTTTGATTGTGCCACCCACCCGGTGATTGGAAGTTGGAAGATTGTTAATGAAAGCTTCACCATCGATTCCCGTGGCGCGTTGAGATGCTTCAGATTGGTAGTTGGCTGTTTACGCTCAAGGGATCAATTTCCTGTTCGTCAGAATTTGTAAGCACAGAACGTTATCAGCTCAGGTAACAGGACTGTGGACATCATCAAGTTCGTGTAGCATGGTCATATACTCATGTTGCCGGCAGAACTGTAAAATTCCAAGATTGAGCTGGGGCTTTTCTGATCCAGGCCTCCTTGTCCAACCAACAAAAATGCGTTTGCCGCCGGCTTCTCTAGCCCATCCAGGATGATAGTGGGCTACTGGCCCACCCAAGAATGAAATTCCGAAACATACCGTGCATATACCTTGAGGCGCTGAGAGACCAATAAAAAAAATGAAATAGCAAGGAACGCGTTGATTTGACAAGTTAAGGGGTTCGAAATTCTTTGTCGGTAATGCTGAGTTTACAAAGTTTGCGGGTTTTGATTGTCAGAGTATCTCATAAATTCACAACTCACGCATATTTGTCGGTTTCAGGGAAAGCTTGATCTCAAGGACAAAAGAAAAAAAAGGAATCATGTAAAACTGAACAATAATCTGAAACAGGTCAACACTACTTACATTTTCTGGACCCCTACTCTTGAAATGAGAGAACTAGAGACTACCGGACCAGCTGACTACAATTTCTTTTCCAAGCTGGACCAAAACTATCATGGTTATACTTCAATTTACAAGGTGGGCATACCGCCACATCCTCGCCAGTTCTTCAGTTGGAAGAACTTCATTGATGCCTTTAATCATTACTTCCCAATCGCCCAGCTTGTGAAACAAGGGCATATTTTCCTCTACTGTGAAATTCCAAGTAGAGCACAGCTCGCTCACTTCTTGTCAGGTCTTATTTGCGCAACGTTTGGCACCCAGTCATCACTGACGAGAACAATATGATCACCGTCTCTGATAAGCTCCACCTCATCAATCTCAGCACCCTCAATCGTCAGGACCTTGCTAGGCATGAAGCCGAACTTCTTTGCCCCTAGTTCGAGGAGCTCCTTCATCGAACGTGGTAGGAGCACGAGCTTCCCGGCAGTGTTCCCCTTCTCGGGGCAGCTAATTGTCACCCTGATGAGGGACTCGTGACGGCAACTGCTAGGACTACCTGTTGCTGCAAGGTCTCTCGACAGCAGACGACCAGTGTCCTGGTGGGCGTGGGATGAAGAAATGACACCGAAAAGGGAGTTCTGGAAACTGACCCTCTTTCTGAGGAGCTTCTGTGGAACAACTTTTCTGCGTACTTCGGCATTTTCATGGTCCATGTTTAGTATCGAAGGCTCACTGTTGAACCTCCCTATGAGCATAGGTGCCACCCTGCTATTCGAGACACGACGACTTGGTGCTACCCGTGATTTACTCTTAAACAGGACCTGTATGTCGTCGTGGCCTTGTTGTTCAGCTAGATCTCTTGGACTCCAGCCATTGTTGTCCTGCTTATCAATATCAGCTCCGTGTTCCAGCAAAAGCTCAACCATCTGAACATTTCCATCGCAGACAGCACGGTGCAGTGGAGTGGTTCCATCTCTCGTCGATCTGTTTATGTCGCCACCATAACGGATAATGTCCTTAAGCAGCTCAGTGTTATTGTCCTCGACAGCGACACAAGCATACAAGGCCGTGTCTCCAGAAGCTAGATCTGCACCACTCTCAACTAGCAACTCTACTACTGCATCATGCTTTTCACACAAAGCCTCCCATAGCGGCACTTTTCCTTCATAGTCTGTAATACAAGGGTTATAGGCATGTCAGTGAGAGGAAATGTCCAATCTACATGAACTTCAAGACTCGTGGAAATTATTATGAAAGAAACAATAACTCTCATACTAGTAAATTTAGTATTCTAGGTGGCAGACTGACAACAATTTCAGAGGAACTTTTTAAGTGATATATTTGCTACGTTGCAGTCTATCTGTAGAAGATGAATAATTATAGTTTTATACATACCCCTAGCATTTGGATCAGCTCCATAGTCTAGAAGAAGCCTGACACATTGCTCATTTCCTTTGGAAGCAGCTATATGCTGTAAACAATGAAATAAACATTGTTAAATTCCTTGCTTAATAAAAAAAATCTGTAGATAAACACCTAGGCGTTGATGAATATACAAACCAGTGCAGTGAGCCCATTATTATCTGATTCATTTGGATCTAAACCACGCTTGAGAAGTTGATGCAACAAAAGGTCATCCTCTCTTGTTACTGCAAAGCAGAGGGTGATTGGCAAATCCAAATGACCCCGTGCTAGCATGTTCTCAATCTCCTTCAGAACACCCACCATTACACTGCTGTCTTTCTGCTGTTTTAGTAACTGTACACAAAAGAAGGGAAAATAAGGAACAGTGAATCTCATTAGATCAGATTCCAAACAACCTCTCATGGTATAATAGTATCACAATACTTCTCAAAGTACATTCCCATTATTGTTGTTTTGATTACTCTCTGGAGCATGAAAGGGAAAATCAAGCCACAATAGCCAACAAGCTCATACATGGTATAGCCATTGTCTGATATTCAATTCCACATATTCTTAAGCAAGATAATACAAGCTCAATAATATATTCTCGAGAAAAAAATTACAGGCTCAACAATTGGCACTGATTTAAATGTTGATTTCTTTGAGTCATTTTTTTATCACCAAACTCTACAAGTAAAAAAAAAATCTAATATAGCTATAATATGCAACAACAAAGAAAATTACGAAGAATAATGTGGTTCCTGTACCTGAATAAGGTTGTTCATTATTACTGTTCCATCTCCAACATTGGATTGCACAATGCTGAGAAAGGCAGTGCGATTCATACGGAGAAGCTGGCATAAGGATTTTGTTCGAACTGTGAATAGTTGAGGCCTGTAGCAAAGAAGCCCAATTTCTCCAACGACATCTCCTGACTTAGCCACTCCAGCCACCTGCAAGTACCAGCATACTAACTTTGAGAACAATTTTGATACATAAATTCACTTCCACTTGAGCATCAAAGCAACATAAGACTTGCCTGTTCTGCACCATTTTGTGACTCTATTAACTCCTGCAAAAGTGAAAGCATGTCAGAATAATCAAGTGATCTTGGTCTCAGTCCTAGTGAAATCACAACTACTACTTTCCTAATTGTAACTAAATCAATTAGGAAATAAGACTTGTCAAAACAGTATTCTTACCGCACTACCAGAAACCAGAATGTAGAAGTCAGTGGGTGCTTCATTCTGCAGAATCACATCTTCCCTAGGTGGAAAATATTCAGCTTTCATCTCAGAAACCTTTTCCACGGAATCACATCACATAGAACAACAAGATTAGTGCATGCTTAAGCAGTATCAAAATATTTTAAAAGGATAAAATAGCACGGAATTCCTGTAGCCTCACCAGTTGAAAAATAAGGTCGTTTGACACCCCTTCAAACAAGTAAACCTTTTGGACAAGATTAAAAAACAGATATTGAGAGATGCTGGATCTGATAGCCTTAGGCAGCGCATCAAGGGTCTCTTGTTGTTGAAGGCCTTCTGAATCTGTTCTGAACTTCAAGCTAAGATGTGAGATCATCTGATCTTGTAGTCGGGGCGGTAGCTGATTCCTTAGTGCAAAGCTTGTTGCTGCTTGAATTGTATCTCTCTTCAGACCAAAACATAAGAGAAAAAGATATATTAGACCCAGCTTTAATATGACTGTTAGACGTCGATATCAACCAATACTAGACAAAAAAGAACTCACATATTTTCGAGTACGGCTGGTGCCATGGACGACCAGATTGGTCATGTTTCCAATCAAATAGGCAGTCAATCCAAGGTTGAATAGCATGTAGAAAATGTTGAATATCATTTCCCTTGTGTTCTCCGCATGCAAATCACCATAACCTACGGTGGTGAGAGTAGTGATTGACCAATACATTGATGTAACGTAGCGAATCCACAAGCTACGTTGATGAAAATCCGGCATCGAATTGCCAATCCACGTATCACTTGGGTCAGGATACCTATCAGCAAGAAGATAGTAGAAGCATGCCGAACAGTGGACTGCAAAAAGTGTGACCTGCAAGACCAAAGATAAGTAGATATAGGATGTCAGTTCGTCGACAATAGTAGGATTTTTACAGGAGATTCTCAAATGTTCTGATTACTTACACATATGAGCTTTGCACATCGAACCCAGAAGTAATTGAAGTGTCTATCCTTCTCCAATCTAGCAAGTAAAAAAAAATAGATGAAAACATTAATTTTTCTCACTAACAAGACAAAAACATGGTATAATGACACTATCCGCATTGATAATTAGAAACAAAAGAAAACAAGCATTAGACTCCCATACAAGTACACCATCATTAACATACCTAGCAAAGAGAGAGCTGACCCTACGGAGACGCCATAGACGAAGCATGTTGAAAAATCCATACGACCTGAGGTTCCGAGGTAGTATCTTCCGAGCAAATTCTGTTGGGATGGTGGAGGCGAGATCAAGAACAAACCAACTAGTAGTATACCGCCAAGCTATCCTCTTTGGATCATCTTCAAGCAAGTATGTCATTCTATCCAAGTAAGCTACAAAGAAGGTAAGAATGATGTCCACTGCGAAGAACGCATTCACAACATTGTCCACTATAGCTAGGCCTCCAGTTGGATTCCGAATGAAGCCAAACTCAAATGGGGAAACCCATGCAGAGTAGACAACGAGAATTATGAGAAAAGTCTCCCAGGATCTGCATAGAATTAGCAACTGCATATCAGAATTGCTTCTTCCTTTGTTGTAACTAAACTGCCTTATTTTCGACCAGCGAAATTATCCTTGTCACAGGGCAATGCAATGTAATAGATTTGTCATCATTGCAGAATTTCTATAAGTTCCTACTGTTTCTGCGAGTTAGAGTTGGTGCTACAATGACTATGATTACTACTGCTACTTACAGTAGATCATTTCTTTTCGAACCAACTTACAGTAGATCATTATCTTTCGAAAAGGAGCTCTGAAGAAAAACTGATCAATCATACCACCAGAGGCAAGTCAAAAGCTACCCTAGGAAGACACATGCATACCACCAGCCGTAACTAAAGAACTCGCTGGTTCCCAAACGATTCAAAAAGGTTTCCCACCCGAATCCCGTGACTGAGCACTTTTGACAACTAAAGAGGCGCAAAACGTGAGTACAAGAAATGCAGAGATGTCACCATCGATATCATGCCTTTCTTGTCTATGTTGTGAAGTTAAAAGAAAATTAAAGCAGCAACCAACGACCTAAGCAGCCCAAAGTAAACAAAATCAGAGCAGGAGTGCTAGTACCATAAAAAGCAAAACATAAACTAATCAATTATTGACTTGCAAAAACAAAAGCAATTATTCGGTCCAAGTCAAACCGATAAATCACTTTAAAAATCAAAATCAGTTTCTATCAGAAAAATTAAGCACCCAAGTTGAACCTGGTACACTCTGCTTTGTTTCAATGAAATGGGCCGGGCCGTGGGTCTTTTCTTCTATTAAGCACCCAAGAGAGTTGCCGACAAAAAGGAACATATATATATATATATGTATATATATATATATATAACCTCGAGGAATATAAAAAACAAAAGAGTGGCCAAAATTAGGAAGCTATCCTTCCCCGTATATAAATCATCACTTGGAATTCTGCGTATGAAGAGAAAATCCGTCGGCTTTCTCCAAGACTCCAACCAGAATTACAAGACAAGCAACTCTTCGCCCACCATCATCACCAATATCGTAGCTGCCACCTGGCCAGAGCAAGCCGTCGGCGAGCCAGAAGCAAACAATGCGACAAAAAGCCAAACCCCGCGCGGCCGCAGACCGCCGAGGGAAGGGGTGACGCGCGATGACAAAGCGCAAGACACGCAGCAGCGCCTAGCTGTAAATTCGGAACCGACAACGTGGAGCGCGCGGAGAGGAGGCGGGAAGCGGGCGGCGTACCTGTATCGGCGGTCGTAGGGCGAGACGATGAAGGGCCTGAGCTTGACGCGGCGGTTGCTCCGCGCGCCGAGCGACGGCAGGATGCCGCTGGAGATGCTGTAGTGGCTGCCGTCCCGCGACAGCTCCCGCTCCATCGCCGCGCCCGCGCCCCAGGGCGCGCACGCCGCCGCCACCCTGGAGGACCCCCACCCCGCCATTGGCGGCCCCCGGCGGCGGCGCGATAAACCCTCCCCTGGGTTTTACGGTGGTGGGGAGGAGGGAGGGGAGGGAGGGGAGGCGAGCCTGCCCCACCCCCAAATCGCGCGATTCGATGGCGGATCGGATTCCCTGGCCAGACCTTTTTCTCCTCGTGTGCTATCTGTTCTCAGCCCTCGGGCGGTGGCGCCGCCGATGGAGATGAGGGGGGACAGGGAGGGCGGAGGAGAGTTGGAGTCGGTTGGGCTTGGCAGAGAGGGAGCTGGGTGCGAGAGCAAGCGCGCGCTCGGCGGCCGTTTTATGGAGAGCGGTTTGGGGGGGCGGGGGTCGGCTCGGGATGATGATGACGGGAGGGGGGAGGGCTTTCTGGCCCTGGTCCCCTGCCCGCGCGCGCGCCTCGGCCGCCGGGCGCAGAGGGAAACGCGGCGTTTTCCGTGGGAGCGGCGCGGCTCGATGAACCGGGTGGATCGTTTCGGGCTGCGCGATGCCGCTGGGCGTTGGGTCTGGCTGCCTAGCTCGGTTTGGTCGGACGCGTACGGGTGGGCTGGTTTGCTGGCAGCGGCAGCAGGGCAGGGCAGGGCAGGGATACCACCAGTCCACCAGTGGTTTCGGCTGTGCGCGCCGGCCGTTTGGCCAGCAACGGTCCAACCTTCTCGTCAAAAGGAGAAAAAAACCCCGGATCCCACGTGCTATAGGTATTTTATATACCTCTAAAAGCACAAAGCTATTAAATTATAAAAAATTCGCTCAGATGGGAAGTCGAACCCAGGATCTGAGGTGCTAGGCAGCCAAGATTCAAAAATATTGTTTTGTTTGCGATAAATGATTTTTCGACAACATAACTATATAATCAACCAAAATTACTATCCTTTGCGGGATAATAGAGGAGGTCCCGGATGGCACATGTAGCTTAATGCCACCGTCATCTTGTATACACGTCTCGTATAACTCCACGGCCAAAAGGTACACATGATGCGATCTACGAGACAAAAACCATGACGCCACTCCTTACAGGGTCCGTGTGGAGTATCTGGGAAAAGTGTATACATCCCTTCCTCCACTGTATGTCGGCAGAATTATGCGGTGCCGTCGCATGTCGTGCATGAGGCTCTCTTGGGTTCTTCCTTGAGGGCCAAAGCCGTGGATTACTTCTCTCCTTTACGCAGCATGCGGCATGATAAGCACCATTCCATTTGAAGCACACATTCGAGTATTGGAGAATGTTTTGTGTATCATCTATTCATCTTGTGGGAAAAGTATGTGCACGAAGCTCATATAATTGTTCGCTTATCCCTTCAAATGCTCTCCTAGCATTCTATTTTTTTCTCTAATAAACTCGTCTAAGCTAAAATTTGTAGTCATGGCTAAACCAAAATTCGGTATGTTAAATTGCGTACTAGCCTGAATTTAAGACAATGGGATGTACACACAAAGAAATAATGAAAGCACGGGAAGGTTTGACGAGAAAGTTTGAGTTCAATTTTAGTAATGTAGCTGAAAAATGATAGCAATATGATGTATAAGCATAGATAGGAAGTCAAAATTCTTACCTAACTAATGAAATTTTTCATGCATAAGAGCAGGCAGACATGTTGTACAATGAGTGAGGGCAGGTTGACATGGGCGACCTGTCGTGTAGGAATTTCCATCAAAAAGGTGTTTGATGCTAATATCCGATCAAAGTTCTGTAAAACTTTGACAGTCAAAAGCTTTCCAAGCAAATTCGGGAACATAAAGAACATGTGGTGGGGTATATGCATGTCTAGTGCCAAAGAATATACAGTATGAATTACTTATTCAATATAATATTGATTTTATAGTAGCTATGGAAACCGAATGTCATAATATACTTTTAAAGATCTTTTATAGAATTTTTTTTATCTTGATGGATGGGGAGAGTGATAATTATTAATTTATTTAGTACAACGGACTCTGGTCCTCGCCCATATCGAAGCCTTGGAAAAATTGTACCTGTAAAAAAAATTAAATAAGTAGTGACAAACTGGCAAGTGGACCCAGTGTGTTTCACCACTACTTCTACCTTTTAAGCTACAAACACAACAAAGTGTTATCCTTTACTTTGAATAGACTGGGGAGAACGTACAGTAGAGAAAAATAGGCCATTATTGTTTAAAGACATAGCCCTTTACTACTACAGAAACCGGCAGTTAGGAACAACGGCTGCGCCTAGACGACGCGGACGTTTATCATCCATTCCGCAAACTCCCCTCTCCCGACATCCTAATACAGAGTTTCATTCTTTTTGGCTCTTGTTGCATAAATTTTTGGCTAACTATTTAAACACACAAACAATTTTAAATAAAAGTCAACTACATAGGTCTGGTTGTGATCTCCATCTAAAACCGTATGAAAAGTTCATAACAAATTTTGAAGCCGAGCTAAAAATTCAAATTACAAACACGGTTTCATGTCAGCTCACAATCGCATTGCATTGGCACGTGCTCTCAAAGTGCCTTCCAGATTCGACCAGTGCGCTGATGCTGCTTGCGAGCACTCACCGCAGGCAGCGTGTTCCAATATAATAATCTGTCCGCCCGTGCGCGCGCGCATGGCGAATGTTGCGCGGAATTGGAAAGTGGGACGGAGCTACGCTGCGTGCATTTGCCGGCCCCGGTGGAAGCTTCATGAGCACCGTCTTTGAACTCGGCGCTGATGCTTCGCGGGCGCGCGCCCACAAGTTGACTTGTGGAATCATCAAGTACTACCGACGACGTGCACCGGCCGGGGTCCGACCTCGTACCCACCAGTGCACCCAGCTACGTGCTACTGGGACATGCATGGCACACTAATCCATGTGCTGTGCTCAATACAGAAAAATATCAGCTGATGAAACAAAAGGTCAGAAACGTCTAAACCCTTGGGAGTCAGGTGCCTGATCAAATGGTGCCGGCAGCAAGCAACCGATCTACCGGCAACGGCGCCCAATAATGCAGCGTAGAGCGTACACGAGCACTAGCCGATGTAACGGCAGGCAGACACACACCCCGGAGACTGATTGACTGGAGAGGCGGGCGCAGCATGTCATGCGCGCTCCCCGGCCCGACCAGGCAAATCTTTGGACGGTCGTATCACCATCAACCGCACGATCTGTTCTGATTGCCAGGGCATGCCGCCACTTATTTCCACCGGGGGTTCGTTCAGTGGGCAGGTGGCGTTGCTCCTCGTCCCACTCTTTTCTCCGGCCGGTTGGCTAATCGCAGCCGGAGACTTTCGACGGGCGGCCAGGCGAAGGCCGACACATGTGCGAAAAGCGACGAGCGAACGTGATCCGTGCGGTGGAGTGGGGGGCTCTTCAGTTTCTACGCCTTGGCTGATTGCCTTGTGATTTGAAGCTTTGAACTATGGTACGTAAGCTACTAAGCTAGTGTGAT
Source organism: Panicum hallii (assembly GCF_002211085.1). Classification (NCBI taxonomy): domain Eukaryota; kingdom Viridiplantae; phylum Streptophyta; class Magnoliopsida; order Poales; family Poaceae; genus Panicum; species Panicum hallii. The sequence goes on along the minus strand of NC_038046.1, from coordinate 13,956,712 downwards.
TTGTTTGGCCTGGTAGGTGGTTGCGTCTTCCCCCTTACATTTTGGATGCTCGGCGCTCCTGAGATGTATTGGAGGTGATGATGCCGTAATTTGTTGGACATGCAAAGGCATCCCAACTTTAGTCCGTTTCTTTCAAAACACTCCTATTATTGATTTGTTGCGTTATATTGTAATTTCATCACTACAGAAGTTTTCCCCGGCCCTTTTGCTGCTAATATCGTTATCTATCCATTACTTCTCGTTGGGGGGCCATAGGGCGGCCTCCAGTGGCAGAACGTGGAGCCAGACCAAGCAGAGGCCAATCGAGCTTACTCTTGTGGATTTCTGCTTATAGACATAAGCCGAACAAGTACATACATAGACTTGCAGTGGAGCAGCGCGTGGAGGAAGTAGGAGCCGATGCCCAATTTTATCTCCACCACGGTCCGCCCCTAGCGGTCTCACTGCATCACCAACACGCCACAACAACCTCCGCTCGGGCTCCACCTAACACTACTCTACCATGTTGGTGTTGCTATATCTGGTTCACTGCCCTCCTCTAAACCAACCGGTACTACAGCTAACCATATGGCCACAATTGTCCTCCCCCTCTCCTATAATTTTTCAGACTCCCTTACCCGAAACTACTTCCAAGGTCACGTCGTTCTCATCCTAAGGTGGTAGGGTGATGTGTCGAGTACGCTACTACGCATAATGAGCAATAGCATTCAACCATAGCAAGAATATGGTCTATCAACACCAACCATTCATACTAATAGGAATTTAAAAAAGGAAGGCAAAAATGTAAGGAAGAAGAAAGGAATAATGGACAAGTACATGATCCTATAAAAATCATACTACCGTTAAAAGGACACATGGAAACATCTAAGTCATGACATAGCGATTCCTAAAATTTTGAGCCTATTTAGGAGTGAAATACACAGGAGATCTTTAAACTTGTCATGGTATGTGATTTAAATCCATGAACTTAAAAAAAAAACATATTCAGATCTTTAAACGTGTCAAGTGCATCATCTAGGTCCAGAGTTCCCAAAATGCCCCTACCATTGCTGACGCAGCATACATTGAAAGGTCAAAATCATAGGGTTATTTTTGACACTTTGGACTAGATGATATGTATTTTGACAAGTTTATGGATCCGGATGTATATGCTTTTACAAAATCCATGGACCTAAATGACACTCCATGCATTTTTTTATAGCATTCTAGCTAGCAAAAACTAGAGTCTCCCCTGCTTCTCCACCCTCTCTCTCTCTCTCATCTTGATTTGGCGCTCTGGCTGTGTCCCATCGCCCTCTTTCGTATGCAAGGGAGCGGCCACGCACGCATCGCAATTAGATCAAGCCCCTGTCTGGGTTGCCCTTCCCCCTCTCCAAATTGCGCTCTCCCTCTCGATTCGATCGAGTAATTATTTCGTTGCGCTTTCTATGTGCCGAGCACGCACGGCAGCGCCTGAACTAACCCGTGCAAATCGCAAGATAGTTCTGCGTCTCTTTTGCAGTCACGCGGTCGTTTTTCACCGAGATCTGTTCCGGAAAGTGCTCGCCTCGGCCGTCTTGTGGGCCACACGGTGAAAATCAGGCTGCTGCTGCTGCTGCTGCTTCATGCCTTGATCGTTCTTCGCTCGTCATGGGAAAGATCAAGTAAAGATGCGACAGATCTGCACGTCCTGTCCGCGGCTAAATAAGACACACACACACACACTGTGCGAAGATGACGGGCCGGTGCGTTCTCGCTTATCTTATCATAGAGCCGATCGAATAATGGCACAGTACGAGCAGCTAGCGATGCGTGTCACGCTTGGTATTTGCATGGTATTCGGAAGGCCACGCCGCAGTTTACATCCATCTTCCATCCAAAAGTAGTTATTCCATTTGATCTTCAGATATATCTATCGATCAATCTTTGCGAATTACGCTACCTCCTCCTCGCTTATCACGGATATTAGCATCTGAACTGCCCGCGGATAACCAAGAACAATGCACGCCACCAAAGGAATCACTCAAGAGAGAGCGATTTCTTCAGCGCTAGGCGCGCGAGCCGTGGAAAATGAAATAAAGCTAGTAGCGCCAACGCTTTGTGTTGGCGCAGTTCGTGAAGCTGGTCAAACTAGATGTGCACCCCGATGGTAGCTGCCGATCGAATCATCGTCAAGCAAGAGGATGGTAGGCGAGCAGGCCAAGACCCAACCCTCTTGGTCTCTTCCATGCATTAAGATATTGTGGCCCTTGCCTCTTCTGCAAGATTGGATTTGTTCAAACATTTGGGCAGCTGGATGATAGGGCCTTTGACCAGCTTGGATTAGTAATAATAGAATGTATGCCCAATCACAGAGTGGGACAAGCGCGGGAAAATTATAAGAGCATCTCCAACCATGAGTCCTATATTTGGGTCCTATAATTTATATTAAGAATATATTTGATGTGTTTAGGGTCTAAAAAAAGCTTATACTTCAACGGCGGGGTCTCAAATCATGTCATTTACAACTAATTGGGGAAAGATTGGAGCGGAGGCATTACGGAAAGAAGTCTCTGTCAGTTAGATTTTGTGGCAAAAGGGAGATAGGATCCAACCAATTGAGTCCTGTATCGAGACTGAGTTCTAAATTGATTTGTCAGTTTTTTGTAAAATAGAATTCCTGTTGGAGACTATTTTTTTCTCTTAAACCCTATATTTCAAGATAAAACCTAATTTAGGACTCGTATTGGAGATGCTTACCAGAAGCAGCTCCACGTCCGTGCGTCATACCGTTATACGTGTACGCAATGAAGGATTCCGCTGTCCTGTTGGCATGCGCATCAGTGCTGTCCTGTTGCATAGGTGGCGAAGCATAATGATTCAAATTGTACCCCATCATGTACATGCTGTGCATACTTTTGGGGAGGAGGTCCGTCAAACTGATATCTGACGACAAAATTTTGAGCCCTAAAATCTGTCGAATTGTTCCTTGTAAATTCCTAGGGTTTCAAGCTATTGCAAACCTGTTTCCTCTTTGTTTCTCTGTTTCATCTTGACTTGTTCTCGCTGCGAGAGATCGCCCTCTCTCGCATGCAAGGGGCCAGCAGGGCAGCCTGCCCCTGTCGATTAACTTTTCCCTCTCAGTCTAGGAGTAGCAGCAGTTCTATAAACAGTAGACGCCACGTACAGTGACGTTTAGCTCCGTACGCTTGCAAGTTGCAAGCAGACCCGGTCGTTTTTAGTTTACTTCTTTTAGGAAGTTAAACTCCATCTCTCGTATGCAGGTCACGGTGATAACTGACCCCTTCCATCATTTCATTGCCCCATGTCAAGTGTCAAGTTGAATAAGCGTTTGTTCATTACAAAAACCGAAGTCCCCCTTGGGATCTTGTGGCCTAGCTAGCTCGCCTCTTGTGCAAAATGGAATTATTGCTATCTGAAAGTCAACGCTAGGCAGTTATGTATAATACGGCGTTGAGCTAGCTGCAGTTTGGTTATCCAGGTGATTGTTATCGTAAAATTTGCAACTAACCCAAAAGTGGACTAGAACAAAAAAAATAGTTAATGCATAAAAGAAGAGCACTTCCACGCAAACGCGTCATGCGTGTACGTATGAAGGATAACGCCTTACCGTATTGAGGAGGAGAACAGTTAGGGAGGAGAGGACCAGAAGCATGCTGTGTGCGTGCGGCTAACTCCCGTTGACGAATTGTGCGGCCACCGCGCGGATGGGGACGGCGCGTGATCGAGAGCGCTGGGTGCCATGGGGCATGGCGCCATGACGTGGAAACCGGCCGTTGATTCGCGCAGCGTCCGTACGCGCAGGTCGTTCTCGCGGAGGAGGATGGATGGTCGAGTTGTCAACGATCCACGAGCAGCTGAGCACGCGCGCCCGGCACGCGGTCAAGCTCCGGTCCCGGCCGCCTACTTGCCTCCGGAACAGTCCCCGTCCCAAACTCCAAAAATGGCCGCACGCCATCACGGTTCCTCCACAAATCTGTGCAAGTGCAAGCGTGCAACCGAATAACAGAACGGAGTGCGCCTAGGGTTACCCGTCGACTAGCTAGCTAGAGACAGACCTACGACGACCAAGTCTCCCAGGTCGGCAGCATACGGGCTCCGAGCCTATTTACCTACCAATTACTAGCCATTTGTGGTTCACATACGTTCCGAAGAATCTGGGTCCAGACAGACGGCCAGTATCGTCAAGTGGTGCCGGTAGAAAAGCAGTCACCTTCCACTCTGTCGCGTCGACGAGACGAGTCTGGTAGTCGTTGCAGCAGTTAGCACACGTTGCTCGCGATGCCGAGAGGGCTACGCAGCACGTTCCGATCGACAAAGCCCGATTTTTCCAGATCGGGTGGATACGAAGGTATCAGATGGGATCCGGCGGACAGATTGGTTGGTCGTCGTTCCCCATCGCCCCCTCGCTCCATGCTCACGCTCCACACGGCGCCCTCCGACGCTCGCTCCCACGATTCAACCCAGTCGGCATCCAAGACGGGAGGGGCGAGGGCCCGCGAGAGGCGGAGCTCCGATCGTTCGGCGCACGTGCGTCGTCGTCGTCGATGCGTTCATGCGTAGGGAGGGCCCTCTCCGATCCGCCTGTACTCTTCCGCACGACCTCGCTCGTCACCTCTGGCCGCGGGGTCAGATAAGGAAGCCGGCGGGAGGCCGGGAGGGGGGGAGGTCTGGCTCTGCGGGGCCGGGACAGGGACGCACGCAACCGCAGCGCATGCACTGCTTGCAGCGGCTATCGCTGCTCCCGTCCAACCACACGGCCCGAGCGCCTAGCGGCCGGGGCCAGGCGACTGTGCGTACGCGTGGGCAGCCCATCGTCACACGGGCTTCTCTCGCTTGCCACTCCTGCATGGCTGCTGGCTGATTTGCTCGGCGGCCGTTTTCATCACCGTTGCGTACACGTTCTGGGTCGCGAAGACGCCAACTAACACGGCGAGGCCGCCGCCGACGCGACATCCAGACTTTTGGAGGCGAGGCCAGGGCCATGTATGCACACCGCTCTCTATCATTCATTGCCGCCCCTCTGCCCCAGATCGATGCAACACGAGGAACCCGCCAGCTGCGAGCGGCTCCCGGGCGTCACCGTGCATGCCGATGCGATGCGATCGACGACACGACGGTCTGCGCTGGCACCACGCACCGATGCCCGAATTGTGTCTGCACCGTCACAGAGTGATAAGGCAGCGCGCATGCAATGCAGAGCACATGGACGGATGAGCGAATGCTAGCTTAGCGTGAGGGCCGGCGGCCTCGCTTCTGTGACTCTGGTGTAGAAGAGTCCCGGCTGATCCGCTAGCTAACCAACCACGCTCGATTGAGCACCGCACCTACCACCTTCGGTACGTCCGATCCGTGGCCTGCGCCGCGTCGCGTCTCCCCTGCCTGCCACCACCACGCCGTGGCTTTGGCCAAACTAGTGTACGTCCTGTTGGGACAAGCGACCTAGGTACTCCAGCTACGAGAGGTAGGCTTGCCATTTTGATGATGACTGCGAAAGCTTGGGAGAGCTGAGGACTGGGCCACGAGGCATTCCGGAGGAGGGAATCAAGCAAGCGTTGTCTGACACGTAGCACCAGTTGTCCAGCAGAAATTAATCATACGGAGTACCGAGAGCAAGTTGCCTATTATTTTTGTATGTGCTGCTAGCGCTCCCACTTGTACCAAATCGTAACGCAACGTAACGATGGCTTGTTCAGCAGCTAGTACTCTCTGCCGAGGGTCTACTCCGCCATCAGCGTAGCACAGTATTAGCTACAGTACCGGAGGATCGGCTCCAAGCGGCCCATCCACATGCAACGCTCTGAAGAAAACCCGTGTTTGGGCCAACGCAGGCCGAAAACTTCGCAACGCGAAACAGGCCTGGTTTCTCGTGCGCGCGCGCTGGACCAGAGATGTTTCAGGTGGGCCGCGAGGTTGGACCGTGGAAAGAGAGAAGCCTCTAGCTACGCGCTGGACCGAGTCAGGCTTGCCAGAACAGCTCAAAAAAGGAAAAAAAAATGAAATCGCTTTGCTAGTGCCTAGCTGCGGGGCGGCGATTGCTCTAGATCCGCGGACCGCGGCGTCCTTTCCACCCGCACAGATGCGGCCAACGCCGCGGCAGGCCGGCAGGCATGATTGCCCGTGGCCGTAGCGCCGAGCTGTGGAAGGCACTAGGCCTCCCACCTGTAACTCTGCGACTAGGCTTCAAAGGTGGTGGGAGAGTGGTTGTGTGATGAGCCGAGCTAGCGCAGCGGGTTGGTTGCCCATGATGCCGGGGCCGCCGCGTATACGCGAGAGGCGTCCAGCGACCCCAGAAGCAGAACAGGAAGAACGAGAGCATCCCCCTCCAGGCTCCAGGCTCCAGGCCGCCACCAGCCGTTCTACTGGAAAGATCCCCAGGCCGGCCACACGGCGCGCAACGGTCAACACGCGACAGAGGCATCTGCGCCTGCGCCTGTGCAGGTGTCCGTTGGCGTAGCGACAGGCACGGGGGCCGACCGTTCGCGCGCAGGCCGAGAGCGGGGCCCAGCCCAGCCAGCCCGCCCCGGATACCTCGCGTGGGCGGAAAGCTAGCCTCGCGACGCCCCCCGGAATGATCCGCGCCGCCGACGGGATCCAACGGCACCCGATCCCTGCGTCCATCCAAAGCTAATTAATTAATACACACACACGGGCCGCCAACGAAAAGCAAAAAGAGGAACGCGATTTCCCCCTTATAAAACCCTCCGCCTCGCCCCCCCCCCTCCTCCTGCCAGGTCCAAGACGCTCCCCCGACTTCTCCACAAGTCCATCTCGAACTCTCTAGACCCCTCCTCCTTCCCTCTCGGCCTCGTCGCCGCCCCGCCGTCCCCCTCTCGCGCGCCGCAGAAATGGTGAGCACGCGCGACCACGATTCGGAGAATACATCTAGGGTTTCCGATCGTTGTTTCCGACGGCGACGGAGATCCTGAGGCGGTCCGGCCAGGAGTCAGGTCGCCTGATTGATCCGTGTGTGTTTCTAATTCGTGGGGTTTTTTTTTCTCCTCTCCCGCAGGCGTTGCCGAATCAGCAGGTCGTGGATTACCCCAGCTTCAAGCTCGTCATCGTCGGCGACGGTGGAACTGGTGAATTTCCCCGTCCCTTTTCTGCGCCTTCCACAATTTTTTGATTACTCGTTCCGGGATATCGGGAGATGTGGCCTCTGATGCGTGCGCCTGGTCGCCGCGGTTTCCGCGAGATCTGACGGACCGGGTGACGGTTCGTTGCTGACAAGCGTTAGGGACTTGCTGGAGACGTAAGGTGATTTGGGGTTCAAGCGTGTTTAGGTTTTAGATGGGGGAATCGTTAGATTGTAGAACCTGTGGGGATTTGTTTTGTCCCTGTGACTGAGGCATTGATGCTAAGAATTTCTCCATTGGCAGTTATTCCCCTAGTACTTAGCTATGGTATTTCCCCTGCCACATGTTATATATGTTAAACAAGGCTCGGTGGCTATGTTTGCAACATTTTGTACTCTCCTAAAAGTTGCCAATTGGTTTTGTAGTATTGTGTGTAACAAGGCATGATTTTAGCAAGGCTTTTATTGTTTGTGGTGAGATGCCATTGAGTTATGCCTATGTACAGTCTAGTGCTCAGATGCTGTTGGGGCCTGACACAGTACTGGGCGTTTTCCATCCTAGTATTGGATGGCCCAACTCTTGATGGTTGCAATTTAAAAATGTTGCTTACATTCCTTGAATTGTTGCATTCCACTGCTATATTTTTATGTAATGCTGCAAACATGTATCTACATTTTAGTTTATTTAAATGCTCTTTAGTGATTGTTCTCAATAACTCAACATCTCATCACCTTATGTTTCCTGCAGGTAAAACCACATTTGTGAAAAGGCATCTTACTGGCGAGTTTGAGAAGAAATATGAACGTAAGTGTCATGCTGTAGTTCTTTATTTGCTTGCAGAAGATCAGACTTGCTTATAACAATTTGATTGTCTTCAATTACAGCCACCATTGGTGTTGAAGTTCACCCGCTAGATTTTAGCACCAACTGTGGCAAAATCCGCTTCTATTGCTGGGACACCGCTGGGCAAGAAAAGTTTGGTGGTCTCAGAGATGGCTACTAGTAAGTGATAGATACATATTTCGTAGCTGATTGAAAGTGTGCTAGTGTTGATGCATATAAAAGCATGCGAAGCTTGGTGTGACTTCGTTCCTTGTTTTGTAAAAGTATGCTTGCATATTATATTTTCTAATTGTTCCAGCTTGCAAATACTCAGTATCACATCACATAATGCATTTTCTCATATTCTTCTGCAAATATGGCAAGCTCTTGAGTCTTGATTTATGGATGCTTTTCTAGTTTGTATGTTTGTGCGTTTGCAGTTGCACATTAGCGTTCCACATGCTGAAATCCACAGCCCACGGTTAGGGCTGATTGAGCGTTCTAGTTTGTATGTTTGTGCATGTCTTTACTGGTGTATTATGTTTTGATTGTTTTTTTTTCTGTTGGTGCTTTTCAAGTCTTAACCAATCTTCTGTTTTTTTTTTCATTGGGCCTGTCTAACATTCATGAAATTCCAAATGTCCTGCAGTATCCATGGTCAGTGTGCCATTATCATGTTTGATGTCACTTCAAGGCTGACATACAAGAACGTACCAACATGGCACAGGGATTTGTGCAGGTTAGTTCATCAGTATAATTTAGTAAAAAGTTATGCATTGATTATGTCAGAGCCTTGCTAAATATCCAATTATTTGATTTCAGGGTTTGTGAGAACATTCCCATTGTCCTCTGCGGTAACAAGGTTGACGTGAAGAACAGGCAGGTCAAAGCCAAGCAAGTTACATTCCACAGGAAGAAGAACCTGCAGTACTATGAGATTTCTGCCAAGAGCAATTACAACTTCGAGAAGCCCTTCCTTTACCTTGCAAGGAAGCTGGCAGGGTAAATAGATACTTGGGCACCTCCTCTCCATCTTCTTATGTTTTGTTGTCTTACTTGTATTCAATAACCAACTAATTTGCTGTGCTGACTTGTTACTGGTGGATATACATTTAGGGACCAGAACCTTCACTTCGTTGAGGCTGTTGCTCTGAAGCCACCGGAAGTGCAGATTGATATGGCCATGCAGCAGCAGTGAGTACTTCGATCTCTTTGTTTTTGATATCCAGCAACAGTGGGAAATTGACACTAGTGTTCAAATGTTGTCCTGAAACTAGTTCTTGCTTGCTTAATTTGAGTGCCAATGGGATTTTGCTTGAAGTTGACATGGTTTTGTAAACCAAAAAAAACCGACCCAACTCTCACCATTACCCTCATTTGTTCAACTTGGCGAGAATTATTCTGCAACAGCTCTGTTGGCCTGCATTTTTAACAGCAATTCTTTTCCATGATCACAGGCATGAAGCTGAGCTTGTGGCTGCTGCAGCCCAACCCCTGCCTGATGACGATGACGACTTGATCGAGTAGATAATATATTTCATGGTCCTTGTTGATGTGAGAGGGACTTTTCTTATAAGAGCCCATAGTGGCTCATCCTTAGGAACCTGGATGCTTTCTTGATATGTATCTGATGAGTTGAGAACGAGTTATGACATTTCTGGTTTGTTGGTGACTGAACCAGCTCCTTTCGAGTAATACAGTGCTTTTGTCACATGCTTTCGCGTGATTTGTGCCTTTCTGTTTATACTTGCTCTTCTGAGTTGCGACCTAAAAGACTAGCAGAAAACGCAAAATGGATGACCAGAGTGAAATGGCATGGCGGAGTGCTGGGTGGTGCGTTGACACTGGTGCATCGCCGTTAGCTGGTCGTGTTTCGGTTCCATAAAGTTTGTCGTGAAAGGAAAAACTGTTGCGCGGTGGACATGAAAATTATATATATATTTTAGAAAGTTATATATATTTTAGATTATTAAGTTGATCTAAAAAGTTGATAAATTTTTTTAATAAAATAAATTAGAATGGCGAAAGCATAGCCTGATAAGTTATATATATATATTAGAATAGCGTATAAATAATTTGGAAGGAGAAATAAATTAAAGTGGCATGTATCATAATTAATTAGCTGACTAAAAAATATCATTAAGTACCCACTTCCACTATTAAGTGCTCCTTAACTGCTCGTTATTAGAAACTCTAATTTTCATTGTAACCGTGCAAATGTTAAAATATTTTAATTAAATTCAAAAATTCTAATAGGCCATCGATGCCGTAGTATTTTAGCCCTCCACCTGAAATTTGGACCTTTCGATCATATTAAGCGTAATAATTTCCCTTCTTTCTTCACCCTTCTCCCTGGCGCACAGAGCAAGTCTGCGAGGCACAGTAATTAAATTGACCCATACCGATGATTAGACAAAAAAAAAACCTAGCCTATGCTAGAGGCTTGTGTTTGCTACGAACAGACAGTCCAACTAGTTGGACTAAGTTTCAGAAAAAAGAAAAAAGAAAAAACTAGTTGGACTATCCTCTAAAAAAAATAGATGGATTAGCAAAGAATTGAATCCAACCAGTGTCGGTTCCATTCAATGCAGAAATCCTAGACCCTAATAGGCCCATTTTGGTGGGTCATATCTGATCCAGCTTCATACATTTTGCACAAACGGAAATACTGTAATGTGAAGTCCTTTCTCAAATAAAGTAAAATATCAAAAGTACTTTAAATTTAGCTTGTAGATTTATCTTTTTAAATAAATATTTATGAAAAAGAAAAATTATCAAACGAATGGAAAAAATGAATGGTGCTGTAAGAGTGGAGGTAGTCGGCAGGACCAAAGGCTCGGCAAAGTAGAGCGGACGCGTGCGGAACTCTCCAGTTTCGCACCGAACGATAAAACGCAGCAAGGGGGAATTGGCCCTGTCCTCTGCGGGATTCTGCCCGGCGAACGCTCGCCTGCGTCGGAGACGGTCTCATCGATCCCCCCCCCTTGTCCCAGTGGAATCGGAGCTGCGATGGAGGAGCAGTTCATCCTCCGCGTGCCGCCGTCCGTGGCGGAGCGGATCGAGCGCCTCATGAATGAATCCGCCGCCGCCTCCTCCTCCTCCTCCTCGAACCCTGACGACACCTCCCTCGACCTCTCCTTCTCAGGTCAGCTGCGCCCCCGTCTCTCCCCCTCGAATCCTACTCTATTCTGTGCGAAAACCTACCGTGCATTAGGCTAGCAGCTTCGTTGGAAACCGTGGTTCCCTTATTAAAAAAAACCGTGGTTCGTGGATTCGCTCGTAGAATTACATGCCCGTAGGCTGTTAGACGGAATGCAGAAGTCAGGCCTACCCAGGTCAGGTGCGGTAGGGGATTCCATGGCACCGTGCGGGGAAGCCCCGACGCTGCAAATCGGTGGTAGGCTGGTGGCTCTTGGTCCAGACTGCCATAGCGAGCTGGGTGTCTTGCTTGGGCATGCTGCAGTGCTGCCCTGAGAATGCTTAGCACCCCAAACTGTCCGGTTCTTCGCAATTGTTGAAACTGACGCCGTGGTGCACAACTAGAAGATGGAGATCACATGATAATACCATGTGCCTGTGCCGCAATGTGGCTTAGGTATGAGGAAGGTTATTGTTCTTGCTCCAGATTTTGCGGTGATAGGTTAAATTGTGATGCTAGTGAATTATTCAATTGGTGTTGGGTTTATTGACTTCCATGGATCAGCTCGCACATGCATTTAAGAGATTGTTCATTTGGAAATTTCCCAAAGATCTTAAATACGATTTAGCAAAGCAAAACATTCTAAGTTTACCAGTCTGATCTGAACCAGCTATTTCTGCAATCTGATTGCTTTACTTTTGGATAAGCCTTGCATCTAATGATGCAAGGAAATATCTATCTACTGTCAGATGAGATGGTAAATATTTAGCAGCAAATGCTATTCAAGATGCATGATTTAGGAATGTAGATGCAGTTGTTCATGCCTATGTTAGTCGTACTTTTGCAAATCAGGTTTGCTTTCTACTCACCTTTTGTTTTTTTTTTCAAAATCCAGGAGCATCGTTTGGCACATATGCTCCATGTAGCACAATCTCTGATCTAGACGAAATCTTGTAGTAACCTCGATTGCTAGAAATAACTCTTGATCGATAAATGTTCGATTCCAAAGGGTTGAACCTGTTTCATAGTGGGCATGCTAAGCTCTCATGAAAAAATCTTTCAACTTGGACGCGTATAATATGATTCATTTGATATGACATTAACTATGTGCGTTGGTCCTCATTTGGTACGTTTCTCTCTTCTAGTGAGAGCACAACACTATGGTCTCTCTTATTTCAGAGCATGCAACTTGAACAAGGTTATACTGGACATTTCTTCAAAAACTGAAATTTGGAACTTCTGTCACCTTATGGATTGATGAGATACTTCTTCATGCAGAGGATGGAAGAAATGGTACATTTATGATCGGTAATGAGAGCTTTCCTGCATCTCTTTTGGATCTACCTGCGGTGGTGGAGTCATACAAGACATATGATGATTCTGTACTAATTAAAACTGCTGATATTGGTCAGGTAAAAGTGCAAGCTAACTGTATGTCACCTATTTTTATTAAATTCCATATTCTTAAAAATCATCTGATGGAACACAAATTTATACAGATGATTATGGTAAGAGAAGAAAATGACCCTGCTCCAGAGGGAGTTGAATACAAGCATGGGCTTACTCCTCCAATGAGGGATGCACGCAGACGCCGTTTCCGAAGAGAACCAGACTTGAATGTAATAAAATCAATTGCCCTTTAGTTCTGTTCATTATGCCGGTTCATACCTTTTTAGGCAGAACCCTGATTCTTTCTTACTGAATTTTGCAGGCAGAGCTGGTTAACCAAGTTGAGAAGCATCTCATCAATATTATGCACGGAGTATCTGTCAGTATCCTTTTGGTTGGTTTGATTCGCTAAATGCTAGCATGTGTTGTATTCTAGCTGCTAAATAAAATGGTATATAGTTTTTTTTGTTCTTAGGTTTTCTCACTAATTTTTTGGGACTAATGAAGGTTGAGTGGTTGACAATGGTCCTTCTACATTGAGTTCCCTCCCTCTTTGACAAGGATAACGATGTCATTCTTCAAAACTTGCCATTATTGTGGTTCCATACAGATGTGTGAAGGCCATGCTTCAACACTTGTTATAATCTCTGAATTGGATGTTAACATTGAGGTCCATCAAGCATTCATAATAAAAATATGTAATAGTTGTATTGGCTACTAGTTGTCATGACTGCGTTGGTTTGTTGGTTGAAGGACTTTGTCATGTACATCAAAGGAATTTAGTTACACCACTGTTATATCTCTGAGTCAATATGCATTGTTCCTTGACTTGTCAATAGACCAGAATGCCAGTGTGATAGGAGGCGAGGAAGGTGGTGATCGTAAGAAACCTCCAGTGGCTCGTGCACCCAAGCAGCCTGATGTTCAAGAGCCAACTGCGAATGGTGAGGAACCTGAGAGGAGCGACTCGGAAGAGTCTGAGAACTGAAGTGGACCCGAATAGTGCAGTCTCAATGGCCCAAGCGACCCAGGTTAAACTTGCACTTTAAATCAGTGTATGTCAATAATGACGATGGCTGTTGTCTCATGCATGATGTTGACTATTAGCATAAAATTATTATTAGACTTCAGCATGTGATGGAGTAGGTTTACTGCTCTATTGTAGTGCCGGCTGCTGCTGCTGTGAGTGTGAGTGGCATCAGTTTGCAGTTTGCACACAGGACGTACTGTACCTACTAAGGCCATCTAGCAGCAGTTTTGTCCAATATTTATCATGGGGTTACTTGGTTACAGGAACCCCCTCCACCTCTTATACAGAAGACCATATGGTGTAGCATTTATAAATACCATGAGACAGTTGAAAGAAAACCTTAGGACTGCATTTTTGTTCTTTGTTCAATTTAGTTTTCTGTGATGGAGTATCACGTTCGTGGGAACGCGATGACCACTTTCAGTTTATATTTTCTGTGATTACCTTCATCTGGACTTGGCCAAGGTTAGATTAATGCTCAACTCTACTTAAAAATCTTCCAGTTGGTTAGTATCTTGTGACACAGTCCTTTTCGTATACATTGTTACAGACTATATTACTCATTTTGATTGACTTGAGCACATGGTAAAGGTAGAATAATACCTGTGCCATTGAGTGGGTCTACAATGGAAACAAATGTGTAAATATTTCTAAAAGTTATGAAGTAGTATATGGATAAGATTCATTGCAGCACTCTCATAACCCCTTAAGGATTATAAATGCTATACAAAAGACAATTCTATTTTAGACTCCAGACACAAGCCTTGGGTTCTTGCCGGCCTCAGTTTTAGCATAGACTAAGTTTGTGATTTATCCCGTATTTCGGTACACTTGTTTTGTCTATAGGAGATTCTTCATGGTCTCGCAACGTGCAACTAATGTGAAGCTACCATGTAGGCCTAGGTGTCCTACATGTCATCATCACCCCTATCCAGTGGCATAGTGTAGATCCCAGAGGTATGGAATGGCGTATCGTTGATTCATCCTGGATGTCTGTCACCAGCACCTCAAAGGCTCAAAAGCCTTGGTTATTGCTGAGGAGCGCAAAGTCATGTTAGCTTATATAACTAGGGAGCAGCGTGACGACCTCATGTAGTGAGAAATTTAGCCATTTAGGCACATTTCTCTTCCCACTTGGCAGTAAATGTGTATACTAATCGAGACTACCTCGTCAGATTAACCCTCTATTACTGCACGAAGCAACATCATTTTCGACAAGGTTGGTAGTCGGATTAAACTCAAACCTTGGCATTTCCATTCATGCCACAGAGGCAGAGACCGCCATTAGACGATAGTTTTCACACACACACCCTTGCAAGGAATCAGAATGGCTGCCAAGTTTCTTGTGATTCTCCTCCTCAAATCTGAGACTGAGGGTTGAAGGGCTCTGCCGCCATTCCTGTAACTTCGTCTTCTTCTTCCTCTTCCTCCTCCTCCTTCCTAGTGCACAGGCATGCCAGGTCTGCATGACTCTAGTGTTGCTCCTCCTCCTCGAGGTCGAGGCTGCTGTTGTTCATGTTCCGCTACGATGTGCAAGATAGTTATGGGCCTTGTACATGTAGCAATCGTAGTTACCCTGTCCATAGTGGTTTTCTCTGGTTTAGCAGATTACAGCTTCAGTGCAAGGATTGCTCAAGAATCAGTATCCTACGCTGCCATTGCTTGCCTATACATTTACACCTCGTCGGACCGGGAGGAGAGGATTGTTTCCGGAATATTTCTCGGTATTACTCGCTGTAGTGATTCTCGCGGCAGCTCCCAGTTCCAAGGGCAAGACTGCTCCCGTGGCAGTCATTGCCGCCTGCAACATCGTGGCTCTGTCGGTTTACTGCCTCTGGAAAATTTGTGCACTGGTGCAGGCTTGCCTCCGACGACTTCGTGGTCGTGGCGCAGCAGCAGCAGCAGTTGATGCGGAGGCGCCACTTGCGCCGGTGCTGAAACAAGCAGCAACAACAGGGTGTAGTACTCCCGAGCAGCAGATCACGTTCCACATCGAGGACCTGCCGCGGAAGTTCTCGTACGAAGAGATCCGAGCTGTGACCGGAGACTTCGGAATCGTGGTGGGGCGCGGCGGCTCCGGTGAGGTCTTCCGAGGCCTCCTCGACGACGGCAAGGCAGTCGCCGTCAAACGGATAACCAGCGACAAGCCCATCGGCGAGCAAGATTTCCTGCGAGAGATATCCATCGTGGCGAACGTGCACCAGCGCAGCCTGGTGCGCCTCCTGGGATACTGCCTCCTGCGCGGGGGCGCCGGGCAGTACCTGGTCTACCCGTTCTTCGAGCACGGGTCGCTGGACTGGTGGCTGTTCAACGGCGAGGAGCGGCGGCGCCTCCTGCCGTGGCCGACGCGGCGCCGCATCGCCGTCGACGTCGCCAGGGCGCTCGCGTACCTCCACCACGAGTGCCGCCGCCAGATACTGCACCTCGACGTCAAGCCGGCCAACATCCTCCTCGACGGCGGCCTCCGGGGGCACCTGTCGGACTTCGGCATCTCCATGTCCATCGCCCAGGACATGACCAGCGTCGACACCCGCGGGAGGGGCACACCTGGGTACATGGCGCCGGAGATATGGGTCAGCTCGCTGTCCGCCAAGTCCGACGTGTACAGCTACGGCATGACGCTTCTCGAGCTCGTCAGCGGGCGCAGGGGTGTCGTGGCCGGCAGAGACTTGTCCGAGACGCCGGACTTCTTGGCGCGCGTCGTGCGGGAGAAGACGGCGCGAGGCGAGCTCATGGAGGTGGTGGACACGGTCATGGCTCACGTGGACGAGGCGGAGGTGGAGGCGGTGGTGAAGGTGGCGCTGTGCTGCGTCCAGCACAGGCGTGACGTGAGGCCAAGCATGCTAACTGTTGTCGACATGCTCGAAGGCCGTGTTGTCGCCGGTCTGCCACCGGAGAGCCGACTGTCAGTCGTGGATTTCATGGAGCCACTTTCCTCGCCAGCCGGGCACGACCGGTGACGGGCCTCTTCATTTCAAAATTAATATTTTGAATGTTTTAATTCAACTATCCTTTTATGATTTTTAATACATGTAGCTTGACTACACGACTTATTTCACTTAAGCATTATTCAAGTATTGCAGTTAGGATATAAAAGAGGCCGTCAGCTGGACCCAACTTCTACTAGCCAAAACTAATGGACTGTCTACACAGTATTTTGAGCGTTTCAGGCTCCAATTCTTGATTTTTGAGCCATCTAACTTTAAGTTATACAACTTTGATATTAGAACTAACTTTGACTAACTCAAAAATTAGGTGTTATAGAAGCATTTTGATAACCAACTATGTATAAAATAAATTCAATTCTAAATAAACCAACTATGTAACTAAGATATAAACAAACATTTTGATAACCGTTTGAGTTTTTCAAATGCTGACCATCATAAAGGATAAATCTTCGCACAAACGTAAGACACAAAATCCAGTAGTTTACGTCCTCTTAAACAATTTTCAAACTAAAACATACACGCCACTTGGAAGAATGTGTTTGAAAAGTTTGACATTGAGATGACTGATTGCTCAATGCCACCTAATCGTTGCCGTGGCCGATGGTTTTATATGGTGTTCCCTCCCTCTTTTCACAAAAGCTAATGATGTTTATCTTCAAGGTTGTCATTATATAGTGGTTTCGTACAAATATTTTAGGAGCTAGAACTTGAACACTTGTTATGTACTTGAATTGGAGGTTTTGCATCCCAGTCCATCATAGGTTGTTATCTATATTTTTAGGGATCCTATATTTTCAAGAGAGTAAAATGCACCGGCGGTCCCTAAACTTGTAAGGGTGTGTCATTAGATCCGTCAACTTCGAAAGTGCATTTTTGGTTTTTGGATCCACAAACTTAGATACGTCAACTTTGAAAGTGCATTTCTAGATCCACAAACTTTTTTAATTGTTCACCTCATATCCATATGTATCTTCGTATGCACGTAATGCTGACGTGGCATGCTTATTTATCTCCCTCTTCTCTCGATCTCTCTGATCCAACCCCGGACGAACTGTCGTGCCATCCGTGCCACTCTCTGACCCGCATACCACCTCCATAGTGCATCCTCGGATGACCGGACATGGCACACACCAGTGTCATCGCTGACGTGGCCCCAGCCACCACAGCTGGAGGCACCCCGAGCGGCGGCTTTAGGTGGCCCCAACAAGTGGCGGGATCGACAAGCGAGTCGCCGATCAAGAGAAAGAGGAGGGAGATGGTATGGTGGAGAAGAAAACTAGAGGTCCATTCCCATCATAATCCATATTGGCAGTGTTGGAAACGTACAGTCAGCTTGCCATATCACTGTTACCTGTATACGTGGATGTGGATATGTATGGATCTACGATGAACAATTTAAAAAATTTGTAGATATAGAAATGCATTCCAGACTTGACGAACCTAAATGACACAACAGTTTATGGATCCAGGAATGCGCTTTCGGAGTTGACGGATTTAAGCGACACACTTATGCAAGTTTAAAGATCGCCAATGCATTTTACTCTTTTTAAGATGATAATGGAACATGATTGTCTGCATTACTACATAGGGGAACAGAAGGTTACATCGTAGGCAATATTAGCCTGCAATAAAATGGCGCAGGGAAATAATTGTTTTTCCGGTGCTGTAGCAAAAGTACTGTGCGAGCGTTGTCTTCGGTCTTCACGGTGCTAGGGGTCCCTAGCAATATGTTTCGTCTCATTTTTCATTCTTTATCTGCTAGTATACCAGGAACGCCTCGACTTCTTCACACAGATAGTAGATGTGTCCTTTGTTCATTGCACATATTGACAAAAACCATAACACAGTTGAAAGAAAATCTAATAAGGACTACATTTCTGTCCCTTGTTCGACTTAATTTTCTGTATTTGAGTAGCACATTCGTGGGAACACAGCCATCAGTTCCAGTTTTATTTTCGGTGATTGAGTACCGCATTTGGACTTGATTGAACATGAATTGGCGTAGGTCAACTGGTAAGCCTTTTTATGGTGAAACTTGCGGGTTCGAGTCCCCGACTTAGCACGGGTGTTCGTATTTTTCTGGATTTATTTTAGGATTTAACTGACGCTATTCTTTCAGTAGTAAGATTGTGTGCGTGTATATGGACGTCTGCATACGAGGAGTACTCCAAAATATATATTCCCGTTAGCTAGTATCTCCTAGCATAGTTCTCATTTACATACATACACACGAATACAATGATGGAATGCCCCTTTCTTACTTTTCTCCAGTCGTGCATATGTGGCACTCCTTCCTATGGAGCGGCATATATATCAAAAAATAAAGAGGGATTTACTATTTAACATGTCTCTAGAGAAAAATAATTATTTGCAATTTTCGAAAACTCTTGGACCTAGTGAAAATGAATTTGCACTAATTTGACGTTTTCTCCTCATACTTACCTCATAATATCGTTCCCTCTTGCTCCTAACTTTCAACGAGAGCGTGTTATGGTTGATGGCAACATGACCCCTGTGTTTCAGCAAACCAATACAGAGCATTTTCATGGCTCAGCACTGGACCAGGTCTTGGCGGAAGCGTCAGAGTGGAGTAGCACAAAAGAAAACTCATCCAATTGGCTGAAATGCACCAAAGACCAGGTCCTACACAAGCAATCGAAGTGGCATTATCAATCGGATCGGATGGTAGCACATCATTTTCGAATGGGACGCAATCCACTCCCTTGCTCGCTCAGCTGCTTGTTTTGTCCCGGCAGGGTAAACGAATGAATGGCTCCTAAAGAAAAAGAACCCCAATTAGAGTATCTTGTGAGACGTCACTTGTGACGGAGTCCTTATATGTGTATGGACAATGGACAATGCACATATAGATTATATTTGTTAATCTATGTTGATGGACTTAGTATCATACAACAAAAGTAGAATAATTCCCGTGCAGATAGGATGCCAGTTCTACCTATTTTAGGTTATTGGGTTGACAAGAAAAACTTGCTAAAATAAACTGAACTGTCATTCCACCTAATTAATTTAGTAGGGGAAATAGATTAGAATGATATGGCATCATAATTAATCAGCTGGCACAGAATATACTGTTAGATACCCACTTGCATTTTTATATGTGATATATAAAGAGAGAAATAGATGACCATGGTATAATTACAATGAGGAGACTACTAACAAGACCCCTATATCTTGTTAATATTCCTACAACTTGTAGTGAGGCTTTAGATAATAGTCGAACTACGTTTTAGAAAATATTGAATTTTCATAAGCTGCGGCGAGATTTTGACAATTATCTCACAATATCATAAGCTATTGATGTTTTGCTAATTGTTATATTAGCTAGCTTTAGTTCCCATCTCTATAATACATGTGCACGCAACTCTACCCTAATCAGCACGTCCGAAAGATTGAACTGGAAGATTTTAAAATTGACAAAGTCACGACATATGCCTTCTTATGGATGGGCACGTTGCCTACCATGAAAGAATAATACCGGTTATATTTTGGAAGAGAATAAATATAGTAACCTTTCATTAATAATAATGTCGAGGGGTAGTGAACCCACTTACCGTATAAATAAACCTCTACATAGTACGCTAAAATATATAAAAAAGCTAAATTATTTTCTTTTGGAGTTTTAAAAGAGATAATTCTAAATGTTCCTGTACATACTAAGAGAGAGAGAGAACCCTCTAGAATTTTTATTCTGCTTTTTTCACTTTATTTGCAAAAGAAAAAGGATATTTACGTATTATCTTGCGCGCTACTAAACATTAGAGATCGCTCTCTTGGGCGTGTTTTCTTTCTTTCTTTCTTTTTTTGAACGAAGGGTGCTTTCTTTTGACCTCAGCTTGAGCTAAAGCAGATTGCTCCTTTGACCCCTTCAGCTCACACGGTGGGAAATGAAGCTCCATTCGTCTTTCCAGCCAATCGTTTGCAACATGTGTCGACTAGTTGAGGCTACCTGGTCAGATTGAAGCCTAATAAAAGCAGAAGCAGCAGTAGACATCTAGTTTAAAGATGAGAACCACTGCTCTCCCGTCTATGTCAGCACAGTTGACGTTCTTCTCAAACCAGAGGCCAGCAGCTTAAGAGCTCTGCCATTCCCGTCGTTGCAGCGCCCAATCTTTCTTCCATTTTCCTTTTGCGAATGTCCAGCCATGTCAGGTCCGGATGACTCTGCCTCAGCTCCTCCTCAAGGATGCTGCTGCGCCTGTGCCTCTGTGCTGTGGAAGATAGTGAAGGTCATTTTACATGTAGTGACTCTGCTCACCGTATTCGTTCTGATCTTTCCTGGTATTGTTAGTGGCTTCGGTGCACAGATCGCTGTGCAGTCAGTGTCCTACGCTGTCCTTGCTTGCTTATACATTGGCACCTCGTCCGATCAGGCGGAGAGGATCATTTGCGGTGTGTTTCTTGGCGTCCTTGCTGTAGTGATCGTCGCGGCAGCTCCCAGTGTGAAGGGCAAGAGAGGAGCTCCCGTAACTGTCATGCGCGCCTGCAACCTCGTGGCGCTCTTCGTGTACTGCATCTGGAAGATTTGTAAACTGGTGCAGGCTTGTCTCCGGCGCCTCCGTGTTCATGGCAAAGTTCCGGCTGCTGATCCGGAGGCGCCACTTGCGAAGGTGAAGAAACCGGAAGCAGCCTGTACTGCTCCCGTGCGGCAGACCACGTTCCACATCGACGACCTGCCGCGAAAGTTCTCGTACGACGAGATCCGGGCCGTGACCGGGGACTTCGGGACCATGGTGGGGCGCGGCGGCTCCGCCGAAGTCTTCCGGGGCCTCCTCGACGACGGCACGGCGGTCGCCGTCAAGCGGATCACCAGCTACAAGCCCGTCGGCGAGGAAGACTTCCTGAGGGAGATCTCCATCGTGGCGAACGTGCACCAGCGCAGCCTGGTGCGCCTCCTGGGGTACTGCCTGCTGCAAGGGAGGCCGGGCGACACCCACGGCCAGTACCTGGTCTACCCGTTCTTCGAGAACGGGTCGCTGGACTGGTGGCTGTTCAACGGCGAGGAGCGGCGGCGCCTCCTGCCGTGGCCGACGCGGCGCCGCATCGCCGTCGACGTCGCCAGGGCGCTCGCGTACCTCCACCACGAGTGCCGCCGGCAGATCCTGCACCTCGACATCAAGCCGGCCAACATCCTCCTCGACGGCAGCTTCCTGGCGCACGTGTCGGACTTCGGCATCTCCATGTCCATCGCCCAGGACCTGACCAGCGTCGACACCTGCGGGAGGGGAACGCCCGGGTACATGGCGCCGGAGATATGGTTCAGCTCGCTGTCCACCAAGTCCGACGTGTACAGCTACGGCATGACGGTCCTCGAGCTCGTCGGCGGGCGCAGGGGCTACCAGGCCAGCAGGGACTCGTCCGAGACGCCGGACTTCTTGGCGCGCGTCGTACGGGAGAAGATGGCGCGAGGCGAGCTCAAGGACGTGGTGGACGCGGCCATGGCGCCCGTGGACGAGCGGGAGGTGGAGGCGGTGCTGAAGGTGGCGCTCTGCTGCGTCCAGCACCAGCGGGAGCTGAGGCCCAGCATGGTAACGGTTGTGGACATGCTCGAAGGGCGTGTCACCGCCGATCTGCCGCCGTAGAGCCGTCCGTCGCCCATCGTGAATTTTACGTAGCCTCTTTCCGCGCCAGCCACGCAAAACGGCGGCAGTGATGATAATGCCTCTTCATTTCAATAGTTTGTATTTCAAAGTTTCACTTCAAATGGAGTTCTTTTAACACAAAAACTTGAGGTTGACTCTACGGGTTCCAATTTCTTCTGTGGATGTCAATGCGAAAATGCCACATAATCGACAGCATTACCGTCTTACTCTTTTTTTAGCTGGTCAAGTTAGCAGCAATAAGTTGCTAACATGCAACTAGATGCAAGTTTAACAAGTTGTGCTAGTTGACAAAAGCTCAATACAACCCGCTCACTGAATGGCGAGTGTTGACGTTTCCTATGGATAAACATCAGCTTCTGTTATAGCACTGCTGAGGCAAAATTATCCATATCAAAAAAAGCTAGCTATCACTGGGCCAAGACTCACAGTTCAGTGGCACATCCTTTGGTCTCAGATGTATACTACTCCCTCCGTTCCAAAATGTATATCATTTTGGCAAATCTAGATGCATAATTTTTGCTATATATTTAGACATAATATTTATCTAGGTACATAGCAAAATCTATGTATCTAGATTTGCCAAAACAACCTACATTTTGAAAGAGTAAATTACTTTCCACACTACTAACTACCAGTCTATAGACCACAATGGACAAAATACAAATACCTCATACACGAGAAAAAATTACACATAAAAACAAGATCTACTTCACAAACATCACAAACCTTTGATTTTCCCTTCCATTCCTCCGCTTGACCCCCAAAGTATTTTAGGATCAGAACACTCAATTTTGCACATACAGCATCTAGCAAGGCACCTCCATCAATACAAAAGGCAACATTTTTACCACAGGGTTATGCAATGAAAACCCCCAAAATGCATGATCTGTAATAACTATGACAAGGTGCCTTGAAGTGGAGTCCAACCCACCAGAATTTGGGACTAAGGCATGACCAATGCTATAATGGAAGCAGCTAAATCAATACAATATGCTACTCAGGTAAAACCGTGCATCACCTTTTGGGGGTTGGTTCTTCAGATTGGCGGCGCTCATGGATCCTGCAATCGAAGAGGATAAATATTACATTTTACGATAAAGCTAAACCAAAATCTTTTGATGCCAGCATATGCCCTAAATATTTTGAAGACCATAAAGTTGTGTTTCTTATTCACTACACTCTTTTAATCAACTCAACAAAAATCCAATTCGAACATTAAAAACCAATTTAACTAGATTAACCAGGTCAGCTCTCTCAGGTCAGTACGCAGATATAATGATCCAACGAGTTTGAGCAACTCAAGGAGAAGAATAGAAGATATAAATTTTGATGCTCTTTAAAACGGGTGTGCCTCATATACTCCAATGCATTATATGCCCTAACTTTGGCTGTACGTATGACGTCCATATTAGCATCTGCTCCGTTTACTCAAGTCAGGAAGCATTTAACACAATGTCACAAGTTCTGAGCAGAAAATATGAGAGTTAGAATAAATAAAAGCCTAGTAATTGATGAGATATCACTAATACATTAAGCACTCCCTACAAATGTAACTATCTTGCATTTCTTCGCTCCAGAAACTTAAATGGTATAAGAATTGCAACGACTACACTCCAGATTTCATCCATAGAACACCTTTATTGGACCAATTATTCCCAAAAGGACCAAGACGTATCATATAATTTGCTTAACACTCCTGAATCTACTACATGTTGCAGCAACCAATAACTAATTAATTATTCATTGCATGAGGCATCAGCTTGATTCCATGAAAGCTATCTATTTGCTGCCATGATCCATCTATTATATGTGCATGGTTAAAAGCTCAGGAGAAGAGAAAATATGCTCTGCTATAAAACAACAAATTTAAAGTTGATTTAATTCACAAAACCAAAGTGAAAGCATGCCGCTTAAACATTCTTATTACTTACTGTCACAACTAGTTTGTACACATAAACACTGAGACAGAACAAAGTGCATTTCTCGAGAATGTCTATGGAAACTAAATCTGAGACAGGAGACCGATTGGTGCCTTAGTCATGTAATAAGTACGTAACAGATAGTACAAATAGTGTCCTTGGCTACATAGTGTAACTAACTAGGAGTCTAGGAGAATTGGAGAAACGATGAAGCATCATATAATGTGCAAGAAGGACACTGCTACACCAATGCAACTTTGGAATAAAAGGCTCAGAAAACATATGGTAGCATTAGCATAAACTCTGACAGAACATTTGGCAAAGGAAACTAGATCCTACGCATGTATCTTCAATTTCTCAAAAAAATAGAAATTGGTGACATGCTATGCATTCTTGGAAAAAAGAAAACAATTACATATGTTGCTCAATTTGGTGGGCCCTGATTACAGTTTCTTTAAACAGCAACCGACAAATACATTTTAGGGATCAGATAATACAGAAAAGCAAAACATAAAACACCGTGAATTGATAGACCAGCTAACTTGGAAAGGAACTGGAGTCCCTTTTCCCACGTACAAGAAGAGAATAGGGAAAGAAAAATAAAAACTTCAATAAGAGTTTTCATAAGATATAAGGCACAGCACTATCTAGCCTGAGCAAACTCATTTTTCACACCCTTTAGGAGGATGTTCAAAGTTCATCCTGTGTATATTCATAGAAGCATGACTAGGATAGTGAACAAAAAGAATGCATCATAACAGCACAAGTGCTTTGGGTGACATTAAGAACACTCAGGTCATCATATTCTGCAATGTACCTCTAAATAAGTGTTGACTCCTGCGCAGTCACTTTTATCATCTATGGCTTGTTTGGAGCCAGTTGCATCCAACAAAACACATTAAAGAAAACTGCATACAGCAAAGGATTTTCTGTTCCATAGCTCAGACAACACATAAGCATGGTTTGAGGGACATATAAAACAGGCAATCCATTTTTCCTAAGCAGTACAATGGATAATATGCTACAATCCCAACTCAACCGTAGTGAGGGTTGTCTGGATCCACACAACCTAAAATTTCCCAGCTCGTGTCCAAGTAATTTAGAAGGACAGCAGCTAATCACCGCCCATCAACCAGAATTCAATCGATCAAATACTAGACAGCATTGTATTTAGATCAACACAGTTGCAGTTCTAAAATTCCCAAGTCTCTCAACTACCTATGTAAATCAAAATTCTTCAGAATGGAGGATAATCTTTCATATAGCTACATCATCGAAATCTCACCAATCATTCATGCAACATTGTACCCTGGAAGTACATCACAGACAATGCCATCATCGTAGACTGGCATTGAGAAAAGACTGCATTTTGGGGGAATTTGCTAAGATTGCAGAAGCATTAACGCAATTCATAGTCTCCATGTGCCCACAGAGATGCTAAAGCACGTAATTAAAGAGTAAACTAGACCAGCATAGCCACGAACATTACCTGGATCGGGGGCTCCGGGCATCCACGTCAGTGTCAGCGGCACGATGCTTTGCTACCAGTCGGCCGAGCTCATCCAGTGTCGCGGCATCCACCTTGCCCAGATCGACCTCCACTTTCCCCTTCTTCTCCAGCAGGCACGCACCCCGGTCCTTCAGGACCCCGACCACGGTCCGCTGCGCGGCCACCGGCAGCCCCTTCAGATCGTCGTTGAAGTTCACCTTGCGCTCGGCGTCCGTTGGCAGCGGGGGCGGGAGCTCTGCTTGGATGGAGGCCCAACCGTCCTCGAATATCCCGGAGAGCTCGGCGGCGCTCTCGTACACGGGGTCGCCCTGGTTGTTGTAGGACATGGCGTTGCCGAACGTCAGGCGGACGTCGGCGGCGAACGCGGACGGGTCGGCGTAGCGGCGGCGCTCGAGGCGGCGGAGCACGGTGCCGAGGTCCATGGGGTCGGCGATGACGGTGTAGTAGTCGCGGAGGCCGAGGGTGCGCGCGTCCACGGGGGCCTCGAATACCCACCCGTCGTCGTGCCGCAGCAGGTCGTCCAGGAGCGCGCGGCAGCGCCCGAACGCGCGGCTGAGATCGCAGCAGCGGCCTGCTCCTTCCGCGCCGCCACCGGAAGACGGAGCGTCCGCATCCGCCGCCGTCCGCCGCCGTTTGTGCCTGGACTGAACAGAAAAGCCAGGCGGCGGGCGCTTTGGGCGCGGCATCGGTGGGTTTTGCGGTTTCAAGTTTGGGCGGAGGGGAATTTCTCCGCCGGCTCCCGACTCTAACCCTACCGGAAAACCTCCCGCGCTGCCCCCGGAAGACGGAGCGTCCGCGTCCGTCCGCCGCCGCGGGGGCCCGGACTCGTTGAAAAAGCCGGGCGGCGGGCGTTTTGAGCGCGGCATAGGTGGGATTTGGGGTTTCATGTTTGGGCGAGGGAGAATTCCTCGGCCGACTCTACTAACCCTACCGGAGCACCTCCCTTGTGAAGACGCGTACGCCGTACGGGGAGCCGGTCAGTTGTACTACATCTGTGATAATTTTCTCAGTGTTCACACAAGACACAGAATTTCAAAATCGTTCAGTTCGTTGTGTGAAAACGATGCCAGAGAAGAAAAATGAGTGATAATGAGACTAAGCTCCTCCTAAGGTTGGTAGAGCGATAAACTTTAGCATCCTATTTGATCCTTTAGTTCTCTCTTTAGACACCGATTAGATGGACTAAATAAAGATTAATTGTAAAATTAATCGCATAAATTACGGCTAATTATCGAGATGAACCTATTGAACCTATTGATGTTGATTAGCCCATGATTAGCATATATTTACTGTAGCACAATATTATCAAATCATGTTTTAATTGGGCTTAATGAATTCATATCATGAATTAGTCTCCACTTATGCAATTAATTTTATAATTAGCCTACATTTAATATTTATAATTGTATCCAAACATCCGACGTGACAAGATTAAAACTTTAGTCCGTGTGATCCAAATCGCACCTTACACCTCCTGGTGCAACAACAAGTACCAACTATACTAGAAACTAGAACTAGACTAGACTAGAAATTTCTAGTAGCGAAGGAAAAGCGTGAAACAATGTCATGTCGCGGCTCGACATGTTAGAAGGAGCTAAATCAATAGGTGCCAGAGCTGCTGCAATTGCTTTAGCAGGAGCTGCTTGCTAGGCGGAAGACACCACTGGGCGGATTCCAAGCGGGTTCATCCTGCGACGGTGACTGACGCGACGCTATTCTGAAAAGGGCCCCTTCGGGCCATTTTTGTGGGTACTTTTTTTTTACTTTTTAGAAAGAAAAAGCTCCTTTTTCGAAAGATTACCCCTGTATTTGTTTATGCTTTGGCGCTCATTCGTTTCGCGCGCGGGGAGGCAACGAAGTTCAATTCAAAAGACCGCAGCGGAGTGGAGCAGCCGCGACACGAAGTTCCTTACCTTAGCTGGATCTTGCTGGTGCCACCTAAACGGTAAGTATAGGCGGTGGATGTCTGACGTTTGGAGTTGTCGTTCGTGCACCCGTCCCCAATAGAAGAACGAGTGATCCCTTCGCCTGCGGATCATGGCCTTACCACAGTATGTGTCTTTTTGTCCGATAAATGCTCAAGTTTTTTACCTTATCTTGTCAGGGAATGTGGTGCCCTCCTTGGAGGGTAGTTATTCCGTTATCCCCAGGGGGTTGATTGCGGAAAGCTAATATTTTTACTAAAAATTTTTTATATCTCGGGTAAAGTTTAACTCACCTTAGAGCATTCATGTTTGGATGAACTAATAATAAAATTAAACATTGTTTATATTAACACTTTTCTTTTTTAAAAAGGAGTATCACTCTGCTTTTCTTGAATGCAAATAAAGTTTAGTACAAGAATGGGGGTTGCCCATTTAACACGACGAGAGCGTAACACAACAGCACAAAAGGAAAATAAAAAGAAGAAGGCTCAAAGCTCCACAATATCTGAAACAGCCACGCTGCTCGGTGAGAAGTTGTGCAGCCACATCTTCATCTTCTCTCCCTCTAAACACCCTCTAAAAGGAGTTTAATTTTAAGTAGATTGGTCGAACCCGAGGGTGAATACGATAATGTCATCTTCACGTTGTAAACCCGTCGTGGGCAATGCTGCTGGCAGGAGAGCAAGAAAATAACTTGCTGGTGAGGGATGGGGGTGCCTAAGACGACTCGTGTGGCAGGACGGGAGAAAACAAAAGACGTTATGTGGAGCTATGAAGACAGGAAAGGAGAAGAAATAGTCGGAAAGAACTATAGATAATGAAAAAGTTAGCCGGTCAGTATATATTTCAATACCGTTTAGCAGGTAGAGAAGTTGAAGAAGAACAAAAGGTAGTAGAAGAAATGAACTTTGGACAAAAGGCATTCGTTAGATGAGAATTCGTACCATTGAGAATAAATGGTGGACAAAAATAGTCACCGGTTGTTTAGAGATTGTTGTGAGTTTTTTAAAAAGAAGCATCTCCGAAAAAGATATCCGTACAAAAGTTCCAACCTCCACCACCTTGAGTTATTACGGATTGAAAATTGAGATGATTGCTATGTTGAATACTCAGAGTTGTTTGAAGCTATGGACTAATTTTTAGTCCAGATCACATTGGATATCGGACATTTGATGCCAATTAGGAAGATTAAACATAAGCTAACTGTAAAACTAATTGTATAAATAGAGATTAATTCACGAGGCGAATCTAGTAAACTTAATTAATTCATCATTAGTATATATTTACTTTACCATAATATTATCAAATCATGAACTAATTAGATTTAATTGATTCATCTCGTAAATTAGCCTTCATTTATGCAATGGATTTTATAATTAGTCAGTATTTAATATTTCTAAAATTAATACCTAAAAATTCGATATGATAAAACTAAAGAGTATCGAGGAACCCAGTAGTCCAAGAAACGATTACCTCAAAAGCTTAAAAGCTTCTAGTAGGTCTCCTGCGGGTCTCCTTCGACTTCCGCAGCGGCAGCCGCGGGCAGCTAGCAAGGCTGTGCGCGCGGCGTGCCATAAGTGCCATCCTTCGTGCCCGCGGCGGCACGCCGTTCGCGCTCGTCCGAGAACCCGCCCCTCCCGTCGCACGCCGCGTGGCGCGCACGGACGCTCCGGGGCTGCGCGGGGCCGGTGTCCGCGCGTCTTGATCTGCCTCCTCGCCGCAGGATCCTGCTCCGGCTCATCGGCCACCGTGCTCAACGGAGCACCGGTTCTCAACAACGGTAAACTGAAGCGTGGGCAAGAAGATCACGTCCGGCTCCACCGGAAGTCTCGTTCGAGGCTGCGAGTTCTCCAGCGCTCCAATTCTAAAGAGTTGGAAGCGTCCACGGCGATCTTTGATTGTGACCTTGATGACTTCATCGGTGCACTCGACGAGCTACCACCTCCCAAACCGAATTTGATTCGGTCCAAAGCCACGTGCACTAAGCCCTTCTCCGAATTGGAGGAGGACTTGGATTACCTACTACAACTCGGGAAAGGAGAAGCCACCGTACAACGGGAGGCTCCCCTCTTCGATAACTCCTCAAGGCCCTAATTAAACGGCCGCCAAGGCCCAACGATCGCATCAACTCAATCGGGCGGACTCATGCATCGGAAGGCCACGAAACTCCTCGAGCTATTCGACACTAGCTTACCTCTCTACGACATCAACTCCGATGAGCTCCCGTTCCAGAAAGGCGGGCCCCTCAATCCCTCTAACAGAGAAGAGGAGCAACCCGCTAAGAACTCAACGTTGGAGGTGTTCATCTACGTGATTATTTTCTAGTAACGTTGCATTTACTAGTTTCTGACTGGTACTTTATGTTACTCTTATATTTCCAGTAATGCTACGTTTACTAGTTCCCGACTAGTATTCTCTGTTACTGAAGAGGCATTGCTCCCACACTTCCAGTAACGCTGCGTTTACTAGTTCCCGACTAGTACTCTATGTTACTGAAGGGGTCTCGCTCCTATACTTCTATTAACGCTGTGTTTACTAGTTCTCAACAAGTACTCTATGTTACTGAAGGAGTCTCGCTCCCATACTTTCAGTAACCCTATGTTTAATAGTTTTCCGACCAGTATTCTATGTTACTGAAGGGGCCTCGCTCCTATACTTATAGTAACGATGTGTTTACTAGTTCCCGACTAGTACTCTATGTTACTGAAGGGGCCTCGCTCCCGTACCTCCAGTAGCGCTGCATTTACTAGTTCCCGACTAGTACTCTATGTTACTAAAGGGTCATCGCTCCCATACTTCCAGTGACGCTGCGTTTACTAGTTTCCGATTAGTACTCTATGTTACTGAAGGAGCCTCACTCCCGTACCTCCAGTAACACTCTGTTTACTAGTTACCAACTAGTACTACGGGCCGAGGCGCAAAGACTACCTGTGATCGACTCCGACTACTTCAAGTACTAGCTTAACGGTTTGTATGAACCAACGGCATGATTCACTGCGAGAAGTCGAAGAGGCTCCCATGCCTACAAAAGCAATCCAGCGTACCACACGATGCGAATAAATCCTAATTCGCTTATTCTCCATGTATGGGACTTTATGCTGGACACCAAGTCGTCGACTACCTCCAGAAGCGTGACCTTCCGAGTAGTTCTGCATTGGGCATCTCGTATTATTTATTTAAGTCCTATGATTTTTTGTGTTACTCTACGAGTAAGCACACCGAACACATCAACAGGCAACAAAAAATAAAATATATATACATGTTTACATAGATGGACAGGTGGTTCAGTGATTACACATCATGTTCACTCGTGCTCTAAGCTTTCAATCAATCTCAGCCACTGGTTTTACTTCTTCAATATACTCTGAGAATTTCTCCTTAGAGCAATCAGCAGACATACCATCAACCAGTGGGTTCAAATTGGCCTTAGGCCAGTAGGACTTTACGAGCCCAAGGATGCGCGCTACATAAATTTTGGTGGTCTCCGAGATGTATCAAGAAATCTTTTGTGGGGCTTCACGGAGTTGCTCTAGCAGCATCCTCTCGTTGATTACCCTCTCTTCTGGAGGATCCACCATGTCTACGACTATTTGCGTCGCACCCTTGAGCTCTTCAAGTTCCTTATCTTTCAGCTCCTTCTCAGCGGCCATGTCCCTGATCTGAGTCATACACTCTGCAAGTTGCATATATGCATCTTGGGGCACTTTAATCAACTTCTCTGCATCATCTATTGTATGGCACAACAGATTCTCCACGTCAGTCACCAGATCTTCTTTATATTTTATTATATTATTGAGTTCTGTGGATAATCGACAAAAGAAAGAACTCGCACGAGTTCAGATACAAGCAAGTGGATAAAACAATGCAAGGCAAAAGCAATCAGCAGATTGTAACCTCGGTGAGTCTTGGCCATAGCCTTGTTCTTGTTTGTCAGATTTTCAATGTCCTTCTTGGAGAGCCACACCTCCCGGGTACGCTCCTGTTTCAAAGTATTGAGTTCATTCTGAAGCTCAATATTTTTCATGATTTCCTCTCCAATTCGGCGGTCTTTCTCCTGCAATTGGCAAGCTCCATCTTCCATTGGTCTAAGCTTGTCTGACTTGATCCTGGATCGATTGACTAAGGTCTGCATGATAGGGAAAAAAGCAGTCGGATAACTCATCTACTAGTCAACAAAGTCAGATTTAATCAGTACATATCACTTACCGTGGAAAACTTGTATAATTCTTTGAAAGTAGTCTGGAACTCCATCAAGGTCGCCAACGACAGTATTGGAGCATCAATGAGTTCAGTTAGGATGGCATGTTGCCACTTGGGAGGAGTCACCAGAATACCACCTGAAGAGGGACCCGTAGCGTCTTGATCTTCAGCGGCAGACTGCTGCTGCGGGTTATCTGAACCAGTACACCTTGAAATCAGACATATGACGAGTACATTATTATCTATGGATGGAGGCGTTTCAATGTGCTCACCTGCAGGCATCTCCGGGTTTACATCCCTAACCACAGGCTCTTCCTTGACGCCTGGCTGGTCTCCCGCTCCGATCCTGTCAGCTTCGGCATTAGCAGACACCGAGTTCTCAAGCGGCACGGTTGCCGGCACCGTGTCAGTCGCGGTAGCATCTAACATTTTCTCTGGCCTGGGGGCTGGAAGTCCCGTGGCATCGCCACGTTGCTCCAAGCCTAGAGCAGTGGATGGCCTACACACAAAGAACAACTATCAGAGTTATCATCTACAACAACGAACCTAAAATTCACAAGGAAAAAGTACTCGGATACTCACAGAGTGGATTTCTTCACTGATAATACTTTCCTTCTAAGTACCCTAGGTGATGGAGCTGCACCCAGGGTACTCGCCAACACCGTTGTACCAGCCGAGGGCGGTGTCTGCCTTGGTGGGGCAACCACAATGGTCACCATTGAACTCAGGCCAAACGCGGGCGGTGATTGCCCCAGCGCGGCCCCAAAGGAACCTGACGACAGGTCCACTGTGACGGAGGGTACACTCTGCTCCCTCACAGTATCATCCCCGACTGTATCCTCAACCATTCGTTTTGACTGCTTGGGGATTGAGGAGCTACCAGAGCAGAGTCAAGAAAAAGGGAGATGTCAACAACACTCAGCAACTGCAAATTGAGCAAAAGTACTCGCAAGTTTAGGAAAAGCTCTTACCTGGGTGTTTCTTCATCATTACCACCCGGCGAAGCGCTTGCTCTGCGCTTCCGGGTAGTAACCTGCGGCTTCTTTGGGTGACTCGGCAAAAGATCACCACCAGGAGACCTTGTGCCTTCCTAGGAGGTCTTCATGGATTTGCCCTTTCACCTCAGCCAGAGTGCGGTCATCATCAGTTTCATCACCCTCCTTTTCCTCGCTTGATGCTGCGATGGCAAGAGGATGGGTGGAAGGCATCAAGTGGCTTGGGCGATCGATGTCCGGCATCAGAGGTATGCTCCTATACACATTTACATCATCCTGTAACAGGTTCAAGTTATTGTCAGTACGCGTCAACATCAGGGACTGAGAAGTACTCGATAGAAAGACACGACTACTTACCCCTGCCTGTTTGGGATGATTTTTGATAGTGAACAACTTTGATGGCATATAGGGCACCGTCTTGGCATCAAGGAGTACCCGGCTTACTCACCTCATAGCTTCAGCTTGATGAATTTGCTCTGCAGAGAACCGAGATGGATCTTTGAGACCCATGTACTCGAAGCCAAAGCGAGTGCGCTGTTGCAGCGGTTGAATTCGTCTCCCTATCCAAGAATACACCACCGAAGCTCTGGTGACTCTCTCATCCCTGAGCTCCTTGATCTTGGTAAGCAGCTCGTTGACTTGGCTCTGCTCGGGGGCTCTCTTCGTCCATCCTGCAGTTATCTTCGGGACTCCAGCGGTTCTCTCTGGGAGTGAAGGCGCGTGGTTCCCAATGTAGAACCAGCATTCTTTCCAGCCAGACAGGCTTGACGAAAACTTGTATGGGATGTATTTTTTTTCTCTAGGCCTTGCCTAAGTTGGAGGCCAGCTCCTCCAACTACTTCTATCTTGTTAGCACTAGGTTGAGCTCTCAGATGAAAAAGATGACAAAACAAGTTGAAATAGGGTTCTATCCCTAAGAAGGCTTCACAGAAATGTACAAAGATGGCTATGTGGAGGATTGAATTGGGATTCAGGTGGTGAAGTTGGATGCAATAGTGAAAAAGGAGAACCGCGGAAGAAATCAGAAGTCGGTAACGCTAACCCGAGCGTGACAAAGTGCTGGAATAGCACTATCTCATCAACCTCTTCATACGGCCTCCTATCCCCAGTGGCGGCGCGCCACTGGATGATCTCTTGGGGCTGAAGCAGTCCTTCATCTACAAGTACTTTTAGATTGGCTTCGAAGCACTTACTTGTTCTCCACCCGTCCCAGCGGTGGCGGCAGGCTTGGAGTAAAGTGCTGGGATAGCACTATCTGAACCTCTTCATACGGCCTCCTATCCCTAGTGGTGGCGCGCCACTGGATGATCTCTTAGGATTGAAGCAGTCCTTCATCTACAAGTGCTTTCAGATCGGCTTCGGAGCACTTACTTGTTCTCCACCCGTCCTCAGCGGTGGCAGCGGGCTTGGAGTCTTTCCCTTTCCTGTTGAGGCGCCTTTCTTGCTCACCATTCTTGATGTCACGAGTTTTTTCACTCGCATATGCTTGGGGGCTGAGGATTGGAGGTGGCGGAGACACGCTCTGGGGAAGCAGGGCCTCTTATCGACTACTTTCCGCATAGGGAAGGAGCTGGGGATAACCTAGATCTAATTCTAGAAGCGGCGGCGGCTGCAGGACAGAGGAAGATGAAAGACTACTGCAGTAAAAAGGGTGAGTGAAAACCCTAAGTTACCGCGCTGCTAAATAACTAGCGGCGGGCCCGATTTTATCTGGTTTTACTGTGCGGAACGCGAAGAGTTTTTCTTGGCTTAAGGTTTGTTTTGAGCGGCAATTTAGGGATTATTTGGTGAAGTTATTTGCTTAACCATTTTTTTCAGGAATGCCATCCTGAAAAAAAAGGGTTTTCGAATTTCAGAACCAATTTACCTATTTAAACCATCAATACAAAGCCTTAATTTTTTCATAACCCATGCCACGATTCTTGAATATTTTTTCCGAACCTTTGGGATTTAGATTCAAGGCTCGGGGGTTGTGGGACACGTGTCATCGATAGCTTATTTTTAAATTTTTGGAAGGTAAGAAAAGAAAATTTAAGACTAATTTGATCCTCAGCATGATTCTTCGATTCAACCTAAGACTCGGGGGCTACTCCAATGGAGTGCGAGTTCAATCGCACCCTATATAAAAGAAGACTTGAAAACTATTTGGAGCTTGAGCACCTCATAGCCTCGATACAACCAAAGAAGTACTCGGGAGACACCTTCGTGATGAAGTTCGGAAGAACTCGAAGACGCCTTTAGAAGTATTCGGAAGCTTGCAATACTCGACTACGAAGAGCTTGGGAGCTCGTCGGACCCAGAGCCACGGGACTGCGCACACGGCGTACATATTCTAGGATAAGGCATGGTATGGCCCACATCCTACACCAATTGTAATTACTCGTACAAGAGTAGGACTAGTTGGAATAGAAGGAAACTAATTGAGTAGTACTCAGATAAGACTCCCAAGCTACCATCAGGATAGGACTTTCATGTAACCCAATCCCACCAGACTATGTAAGGGCGGGCAGGGACCCCTCCAAATATTAGATCATCTAAAGCAATACAAACCACCACACAGGACGTAGGGTATTACACATACTTCGGTCCGAACCTGTCTAAAGTTTGTATTCCTTGTATCTTCGAGTTCGTGATCTCAGCAACATCCCATCTACAATCTACCATCTCGAAGGTATCCCACGGTGAGACTTAAACGTTAAACACGGCCAACCAATACTGCTTCGGCCAACATCAAATAAGCTGTGCTAGGACATGGGAGGACCCGTTGTTCATAAACCGCTCCCTGTAGCCTGTAGGTACCTAACTACTTATCCAGCTTTAGCTTTGCTTGATGGGGGCTAAATATGTTAGCTAGCCCATTAGTAGACCCACAAGATGCTGCATCTTTTTTTTTTCTGCATCCATGCTTCCCTGCAAGCTACTTTGAAGCTAGTGTTCTGAATACTTTGGCTGTCTTCTGTAACCATTATACACGGAGACGATCATCGGAGTCTAGCAAAAGTTTCACCTCGCTCGTGGCCCCGTGCATTTCGTGCTCGCTTGGCGCCGTTATGGCTGGCGGGAGATGCAAGCGACCAGCTACATGGTAAAGCAATTCACTTTTTTTTTTCTTTTGATGTTACAGGTAGGGGTAGGGGTGGCAAAGAATATTAAGTTTTAGTCTAGATAATCTAAGGATCGGATTCTAAAAGGACCGGCTTTAATTTTATAAATTTTAAGCTAAAAATATATAAATAAAGATTAAATTGGACTGTGAAGAGAGTATTAGGACCGTCATCTGTTGTCACCCCTAGTTACAGGTGAGGTTTGGGAAGATGGAGTTGAAGAACGGAGGAAGTGCTTGGGTTGGGTGAGGTGTCAGGATTTTGAGAAAGAAGGGCTTGACAACTATTGAAACAAATAGGATAACTCTAACCCTCCGGTGGCTTTTATCCAAGTTTTTGCTTTGCGTCCTGTCAGTGTCATATTCACTAGAAACAAAGGGTCAAAGTTTTGATAGTACCTCAGCTCCTGGGTTTGACTTCTCGTGGGAGCGAATTTTTTAGAATTTAACCGTGCTGTGGTAGGTGACATTTCCGTGGAGAGGGAGGCGCCTGCGATAACTTTATCAATCTCGAGGATTTGCCGGCTCAGTCTTTGAAGATATCCATAGAGATATGATTTGCGTACGTGTACGTGTGTTTATAGGGCTGAGTGTGCGTGCGTTGTGAGTGTTTAAGTTGTACAGCTTTGTATCGTATCGACGTTATAAGCAACATGTACCTTAATTCGGAGAAAATATATATTCGGTAGATGGCATCCGCAAATAAGTGATGTTTTAGACACCAATGCGGTACAACTTATTATAATAGCAAAAAATATAGAAATGGACTCTCGAACCAAGGATTACGTTACAACGACAGGCTTGGCTCAAGATAATAACTTCTAGGCGTCAGTCCTTCCTGATTTGCGAATGACTAGCCAGCGCATATATAAAAGGGACCACGCCAAATCAAAATCAGATTAGGATCGCACACCTACTCCTCGATTCATGGAGAAGGAAATAATAACAACGCCCACACGAGTCTTGAAAGAGTTGGAGAAGTGTTCGCTCCGACGGAGTATGTCTGTGGACCGACCGACCGACCGACGTAGCATCTCGAAAGGAGCACGGACCGACCGGCCACTTGTTACGCTGCCGCGTCAGCAGTAGTGCCCTCCAGTGCCACTGTCTGACAGCCTCCCGACCACTGGCGGACGGCCAAATGGATCCGGCTCAAGTGGTCGCGGGCCCCAGGTTATGACGGGCCCACAAAACACTAGTTGGCCTTTCCCCTCGGTTAATTGGCCATCCCGACGTTTAAGCGCGACAAGAGGAAGAGGCGTTATCAGGCTTGTTCCGATTCTTTCTTCCCGCGCCCGTCTCCAGCAGCGCCGGGAGAGACCGAAGACTAGTCCAAAGGAGGGCAAGGCCATGGGTTCCTCTCCTTCCGGCGGGGGAAGAGCACGGCTGTTGTTTCCGATGGTGGTGGCGGCGGCGGCGGCCGCGCTAGCTGGGGCGGCGCCGGCGCCGGCGCCCGCGTGCTACGCGCGCGTGTTCAGCTTCGGGGACTCGCTAGCGGACACGGGCAACCGCCGCTTCGTGTACCCCAACGACTCCGACCCCGTGCTCCGGCTCCCCTACGGCGAGACCTTCTTCGACCGCGCCACCGGCCGCTTCAGCGACGGCCGCATCGTCCTCGACTTCCTCGGTAGGCCAGCCACAATAAATGCTCCCCCCTCTAGGTATCCACTGAACAGCTCACGACGAGCAGCTAGCTGATTCCGAGAGTCGAACAAAACCCTGCAGCGGACGCGCTGGGCCTCCCGTTCGTGCGGCCCTACCTGAGCGGTCGGCGCGCCGAGGACTTCGCGCGCGGGGCCAACTTCGCGGTGGGCGGCGCCACCGCGCTCGCCCCGGAGTTCTTCCGGGACAGGGGTTTCAACATGAGCAACGTGGTGCACCTCGACATGGAGATGAAGTGGTTCCGGGACATGATCGGCCTCCTCTGCCCCGACGGCATCGCCGGTGCGTATGCTACCTGCTTTCACCTCTCAGATTTGGCCTTCCTTCTGCTCATGAGACGATCCAACCAAAGCTGTGCTGCAAAAATCACCGGGAGTATTTACTAGTACTAGTACGATAAACTCCGGCTTTAATGGGATGAGAAGTCAACGGTGAAGTTCATTGTCGTGCCGTGAGCATCACCGGCAAGCTGCTATAGAATAATACGGCGTGGCAGTACTGACGATGTTGACCTGCGCTTAAGAAAATCTCGGTGATCTGATCACAACAAGCAGACTAGTTATCATTAAGTGCTACTCCTAGTATTCAGAAGCCTGAGCCATGTTCGTTCATTGCAGGTTGCTCGGACGTGATGAACCAGTCCCTCTTCCTGGTTGGAGAAATCGGAGGCAACGACTACAACCTACCTCTTCTCGAAAGAATGCCCTTAGACGTTGTCATCGCTTTCGCACCGATCGTTATTGCCAAAATCTCCTCGACAATCACCGTGAGTACCCAGTTTTGCTGCGCCCGTCGTTTTCGCTGGCATCTTGCACGGATAGAAATTAAACCCAAATTCGCATCGAGTTTTCAGGAGCTGATTGGGCTAGGAGCCAAGACTCTGGTGGTTCCTGGAAATCTGCCTATTGGGTGCATCCCCAACTACATGTTCGTATTCCGGAGCGATAGCAAAGAAGATTACGAGGCGGAGACAGGTTGCATTGGGTGGTTGAACGAGTTCGCACGCTACCACAACAGACTTCTGATCGAGGAGCTGGAGAGGTTGCGCGAGCTCCATCCTGGCGTGACCATCATCTATGCTGACTACTACGGAGCCGCCATGGAGGTTTTCGTTTCCCCGCAACAATATGGTGAGTCTGTATACCTATGCCTTTTGTTTTCTGCTACAATTTTGGTAGGAAAGATTTTAAAGGACAATGACACGGAAATCGATTGAATTAATCTATTTTCATCCTGTCACGGAGAGAAAACAATTAGACATGCCCACCTCACAACATGGCACACTGATAACAAGTCCACCGATGGTAGGTTGTTTGTCTATTCATGCTCCAACCTTTCATGGTAGGAAGCGAAAGTGACTTAACGAAAGTAGCAATAACTCTGGTCAAAAAAGAAATGTGGATCGAATTAAGCAACTAAGAAATTCATAGGATCTCCTGCAGAAACAGGGAAGGTAAAAGCAACATGTTACCTTCACAAGAACTTGTTGCTAATGCCCTGGTTTACCATTGCCATGACTGCGGTTCAGGAATTGAGCATCCCCTGGTGGCTTGCTGTGGCGGAGGGCATCCCCACGGTGTGGGCGCAAGTGCAAGATGTGGACGAGGAAAATACAGTTTGTGTCGTAATCCAGAAAAGTATGGATCATGGGACGGCTTGCATCCTTCAGAGGCTTTGTACAGGGCAATTGCAACGGGCCTGCTACGAGGCTCATACACGCAGCCTCCGATTCCTACCACCGCCAATTCATGTACACCTCTTACTGAACTCGGCTATTCTACCGAATACAAACCACTCTAGATATGTAATTGTATAGCCACATTTAGTTGTGTTTACCTAAAAAAAAGTGTGGTTAAAAGATGAATGATGATGTCCTCACAAAGAAAAGATTTAATGCGTATGCCATCTTTTTGCAAGGGAATTCAATTTTTCTACAAGCAACGGATATATTTCTTTTTTTTCCCCTGAAGGCGACGGATTAGTGATCTTTGTTCAACACCAGCTTCACCCGCCTTTCCTCCAACTAGAGCGTGACTTTGCGGCATGCAAATGTGCAGTCGTGATCCACAGATCATGGAAAAAATAGATTTTTCATTTTTTTTCCTCAGACTAGTGGAGACGCATGTGCCACAAGCACGTGTTTTTCAAAACACCCAATAAACAAGTTTTTTATTTATAGAAAATAAAATAAATAATAATATTTATTTATCGTAAAGATGTACCTGAGGAGAGAGGCTCATGCGGCACGCACATATTTTCAAAAAAATCTAGTGAACACAAATTTTGACAGTTCATGGAAATAACAATGGAATTAGGCTTCCTTGGTAACAGAGGAATAAAAATGGAATTTTCAACGTTCTGATTCCTATAAAAGCATTCCTTCCGAACAAACAAATATTCATGATTTCAAAAGATATGTTAATATTGGCAATAAAATAGAATACCGTATTCAAAATTTTTCTCAATTTGAATTATTACAAGTATTCGAGCTTTCAAAAGATCTGCACTGTTCAGAAAAAATAGATTCGATTAGGTAACTGCGCATATATTTTTCTCCTTAAGCATCTTCTTCAATATGTCAGCATATTTGCATATATCTTTGATAGTGGTTTGAATAGTTTGAAGCCTTGGAGGTGAACGTAGATTCTCCAAAACAATTCAGGACTAGTAAAAACAGCATTTTCCCCTTTCCTCATGGTCTTGATGCCTGGATCCCAACCCTACTTGACTTGACAATGACAAAAATAGCGACTGAGTATTTATTTTCGAACTTAACAATGCCAACAATCAGGCATGAGACAAAACAGTGGGTTGTCTTTTTATTTATCACATGGTTAATGCTTAATTCCCATAGATACATAGAACGTACACTATAAGTTTATAACTATAATAAATAACATCTATAACTCATGACCTGGATACAAGAGGCTCTAATGTTTGGAAATTTATGCTAATGATTGAGTAAATCACTGATGCTCGCGGAGGTCGCTTCTCGCTCCTCCAAGCCAGTCACGGTGTCTAATCCTGCAAGCAGCATGCATTCCAATGGGACTACGCTAAACACAGGTGGCTTGGTGCGAGCCTCCAACGTGGAGCTTGGCTTTCTCCTGCTACAAATAGAATAGATACAGGTCGTATTGCTGGCTAATGTCAAGTTTGAATTGCCGCAAGCTTCTTCTCATGTTCAAAAGGGACAAGACTGGAACATGCAGAGATATATTTGAAAAACACTCCTTTTTACGATTTTAGCAGAATGACAGACACCTAAATAAATAAAAAATCAATAATGTGGCAATACAAACTTGACATTAGCTTATCTCACCAGGCTATGGTCAACAAAGTGAATGCACATACAAGAGAGGTTCATCAATCCTACTCTACAAAGCATCTTTAATTTTCAGCCTGAACAGAACATTAAGATGACAGTAGTAGAACGTTTGTTTGTGCAAGTGTTTTGACCAAAGGGGAAAATATGAATACAAAGACTATGAGTGTATCTGAAGTCATTTGATCCACAAAACTGAAAATGAGATCTCTTCGATCCAATAAAGTCCAACAGGCCTACATGAGCAAGCGCTACTGGCAGTGATTGGTCACCTTGGATATACTGATTATCATTCCAATAAACTCCAACAGACCTCAAGGGAACCTGGCCTTTCAAGCGCATCAGAGCAAATGCAATATTTGCACTACAGCTGTCCTACATCATTTTATTCCTAAACTCTGACAATTGAGAGGATATAAAGAAACACCTTTAAAAGGAATAAAGGCTGAACTGAACTCACCCAGAATTATGCAACAATGCACTGAGGTCAGAGGGATTATCATACGGTTCTTAGCTCAAAGCATGATGATTTTCGAGAACATCTGGAAGGCTCTTTGGTTCTTGCCTAGCATGCCGATCCAGCTCCATCCGAACACACTACAACAAGAAGCATCAGAAATATGAATATTGTTGAATAAAAACAATATTATGCTGCAGCGATTAAGAAACCACTCAATAAGCACCCACCACATTTTGAGCATGAAAAGTGTAGCATATATATTCCCCAAATAACTGCCATTCAGAAATCACCTACCATATTTTGAGCATTCCTGATATCTGAACCGGAAAGAAAAGACCTCACAGAATCTTGCAGGCACACAGCAATTTTTATCCATTCCATGTTTTTAGCCAAAAATAACCAAAACACATATGAATCTCCATCTCATTACTGTTGTTTTTCCTCAAGCTTCTTCATAGCATCACCTGCAATTTATCAATGATATGGAATAGTAGAGTGATACTGATGAGTTGGAGCAAATTGTTCACCTTGTCTACACACAACAATTTTCATTATTCCACATTTATCCAGCAATTTCGATCATCTTATTCTGCAGGCTCTTCATCTAGCATTCTCAAAATAGTGAAGTTTACAATCACAACCAATCTCTTGCACTACTCGGCGTTCACTATGAGAATAATCTATCCATAATGAAACTGTAGTCGATGATGGTTGGATATTTCTTGTTACGCTCAGAACACTAACTATAAGAAACACACGTATATATCAGTAATTTTTCCCAACAAATAAAAGATGCTTATGAACTGAAATGTTAACCTACAATATACCTCTATGAAAAGGAACCTGCCTACCAAACATTGCTAGACCTCTGTACTGATGATGCAAACTATCATGGGCTACATGCTGTGGCACATAAAGAAGATGCCTCTGATGATTGGTGAACTACCATAAATTAAGATGAAGAACATATTTTTTGCTGACAACCCTTGAACTATCAGAGCCATTTCTTCGAGTACACTTCAAGCAGAGGAGTTCGGCATCGGAATCAGGGAGGCATCATAGATACAAGGCTGCCCTTACATAGTACTGCCATTGAGAATGAATAAAACAAGAAGTCCATGTATGTCGGAGTAGCTTCTTTGCATTTGGAACGTCATACTCTTACAGTGAATTAAGGAGTAAAGTTATCATGATAACAAAATATGACCTATTTAAGGGGAAAAAGTACAATGATTTTGCCTACAAATTTCAGCAACCACACCAAAACAAATACCTGTGTTACATCGTCATTGAGCTATCTGCCTAGAGGGAGGGGTTCAAGAATTCCAACAAATTGAGCGATACCATCCCAGACATCATTCAAATCCACAAATTCCTACCTTTTCAGGGGGACAAAAGCACCAAGAACCTAGGAAAAAAGCAAAACAATTATTGTAGTTCTTTGAGGAACCAGCCAAGAACTGAGAGGGGAAAAAACGAAATAATCCAAGAAATGCTCGGCCCAAAGGGAGTCATACCTGTAGGTACTCGATGGGAAAAGGTCAAGCTCCGCTGGATCTTTTTTCAGGGAAGAGTCAAATCCACAAATTTCTGCATTTTCAGGTCAGGGGAACAAAAGCATCAAGAACCTAGGGTTTCGCTACCAATAACCCATTAAGAAAAAAAGGAACAATTATTGCGACTCTTTGATAAACCAGCCAAAAACTGTGAGCTAGGAAGAGATGGGGCGCAGATGGAGTCAGACCTGTAGGTGCTCGATTGGGGAAGGGTCATGCTCTGTTGCATTTTTTTTTTTGCTGGCGCCAATACGGTGCCATATCGGTGGAACGCGAGAAGGGGTGCCGGGTGGAGGCGGGCAATACGCGTGCACCATGAGCACGGTTGATGCCACCGGAAGCGGCAGCATACATAGCCATGGTGATCACGATATGGCTCAACCTCCTCACCCTCCATCAAGAGAGGTTCTGATGCTCCAAGGGCTGCCGCCCCCTTCCCGTAGGCTGCCGCCGCTGAGGAGACGACGCAGATGGAGGGGGCGGGACGCGGTTGGGTGTTGTCCGCTTGTCCACATATCACCGCTCCTGTCATCAGGCCCGGACGCCGCCTCTGGATGTAGCTGCCGGGGAGGTGAGGGGATGATGTGTGGACGTTGAGCGGAACAGCTTGGATGGGGTGAGAATACGGAGATTTGGATGACAAAGGAAATTCTGGGGTCGGGGAAGGATTAAGGGAAGGAACGGAAGGCGCCGGTGATGGCGCGGAGGAATCGGCGGGGGTTTGGGGTGG
This sequence comes from Panicum hallii, assembly GCF_002211085.1. Taxonomy (NCBI): domain Eukaryota; kingdom Viridiplantae; phylum Streptophyta; class Magnoliopsida; order Poales; family Poaceae; genus Panicum; species Panicum hallii. The sequence continues at coordinate 13,913,323 of NC_038046.1, read as the reverse complement.
GTACGGCGGGCGGGTAAAGGGTTCGGCGTGGTGAGAAAAAATAGGAGATTTGATGGAATTATTTTGCTTCCCTCTGTTTTTCCGTCCTCCCTCCCCCTGTCAAACCTTCGGCCTTACACGTGGACCCATCTGTGAGAAGTATGGGAGCCTAAATCTTGGTCAAAATTATATCTCAAAGTTTCATCCTTTATAGTATAGAAAAGTTTCATACATTATAGATTATTGGCTTCGGCGGCTTCTTGTAGGACTGCTTGTACCGAGCTGGACAAACACGTGGCATGAGAGCGACGCTTACAACTGGTCCGCAAGTCAGTAGCTGAAGCTGGCAGCTATGTCCATTTCGCCATGTGGTTGGTGGCTCTCATCATGCGCTCGAGTAAGTACGGTAGGTCGCCGTCTTTCCGACCAGACAGGCTCAGCTTCTTCGGCGGCCCGATCCTTCCTGGTTTCCAACGCTTCCGAGCACGGCGCCATGGCTTCCTCTGCCTCCGGGAGGGCAGGACGGGGTCTCCCCCCGCCTGCGGCAGCGGCGGCTGCGGTGCTGCTAGTACTAGCTGGAGCGGCCCCGGCGGCGGGTTGCTACCCGCGCGTGTTCAGCTTCGGGGACTCGCTGGCGGACACGGGCAACTACGCCTTCGTCTACGGCAACGACTCCAGCCAGCCCGCGCTCCGGCTGCCCTACGGCGAGACGTTCTTCCACCGCCCCACCGGGCGCTTCTCCAATGGCCGCATCGTCCTCGACTTCATCGGTAAGCTACCGCTCCGCTAGACCGCTACCAATCAATCGATTGATCAATTAGCCCATGTCGGCGGGGGCGGTGCTGATTTGGGGATTCGCGTGGCTGCAGCGGAGACGCTGGGTCTCCCGTTCGTGCGGCCGTACCTGAGCGGGCGGAGCGCGGGGGACTTCGCCTGCGGGGCCAACTTCGCCGTCGGCGGCGCCACGGCGCTTAGCCCGGACTTCTTTCGGGGCAGGGGTTTCGACGGCATGGGCGACCGAGTGCACCTCGACATGGAGATGAAGTGGTTCCGCGAGCTGCTCGACCTCCTCTGCCCCGGCAACCTCGCCGGTATGTACATCTTCCATTTTTACCTCCTCCGCTTCCATCCTCCTTTGACATGACCTCCTTTGACCTTTTCCATTCTACACTTTCTGTTGGGGGAAGAATCGTACTGGTAATCTGGTCGTGGTAGGTGGAGGAAGTATTAGCGAGTAGCATAGTAGTGGAGTGCAATGCGAGTGTTGTGCACGGAAAAGCAGAGAAACAGAGGTGCTGGGTGGTTCGTTGACCGTAGTTATAAGAAACGAATGATGAACACTTCAATGCAACTAGCCAGCCAGTCCAGATCAGTCGTTGTCGTAGCAAGTTCAGCAGAAGATTTGAGAGAATATTTTGCTTCTTCATTTTTCTACTGAGTTTTGGCACCACAAGTCATCGCTATATTACTGCCTTCCAGGAAGAGGCAGCTTCTTCATGGTCAGAAATGGACAGGAGACCATTTTTTTAATAACTAGTTGTGCTCATAATTCATTTGGAATAGAGTCGCAATCATCATCCTTTACGAAATCAATGAGAAAAAAGGAAATTAAACTCCATTCAGCCATAGCTTTTACTTCAGCTCACTAGCCTGATGTGCCCAAGAAATCAGTTGCTGTGTTGGGAAACAGGTAACTAGGATAAATCTGACTTGTATAAGAGCAAAACATGGAAGGCAGGAACTCCATCACTCTATTTTGTATGATGATGTGATCTCTACAATTTAGATAATCCTGTTTGTTGCACAGGTTGCGCAGATATGATGAACCAATCTCTCTTCTTGGTTGGGGAAATCGGGGGCAATGACTACAACATCCCTCTTCTTTCTAGAGTGCCCTTCAAGAAGATCCGCACTTTTGTTCCGAGTGTTGTTGCCAAAATCTCATCCACGATCACTGTGAGCATCAGTTTTTGCTGTAGCTGTTGTAGCTGCTGACATTATATATAGATAGTAATGTACAGGGAGTTGAGTTTTGCAGGAATTGATTAGGCTAGGAGCCAAGACTCTTGTGGTTCCCGGGAACCTCCCAATTGGGTGTGTCCCAAGATATCTGACTATATTCAAGAGTGATAAGGAAGAAGATTATGAAACACAAACAGGTTGTCTTAGGTGGATGAACAAGTTCTCACAGTACCACAACAAGCTTCTCATGAAGGAGCTTAAGAAGCTTCGCAAGCTCCATCCTGGAGTAACCATCATCTATGCTGATAACTATGGAGCTGCCATGGAGATTTTCCTTTCCCCTGAACAATATGGTGAGCTTGGCTATTTGCCTTTTTGTTCTAATACAAAATTTAGTCTGTACTTATTTTTCGACAGACTAGAATCTATGCAATCAAACTTTCAAAAGCTACTTATATTTGTGTAGATCAAAATTATATGCTTATCTGGTGGTTCAGATTTCAGAATGTGCTTTAAATAAACTAGATTTCATATTTTACGGTGTTTACCTTGTATTTTAGATTATTTTCTTAGAGCTCTTTATCCACATAACTATTTTTATCCACATGTGCACAATAAGCATTCCTTCTTGGTTATAATTTTACTATAACTCCAATGTTTTAGGATAGTACTTGTACAATTATAGTAGCTCGGTCAAGTCGGTGACCACTCGTTAATCATTCACACTGGAGTTTGTTTGGTAATGAACAATGATATCAGTTTACATCACATAGCATCGTTCTTTCTCCACTTTTATTAGCTGGATATTCCTATTGCTGCAGTAGTAAATCTATTATTTGTAGTACGAGTGTCACGTCAATTATTTGTAGTTGAGCTTCAGCCTTATCATGCTATTTGTTCCATTCAGTAAACTGCCTAGAGGAGCCTCACGAATACCTGCGAATAGCATAAAGAAACTCCCCTTTCTTGGCAGGCAATACGTACCCTAGTTAACATTGTCATGACTATTATGACTCAGGGATCGAAGATCCACTCGTGGCTTGTTGTGGTGGTGATGGACCCTACGGCGTCTCCCCAACTACAAGCTGTGGATCCGGAGAATATACGGTCTGCGATAACCCAGAAAAATATGGATCATGGGATGGCTTCCATCCATCAGAAGCTGCATATAAGGCCATTGCAATGGGCCTTCTACGAGGTTCATACACACAGCCGTCAATTGCTTCCATCACCGGTTCATGTCCACAGCTTGCAGAGCTGGGATCTTCTGTTGAATACAAGCCCCTCTACAACCTATAATGATTATGTAATTACATTTATTTGTACTGCTTGAAAAGGTCAAATATCATTAGTTTGGACTAATGGTTAGTCAAATTTACAAGCATGTTTAATGTAAAAATTATGTCAATAGTTCATGTTTCGAAGTGTTCTTAATATGATATTGATTTGGCGGAAAATTACAATATTTTCTAAAATAAATGAATGACCAATACATACTGTTGAGCAGTTTCTGTTCGGAAATAACTGAAGTATTTCCATTATCAATCAAACATCAGCATGTCTTCACTAGTGCTTAGTATACTATCATGTACTTCTTCCTTTCTAAAATGTAGGTTATTTTAGTTTTGCAAGTAAAAATCTTAGGAAAATATATTAACATCTATAATACCAAATAAATGCATTACCAAGATACATTTGATGCTGGATTTCTATATACTACAAATAATTACGGGAGGGCGACGGTACATCATCCTGCGACCCGTCGCCCCCTCCGCACGTCGTCCCGCCAGCTGCGATCTCCTACCGTGTGATCCACCTGGTTTGGCGCTCGCTAAAATCTCAACGCTCTGATCATTCCTGTCAATCCTACAGCACATGGTCCTGCCAAATATCCAAGCAACACCGTCCGATCCCAGCCTCGCCCCGCCCTCCAGCACAGCACGTCCTGCGCCGCGACTTATGGCGACTTCAACGCCGACAGGAACGGTGGTCCTGTCTAGGGTCTATATCTCTTCTCTAACACTAGACATGCCCGTCCACCGATCGATGCCCAGCGTAGGCCCCAAGCGCAAGTGCATTTTCGATTGGAAACACTGAAACAGGAACCTCGTGCTGTTAATTCGTGGTGGATGACTCCGGTTATTGGGCTGCCTAGTGTTTTGAGTTGGGCTACTAACCGCCCATAACATTTCTCAACCGGTGGGTGCTCGGCAAGGGAGCCCGGGCAAGTGCCCAGGCTCGCCGGACCTTGGACCCGCCCCTGCATATAGCACTACTACAGAATAACCTATCCCAAATGTCATGTCACTGTTGGTTTAAACCGAACCGGCGGTGATAGATTTGACTGACATCACCGCCGGGGCCCTCCTCCACCGGCCTCCCGTCCTCTCTGAAGCTCCGTGACAATGTTGTTCCATACGAAGCTCCCTATCACGCTCTTCTCGGCTCTTGCCGTCGCCATCCTTACTATCGGCCCCACCGACCTCCGGCTCCCCCACGCCACCGTGGCGCTGGCACTCCTGTCACTCTGCCTCTACTACGCGCCCAACCGCTCGCGCGCCCGGCAGCTCCCATCTCTCCCTCTCTTCTCCCGTAGCGGCGCGAGGTGGCCGCGACAGCAGTACAAATTTCTAGGATGTCTAAAAACATCCAGAGCCTCTGGTGGTCGGGTTGGGTGACTAGACATTATGGGCGGACCGTCCACGCCATGGCCGAGGCTCACCGGGAAGTTCGTCGGTGGCGATTCCAGCAATAGTTTGGGATGGGGTTTGTTCCTAATTAAAGGTTCCTGGGAGTATGGGGTCTGTTTTGCCAGCTAGAACATACATGCATTAAGGTTTCAAAGCTCTAGATCATCAATAGTGATTATGCTCTAAAGGGGTTTTATGGCTTCTATTCCTAGAGCAATGGAAAAAGGGATAGGGGGGATGAGCTCACTGGCGATGAGTTGAACACCGGCAAGAGCTGCAAGTTGTGGTAGAGAGGCTTGGTGAAGCTCAAACTCGTTCTTGCTTGAAGCTTGAGGAAGAGGATGGAAATAGGGAAGAACTTGGGAAGCTCCTAGCTCCAAGGAAGAAGATGGCATCGGGACGGTGCAGCTTGTCGGCGTTGTACTTTGGCGTCCTTCGGCGAAGCTCCGGCGAGGTGGAGGGGCTTTACTGGCAGGGGAGGTGGTGGAGCTCCTCTATGGCTTGGGGTTAGAGAGAGAGAGAGAGGTGTTTGAGGGAATGGGGAGGGAGAGAGGAAGCAGCAGAGTGCTCTGGTCCAAGTGGAGTTCGACTGACGCGTAGGGCTGGTGGCGCCAAGGTTCTGTGCACGTGACACGTACTGTGGAGGCACTAACGGACCGTCTGCGAGTGGGGCGCGGACCATCCGGGGGGTGTTGATGTGGCAAAAAATTGACTCGGTCGTGGTTGATCGAAGTTTGTCGTGCTGATGAACTGATAATAGTCTGTCATATATATGGGCGGACCGTCCGCTTCTATAATTTTAAAAGGGCTTAGTCTATAATTTGATCGTCCCTAAGTGCTTTCTAACTATAATTATAATCGATGCTTGATGATGCTATAATTATAATCAATGCTTGATGATGCTTATGATGGCATAATTATCATTTTAATTCGCCTAGGGCTGTTACAATTTTAATCCTAGGTAAAATTTCACACATATTCATTCTGAACAAATGGTTGCACCTTGTGAAATCTATACAACTTTGATATGTGGATGGATGTTCCTTTTCTGCATTATCTCTTCTCTATTCCTATCTCTATTTTATTTTTTAAATAAAGCAAGCAATGATTTATTAGTCTGTCAATCAAAATTCTAATCGGAATCCTAATCTCTATCTCTAGCATTTCTAAAACAAGAAACAAGCAATAATATATGTATTAATCTTCGGTCGTAGCAACAACGCACGGGTATATTTACTCGTCTCTTTAAATTTTATTTTCTTTTCATAGTTCTGGATTCGTATAGGATTGCAGTTGCGAGTACCAGATAGCATACTAGTATTTTTTTTATCATATACAGGCCACTTCCAGAAGGTCGGCTTCGGGCAGCTCCAGCGGCTGCTGCACAGCGGCGTGAGCACCCACGAGGGCGACAAGTGGGCCAGGCACCGAAGGATCATCAACCCCGCCTTCCACCTCGACAAGCTCAAGGTAATCGATCAACAGCTAGCTGAATCCGTTCGAGTGAAGAACTGCAGAACGCCTCATGGATAGATCAGTCATCTTCACCCTTAATTCAGGGCATGCTGCCGGCCTTTGCCTCGTGCTGCGACGACCTGGTCTGGCTGCGGGCGGCGGCGCTAGCCGTCGTGCGAGGTGGACGTCTGGCCGGAGATGCAGAGGCTGACGGGGGACGTCATCTCCCGCGCCGCGTTCGGCAGCAGCTACCTCGAGGGCAGGAGCAGCAGGTCAAGCTCGCTATGCTCGTCGCAACAAGATACACATCCCGGGCTACATGTGAGTTCTTCTCACCTTTCGCTTGCTTGTCAATGAGTACCACGGCAAATCAATTTGGCAAGTGGCGACTCGTCCCCTTCGTGTAGAATGCTGCCGACAAGGATCAACCGGCGGATGAAGCGGATCGCGCGAGAGATCGAGGGGATCCTGAGAGGGATCATCGCGAAGAGAGAGGGCGCGATGGAGTCCAACATGGAGCTCCAGGGGCGACGGCGAAGGCTCCGGTGGCGGCATGTCCACGGAGGACGTCATCGGGGAGTGCAAGCTGTTCTACTTAGCCGGCATGGAGACCACGTCGGTGCTGCTCACGTGGACTATGATCGTGCTGTCCATGCACCCGGAGTGGCAGGACCGCGCGAGGGAGGAGGTGCTCCGGCCGGGTCATCGACGGCGCCGGGACGACGCCGGATTACGACGGCCTCAGCCGCCTCAAAATCTTAAGCTTCCTGTACGAGGTGCTGAGGCTCTACTCGCCGCTGCCGGCGGTGCACCGCCGGACGTACAAGCCGGTGGAGCTCTGCAGCGTGAGTTACCCGGCGGGGGTGGTGCTGGTGCTGCAGCTGCTGTGCATCCACCACAACAGGGACGTGTGGGGGCCCGACGCGGACGAGTTCAGCCCGGAGAGGTTCGCGGAGGGGGTCGCCAGGGCGTCCGTCGACCGGCCGGCCTTTTCCGCGTTCGGCAGGGGGCCGAGGACCTGCGTCGGCGAGAGCCCATGATCCTGCGAAGCTTCGCGTTCGAGCTCTCACCGTCCTACTCGCACGCGCCGTTCTCCGCACCCCCCTGCTCAAGCCGGAGCACGGCGCTAAAGCTCAGGAAGCTCCACTGAGCTGCCTCTGCATGTACTTAGCTTGTGGAAGCAAGGAACAAATAATGATTGGGCTGTCGTCTAGACTATAAATTCTAAAACAACTATATTTTGTTAAAGAAATGTAGTATTATACTAGCAAAAATTTTATGGAAGATTATACTAGTAAAAATTTACGATAAAATTGCGCCTTACATTTGCTTGTCGACGCACAAAACTGATCATACATGCTACAATTTTAAAATTACAAAAATTGCTACATGTTATTTGAAATTTGAATTCAAGCTTTAGTGGATTTGTAGTTGCTCGTGCCAAATAAATTCTCAAACAACTTCGGAGCCATTGGAGGAACAGCCATGGGTACCGGGGCCATGAAATTAGTGATCTTCTCGTGAACATGATACCTGGACAAATCACATGAGAGCGAAAAAAGAACACGATAACCCAAAAGTAAGTTAAGCAAGTTGGAAAAATTCTCTGGCAGCCAACAAGCAAAGGAGAATAGAGACCAAACCTAATCTTTCTGCTCTTTGAAGCGCGGCGGTCAACAAGCTCTCTCTTTTTCACCAACCACTCTTGCCAAAAACAAACTAAGTTCTACACTACCAGAAAACGGTCTATCGGTACCAGCACGTTAGTGCCGGTCAAGGACGAGCCGGCACTAACGTGCCTCAACAGTATCAGGCGGGCACGTTAGTGCCGGCTAGAGATACCAGCCGGCACTAACGCGCCATCCCCCCAACTGTCAGACGGCTGCCACAACGGTCAAAAACGCACGTTAGTGCCGGTCGGCATATCTAGCCGGCACTAACTTGGTCAATTACAAATTAGTGCCGGCTGTTAGTTCTAGCCGGCACTAAACGTAGACAGTTAGTGCCGGCTAAAGCCACCAGCCGGCACTAACTTGCCCCATATATACCGGCCACCACATCCCAGCCCTCCCTCCATTTCATTTGCCACTCTTCTTCCCGAGCCCTCCTTCACTCTAATGGCGTGTTACAGGGGAGGTGCTGCCCATTTTTCCCCAAATTTGTGAGAATTTCATCCATTCAAGTGCACCAAAGGTTAGTAGCTTCTTCCACTCTTCTTTCACGATGTTTATTCTTTGTTTCATGCTTTCTAGGTAAAGAAAATAGTGATTTTAAGGTTGAGGAAAAATGAGCATAATTTTCCGATTTGTTCATTAATTTGAGCAAAATAGAATCCATTTGTTACTTTTTAGAGAAGGTTTTCTAGATAGTTTGACCATCACATATTTAGAATAATTTTTTTGAATTATTTCACGGGGACATGTGTATATGTTAATGTGCAAAATTTTAGGAATTTTAAGGATATCACGGCGAGTACATCTATTGGACAACCCGCACACAATAAATGCACAAGCCATATTATAATCTCTAGAAAAATTTCTGCAAATTATAAATATCCCGATGTATGTATAGTTCGAAGCTTTGCAAATAAATCTTGAGTAAAACTACAGAGGCAATTCACTGTAGAACTTTTCGAACTGTACGGCTACTATTGAATGTAAGTTGATAAAGATTTCGTGTATTTTCACTCAATATACATGTACTAGATGTATTTCTTCCTATCCAACAAAAGGAATGATGCCATATCTCATTGGGTTGATATTGCTCCCAAGTCCCAATCAATTCGAACTCAAATCAAAGCAATGGTATGGCATATATTATGAAAAATTGCACATTAACCTTAGATGTCACTACACTGAATAAATCCAAATGGCTGCAAATAAAACTTTCTCAAAACGATATATATGGATATTATTGCAAGGAGATTTATGTACTTAATACATAAGAATGGGAGGGTGTGAAGTGGGCACATGATTGTATTATAAATTTTTTAAGAATCATCAAAATCCTTCCCAAAACCATATTTAGAGGTTTCGAAAATGACATCCAAAAACGCAAGTCGTCACGAGAAAGCAACAGGGCAGTTGTAAAATAACAGAAACGACCCGGAACAACCGCCACCACGAACAAAAACCACCAACAAACTCGCAAAAACACAAGTCATCAACAAAGCAACAGGGCACTTGTAAAATCACATAAAATGGCCCAGAACAACCGCAAATTAGAACTCGCAGTACTCGCCATGATTTAGGGTGTGTTCGTTTTCTGGGGCATAAAGTTTAGAGGGGTGACATGTGTATATGTTACTATGCAAAATTTTAGGGATTTTAAGGATGAGGGACAATGAGCATGATTCACTAATTTGTTCATTAATTTGAGCAAGGTAGAATTGATTAGTTGCTTTTCAGAGAATGATTATTATATAGTTTGAACATCACATATTTAGAATGATTTTTTTGAATTATTTCATGGTGACATGTGTATATGTTATTGTGCCAATTTATTTTGCTATTTAGTTTAAATTTATTAGATAGGTAGCCTATGACACATTTACATTTTTTTTGAATTACTTCATAGTAACCTGTTTTTAGGGATAATGAGCACGATTTTTTTTTAATTTGTACAGATGGACCGGCAATGGATGCACGGAAGCCAGAGCACCTCGGCGTGGATTCAGGGTTTAGATTCTTTTCTCAAGGCAGCAGTGGCAAATAGGTCGCCAAAGGGTTTAATGTGTTGTCCATGCAGTGTTTGCGAAAATAAAAAGGAATTCCGGAAAAGAGAAACTCTATGGAATCACCTGGCCTTGAATGGTTTTATGAGTAACTATAGCCTTTGGACTAAGCACGGCGAAGTTGGAGTTATGATGGAAGATAATGAAGAAGATGACGATGGTGATAACAATCTTCCAGATTGGGCATGGGTTCATGAAACAGGTAGCTTTCAAGATGAACCAATGGACGAGGGTGAAGCAAATGTTGAACAAGAGGAGCCACCTGACGAGCTAGGTCAGGCGTTGCTTGATGCACGGAAAGACAGTGACACTGTGAAGGAGGCATTAAAGTTTGAGAAGATGTTGGAGGATCACAAAGGCCGTTGTTCCCTAATTGCAAAACCGGAGCAGAAGAAGTTGGGTACCACGCTAGAGATGCTGAAATGGAAGGCAACTAATGGTGTCACCGATAAGGGATTTGGTGAGCTACTAAAGATTGTAAAGAACATGCTTCCTGAGGGTAATGACTGCCGTCAACAACATACGAAGCTAAAAAGATGGTTTGCCCTCTTGGATTGGACGTGCAGAAGATTCACGCATGTCTTAACGACTGCATCCTGTATCGCGGCGAATACGAGAACTTGGAAGCTTGTCCTGTTTGTAGCGCATTGCAGTATAAGATCAGGCGAGATGATCCAGGTGATGTTGATGGGGAGCCGGTAAAGAAGAGAGTTCCCGCAAAGTTGGTGTGGTACTTCCCTATAATACCACGTCTGAAGCGCTTTTTCAAAAACAAGGACAACGCTAAGTTGATACGGTGGCACAAAGAAGACCGTAAGCAGGATCACATGATCAGACACCCAGCAGATGGGTCCCAGTGGAGAAACCTTAACCGAGAGTATCCTCAATTTGACAACGACCCAAGGAATATAAGATTTGCTCTAAGTGCGGATGGAATGAATCCGTACGGTGAGTTTGGCAGCGCTCATAGTACATGGCCCGTGACCCTATGTATGTTCAACCTTCCTCCTTGGTTATGCCTGAAGCGTAAGTTCATCATGATGCCGGTGCTTATAGAAGGGCCAAAAGAACCTGGCAACGATATTGATGTGTTCCTGCAACCCTTGATGGATGATCTCTTACTGCTCTGGAAAGAAGAAGGTGTACATGTGTGGGATGAGTATAAACAGGAGTCTTTCAACCTCCGAGCTTTGCTTTTTGTATGCATCAATGATTGGCCTGCACTTGCAAAACTTTCGGGACAGTCGAACATGGGATACATGGCCTGCACCCACTGTTATGATGAAACCGATAGCATTTATTTGAAACACTGTAAGAAGTGCGTATACATGGGCCATCGCCGATTCCTTCCTACCGATCACCCCCTAAGAACCGAAGGGAAGCATTTCAAAGGAGAGTCCGAAACTCGTCGTAAGCCTCTGTTCCGTAATGGAAAGCGTGTGTTCTCGATGATCAAGGATGTGAAGGTAGTATTTGGAAAGGGTCCCGGTAGCCAACCTGCTCCGAAGGATGACCAGGGACATGTTCCAATGTGGAAGAAGAAATCTATATTGTGGAACCTACCTTATTGGCAAGTCTTACAGGTTCGCAACGCAATTGATGTGATGCATCTATCGAAGAATCTTTGCGTCAACCTACTAGGCTTTCTGGGAGTGTATGGTAAGTCAAAAGACACATTGGAAGTAAGGCGCGACATGTGGATGCTAGCCGGGCGACAAGGCTTGCAACCCGAGAAGAGAGACAAAGGACGCCACTATTTAAAACCTGCCAGTTATAATCTGAGTAAAGAGGAGAAGGAAAGCATGTTCGATTGCTTGAACAGTATCAAGGTCCCGTCTGGGTACTCCTCAAATATACAGGGCATAATAAATGTGAAAGAGAAGAAAATTCAAAACTTGAAGTCCCATGACTGCCACGTTCTGATGACACAATTACTTCCGGTTATACTGAGGGGTGTTCTTCCGGAAAATGTGAGATTGGCAGTTGTAAAGCTTTGTGCATTCATGAATGAAATTTCACAGAAAGCAATTAATCCAAATAATCTAATAAAGCTGCAGAAAGACATTGTCGAATGTCTTGTCAGCTTTGAGATGGTCTTCCCACCTTCCTTCTTCAATATTATGACACACCTTCTAGTTCATATTGTGACAGAAATAACTATTCTGGGTCCTGTTTTTCTACACAATATGTTCCCTTTCGAGAGATTCATGGCAGTATTGAAGAAGTACGTGCGTAAACGTTCTCGCCCAGAAGGATGCATTGCTAAGGGCTATGGAACCGAGGAGGTCATTGAGTTTTGCGTTGACTATCTTCCTGATCTCAATTCGATTGGGCTCCCCGTGTCACACCATGAGGGGCGACTAAAGGGAAAAGGCACACTAGGAAAGAAATGTAATGTGCACATCCCTTGTAGTGAATTCAGCCAAGCAAACTTCACGGTTCTTCAGAATTCATCCAAGGTGGCTCCATATATTGATGAGCACCTGAATATTATACAGTCTGAAAATCCACAAAAGAATCTTTCTTGGATTACACGCCAACATATAAAAACTTTTGACGGCTGGTTTAGACGAAAATTATTGGGCAACAACACAGTTGATCAAGAACTTCAATGGCTGGCTAGGGGACCATCAATCACTGTCCAGCAATACCAAGGGTACGAAATCAATGGGTATACATTTTATACGAGAGCTCAAGACAAAAAAGCACCAACCAAAACAGTGGTGTCCGTATGTGTATAGTAAACAGTAATGGAGAAAAGAACAACTACTATGGTGTCATAGAGGAGATATGGGAACTTGAATATGGACCCATAGTTGTCCCTTTATTTCGTTGCGAATGGGTGGCTGGAGGAGGCGTAACGAAGGACCGGTATGGGATGACCATAGTTGACTTTAAAAAGATTGGATATAAAGATGAACCATTTGTTCTAGCCAAGGATGTGACACAAGTGTTCTATGTGAAGGACATGTCGAGCAAACCGAAGAAGAAGTCAGATAAGATGTCTGAAGCAGACAAGGCTGGAAATGAGCCGAAACGGCACATAGTTCTTCCTGGAAAAAGAAAAGTTGTTGGAGTTGAGGATATTTCGGACAATTCGGAAGATTATGACCAGATTGATGACCTTCCTCCATTCTCAGTTGACGTTGACCCTAGCATCCTCTTATCCAAAGAGGACACACCTTACTTACGCTGTGATCACGCTCAAGGCACTTTCGTCAAAAGGAAGATTATCAATGTTCCAGTAGATAATGATAATGAGTAGTAGTTTTATATAAATTATGTATTGAATTCTCTCAATCAGTGATGTAATGTAACGCACCGCATCGTATTTATCTCAATTCTTGATACTATTTATCCAATTATGACATAATATCATCTTCAGATAATACTATATTTTTGCATGGTATAAATATTATTTACATTCACTAATTTTGTATTACTAGAAGCATTGAAACATTAAATTACAAACAAATAATCAAGTAATATGAGAATTGATTACATCATTCCATAGGCTACTATTGAAAAGTTTTTTGAACAATTTTGCATGAATCAAAATGAAATGTTTTCGATTTATTATCAATAACAGAAACATATACACATATAAACCCTTTACGCTACACATAATTGATAATGGTTGCATATTCGTTAATTTACTTCAATTACTATTATTATTGTGTACATATAATTACTATTATTATTGTGTAGCTAAAAATAAGATGTAATGTTTGTTATATTATTCTAATTATTAAGCCTATGTTGATCTAATTTAAGAATACTACAAATTTAGTGTAAATGGGAATTGGCGTGGCCAGTTCCCGCGCGCCAATTCCCGCGCGCATGGTGCGCGTTAGTGCCGGCTGGTAATACCAGCCGGCACTAACATTAGCACGTTAGTGCCGGCTAGAACTACCAGCCGGCACTAACGCGCCCACCTGACGTCAGGTGGACAAGTTAGTGCCGGCTGGAAATACCAGCCGGCACTAACGTGCTAATGTTAGTGCCGGCTGGGATCACGTTAGTGCCGGCTGGTATTTCCAGCCGGCACTAACTTGTCCACCTGACGTCAGGTGGGCGCTTTAGTGCCGACTGGTAGTTCTAGCCGGCACTAACCTGGCCATCTCCCCAACAAGTTAACTCCTTCGCATTCAGATCGACGTCGCCCCCAACTTACCGCCGCCCCGACGTCCTCGCCCCGTTGCTGCCGCCGCCCGAAGCTCCGGCCGCCGCGCACCTCGTCGTCCTCGCGCGGGCCCGTTCCGCGCAGCCCGGCCGCCCGTCTTCCCCCCCCCCCCCGCCTCGGGGTCCTCGCGCCACTGCTCCGCGTCCTCGCGCCATTGCCGCCGCCGCCCGAAGCTCCGGCCGCAGCGCACCTCGTCGTCCTCGCGCGCGGCCCGTTCCGCGCAAGCCCGGCCGCCCGGCTGCCCCTGCTCGGCGTCCTCCCGCCATTGCTGCGGCGCCCGAAGCTCCGGCCCCCACCGTCGACCCCTCCCTCCGGACCTCCTCCTCGCGGTGAGCACCTTGTCCTCTACAGAACCCTTCTTTCCCACAGCTATTAAACTAAATTGTTATCATTCGCTTAGCAAACCTCATTTGGTTCTAATTACTCAAGAAATGAATGTCTCAGTCACTTAGCAAACCTCATTGGACGTCAGAAGGTTTAATAGCCCCATCCCCCTGCCCAACATGCAAGAATTGTGTGTAGTCTTGCGTTTAGAAGTTTGCAGCATTATTTGCAAAGATTTATGATGTCTTTGGCTAGATTTATGATTTTTTCTATGGCCAACATGAGGATCTGTGTCACGAGTGCTAGAATGGTTAGATGGATCATGATGCCCTATCTTCTGCAACCTCCTTATTAGTGATTCTTTTGCTCCATGAGAACACTGAACTCAAGCTCTCGTGTCACGTCATTTGTTAAACATCTTTGACTTATGATCTATCTTCTTTGAGTCAAAGAGTATGCACATACCTGGGCCATCTCAAATTTTCTTCTACTCAATACTCACAGTCAGGTATTGTTGATTCATCTACCTATTTGCACTTGCCACTGATTCACATTTGCTTTGGTTATGCTCTACTAGACCTAAAACATCTTGCATTAGGAGAGATGATGGCATCCTTACCTGTACTCTCATGGGCACTCTACACACACCTTAGTTTACTGGCTTACTGCACTAGGTGTTGCTTGTGTAATTTCTCGTATTTTTAGCTGCACTTTTTATTTCCTTATTCCCCTCATGAGCTATCCAAGCTGTATTTTAAGTCTTATGGAGTGCTTCTTTTTTCCTGGTTACCGCCTTGAGGAAAGGGTACCAAGATATGATCCTTGATTTTGTTCTATCATGTCTGCCATTTCCTTATTTCCCATCTTGAGCGAACCAAGTTATCTTATTCTTTCCTCATGACGTGTGATTTGTTTGAGTGTTTGTTTTATGCATATACTCACCAATCACCATCTTCTGCTGACTGCAATAGATGAGGATCCACATTGTCAGTTTTCCCCTCACATATTATTTGTTCTATCTTTTTAGTGGCGGAGGCAGGATTGAGCCCCAGGGGGGCTCTCCTGTTCTTCTTCCTCCTCCCGCTTCCATGGGCATTCTTCTACTCACTCTTCGTATTCTCAGTTAGGACATTCAAACCAATGGGCCAGGGCAGTTCGCACAGAAACCAATTCTTTTTAATTTGGTTTTCTGATTTTATCTTACAACTATTAATTGATATTACAGGTTTTAACTTGTATGAGATGCAAGAAATATAGAATAATTTCATATAATTCACCTTATGTTTATAATTGGTTGGTGCCTTAATATTGCTCTTCTGGTTTGTTATATATAGTAACTCCCTAAGCTGTTATGTCAAGGAATGGGCAGGTTACTTTCTCCTGGTGATGCACAAGTGCAAGTTAATATATAATTATATATTGTTATCAGCTAATTGCATATATCGATTTTTACCAATATTATTCATTAATTTGACCTCATCATGTGAGTTTTCCTAATTTGTATCTAGGCATTACCTAACTGCACATTATTCATTAATTTGATCTCAATGTGTTTATAACAATTTCAGGTTACTTGTGGTGGTGAACTTGCTGTCCTCCACGCCCTCCGAAGAATCTGCTGAAGAAGGTTTATATCTGCATTTGCTTGATCTTCTCAACTTTGATCATTAGTAGATGAGTTATATTCTTCGGTAATTGGAATACTGATAAAAGTCGAACAAACTCGAAGGTCGATGGAGGAGGTATATGAGTTATATTCTTCGGTAATTGGTGATCTAAGAGTTGTATGACATGTTGTGTGTGGTCAATGCTTGATGTACGTGTAATGCTCAATGCTTAATGTGTTGGTTTCAGTTGATATCATCAAGCATCACGCTGCTGGAAGATCTGTTGATTTTTTATTTTTTTTTGCTTTTTTCATTTCAATATGATTACAGAGGCTATTCTTTCATTTATGTGATATTGTGTCTAATTGTATTATGTGTTCCCTGTACTCTGTGTATTACTGTAATTTGTTTTCATCGCCCGTAGCAATGCACGGGTACGAACCTCGAAATGTTAAGACTGAAACCTTGCAAATACATACATTTTAAACCTTGCAAATACATACATTTTAAACCTTGCAAATACATACATTTTATTAGTACTAGAAAATACTTAATGTTTTTTTATTGTTTCGGGTAGTGGAAATGGATCCTACGGACAACCAAGACGAGTTAATGCACGAGCTCATTTGTGGTAGTACTGGGCAAGTAGCTCCAGAGTTTCATGAGGATGAGAACGATGGCAGCCAATTTTTAAACTTGCATTATCATGGCGACCAGGAGCAAGATATTAGTGAGGAGGAAGAAGAAAATGCCGAGGAAGCCGAGGTATGAAATTTAGTGATTCTTCCAGGCATCAGGATAAACGTTTTGTCAATACCTGCCGTGACGTACACTAGTTGCTAGCAACCCGCTTGATAAATTTGCGATTCTTTCAGGCATCAGGATCGACGAGGCCTAAACGGAAACGTGGCTCCAAGAGGAAGATGGTAGGATGTACGACCATCACGGAGATCAATGAAGCAACCGGCGAGCCACTAGCCCCTGGTCAAATTAAGACGACCTTTGTAAATCAATTGGGATATCTTGTTAGGGAGAACGTCCCCATAAAGTACAAGCTTTGGAAGAGAAATAAAGTCTCTGATCGACCTGAAGATATCGTGCCAGATTCAGAGAAAGATTTGTTATGGAAAGAGGTGTCGTTGCACTTCAACTTTCCCCCAGGCAAAGCTGACAAAGTAAAGGGATGGGCATTTAAGAAGATGGCAATTCAGTTCGCCTCGTTCAAGAAAAAATTGGTGGCAAACTTTATGAACAAGGGCCTCACACCAGATTTTGATAAAGTCTGGAAGAAGCAACGAGAATGGTGGAATGAATTCGTGAATTACAAGCGCAGTGCTGACAGCATGGCAGCCTCGATTCAAGGCAAAATGAATGCTAGCAAAAAGACAAACTTCCATAGACTTGGGCCTGGAGGTTATAAGGTTGCTGTTCCGAAATGGGAAAAGATGGAAAATAATTTAATTGCAAAAGGAATCGTACCGCAGACCTTGAGTTGGCCCAAACGAGCAAGGTATTACTTCTATGCTCATGGAGGCACACTGGACCCCGACACTGGAATGTTTGTGACTAGCGACGTACTAAGAGAGGCTGCCCAAAGACTTGACGAGGCAATGAGGCGTACGGAAGAAGGAACCTTCCAGCCCAACAGAGAGAATGACGAGCTGACTTACGCTCTTGGGAATGCGGAACACACTGGACGGACCCGAGGCATGGGCGTAGTTCCGTGGAAATATGGCTTTTCCGGAGATCTCGAAACCTACCGAAGCCGATGCAGAAGCAAGGCAGTAGTGGCAGAGAAGATCTGTAGCCTAGAAAACCGGATAATGTCACTTGAGGCAGCAGTTGGGCAACGCTCGGATCAACCAGCTGCCAATGTGGAGTTCAGCACCCCTTCCCAGCGTCGTAGCAGTGTTGCTTCCACAGAGCACCCTGCTTTGGGTGCCGACAGGACGAGGGACCCCATCGACGATATTACCGTTAGGACCCAGTGTGAGCTTCTGGTTCTTTATGGGAAAAAGCTCAAAGTTTGTGCTGAGGGTTATGCGGAAGTCCAAGAAGAAGGCAGGACAATACATTGCCAGCCAATTCCTGAAGGATTCGCCAGAGTCTTTGTTGACCGAATTACTGAAGAACGCTGGGAAGACTTGGACCTCCCGATCCCTATAAGTCCTGAAGAAACAGAACTACAACATGCCGTACACACATGGATTGCGTGGCCAAAGCGCGACATAAGATTGGTGCAAGCAGCCACAGATTCCGCTCGGTGCTCAAGGCAAAGATCACCAACGCCACCTGATGACAGGAATCCTAGTGTTGGCCCACCTTCTCCACCGCCTGCACGGGACCCCAGCATGGATCCGCCATCACCAGCCGCACAAAGCGAGCCAATTTCGGCATCATCACCAGCCGCACAACAGAATCAGAGTCAGCGACAGAAGGCATACACGGTACCTTCGGTCCAGCCATCTCATAAGCAGCAAAGAAAGAAGAAAGCGAAGGCTCCACAAGAGAAAGAGGCAGAAGAATCGTTTCAAACCTTCTTGCTGAAGCGCAAGCTACTGAGGGAGGCTGCGAACAAGAAGCCAGAAATAGATCCGGTTGCGAAGGCACACTTCGTTAAATACTTCATTAAAGATCCCACCAAGGAGAAAGAAAGGGAGTCGGATTATGATCGGCAGATCAGAAAGTGCTACAACAACCCCAAGAATCGACGGATCAATGCAAAGACCGTCCCCCAGCTCGGAGAGCAGTCCAAACAATCGATCGCTTCGTTGATAGTGCCGCGTGAAGAATGTCCTGATGAATCAAGAGATCCGTTGACCATGGCTGGGATGATATTGCAAACTGATCTAACAAGGGCTCAATTGCTTGGGGAGGCCCTACAGGATGCCCGCGGCAGGAAAAAGTTTGTACTTGGTGAACCTTTGATATGGCCAGAGTTATTACCATTCCTACCAACGAGAATGGCCGAGTTACACAAATGGTATGCCGTGCAATCTAAAGCTAATCAATTAGAGATGTTCCCAGCCCGGATTAAAGATGAGCATTTCTGGCGGGGGGCAGGTGAAGTATATATCGAGTTTGAAGCACTTTACGATTTATACCATCAAGATGCCCTTGACAAGTCCCTCCTGAGTGTATGGTGCATGTGAGTATTGTCTCTCGTTTCATTATTTTTAGCCTTGTGTGTTGACTGATCCCCGTTTTTCTTGTGTCCCGTAGGTCAAAAATTCAAATTTGCCGAAAAAAGAACTTCCATAACGTCGGGTTCTTCGACCCCGATATTATACACGAGAAAACGGTAGAGCAAAGCCCTGAAGAAATAGTCAATATTATATACAGGGGGTTGCGTAAGAATAGCATGTGTCCCTTCATTCTCTTGCCATACAACCATCAGTGAGTCATTCTTTGTTAGCCTCTTGTTTTCAATCCCTTCTTATTAATAATACTATTTAATAACTATTTTAATCAACATTAATTGGTTATGCGTATGTATATGCACAGCTTTCATTGGATATTGCTTTGTATTCGGATTGAGGAGCACAAGGTCTTGGTGTACGACTCGTTAAGGCAAGATAAATCAAAGTACCAAGATCTCATCGAGGTGGTAAATACTGCATGGCATCGCTACCTCCGCAAACACATAGGCTTGCCCATAGGTGAAATCGAGCCTCTTTGTTGGGTGACTGATTTTCCGGTATGAATATACTCTCGCTACTAATGTCATTCGTAATAAACATCAGAAAAATTCTATATCTTAACCCACATTTGTCCATAGTGTTGGAGACAGGGACAAGGAAACAACTTATGTGGATACTACGTATGCGAGTGGATCAACACTTTTGCAAGTGAAAAAGGGCAAATGACAGTGGAGGCATTCAATGTACGTGAGCACAATCACATCTGCTCATCATTTTAATTCATTATCTTTTATTCTCATGTTTTTTCGAAAAATGTGACAGCATTGGCGGATGAAAGAAGAACTCATTGAAATGGCTCGGATCAGGGCAATTCAAGAAGCAATATGCGGATTCCTGCTCGATGAAGTCATAAATCCTAAGGGCGAATTTTATGGCGATGTCCGTACAAGCGTCGCCGAAAAAGATCCGACGACGGGGAATTTGATAAATTACTATAGTTGATGTTCTTACTAATTTGTAATATCTCAAGTACTTTTAAACTCCTAAGTGTTCCATACATGATGAATATATATATATAATATTAGTGTAATATGCTGTCCTAATATTACTGTGCAATGCAAAAAGTACGATTATGTAGTCGCATACGGTACAAATACGCATAGCCATACGTATAATGGAACGAAAAACGAAAAACAAAAGGTAAGAACATCAACCCTAAACCCTAAACCCTATACGTATAAAAACGAAAAATAAAAGGTAAACAAAAAAAAGATTTAGTGCCGGCCAGTTATACCAGCCGGCACTAACCTTGCTGCCAGGAGCCGGGCAGGGTCGGGCAAGTTAGTGCCGGCTGGATTAACAGACCGGCACTAACACGCGCCAGTTAGTGCCGGTCAATAAAGCCGGCACTAACGGCTGTCACGTTAGTGCCGGCCATTTAGTGCCGGTCACAGGGACCGGCACTAAGTCTCCCTGTGACCGGCACTGATGTGCCTTTCTCCGGCAGTGCTAGTTATACAGATTCTGCAGGTATGTTTAGTCACAAGTTTTATATATATATATATATATATATATATATATATATATATATATATATATATATATATATCATGTTGCTGATATATATATATATATATATATATATATATATCATGTTGCTGTTTTGGCATTTTTCTACACATGCTGCACAAATCAATAACATTTTTCTCTATGGTTTTTCTCCTTTTCTACTGCAATCATGCATTAGCATGTACAAAAACTAAACTCTTGTGGCAGATAATCAGACTTCAAAATTTATAAATTTTAGTCACATGGTTATCAAATGAAGAATGATAAACAATTC
The DNA here is from genome assembly GCF_002211085.1 of Panicum hallii. Taxonomy (NCBI): domain Eukaryota; kingdom Viridiplantae; phylum Streptophyta; class Magnoliopsida; order Poales; family Poaceae; genus Panicum; species Panicum hallii. The sequence goes on along the minus strand of NC_038046.1, from coordinate 13,892,407 downwards.
ATCATTGAAAAATAACAGGTACAAGACTGCAGCTGGTTTGAAGTCCAGGAAGAAGGCAACCAGATTTGTTCTCAGCAACATCACGACAAATTAGTCCTGATTCATTCAGAATATATAAACTCAATCTGGCACAATGTGATTTTTAACCTCAGATTGCTTTTTTCCTGATTATTTTCAAAATCAGCTTTTGGCCTTACATAATAACACCATAAAGCTTTCGGAAACATGTAAAATCCAACTACTCCATCCTATGGTTTCCAGTCCTAGAAGAGCAATTTGTGTGCTTCCATGCCTTGATGTTCACACAATTAGAGTGCTTATTGTGGTTAGCTCTCGCACTCATATAGTAAATACTAATTGTGGTCTGCTGTCACACTCATATAGTAAATACTAATTGTGGTAAGAACATCAAAGCATGGAATCACACAAATTGAGTTCAACCCTATGCCCGCATATAGTAAAAGTGCGAGAGCTGACCTCAATAAGCTCATGTATGCTTGAATAATTTGCAGCTTTAGACAAGCAGTAGTTTAAACTTCAAACCTTATGGCCTAGTACAATCGTCCCAAATTATTCACAAGAAAAATCAGTGTGACGCATACTCAATTAGAATTTTTCAAACCCGAACCCAATGTACCCGATCGTTATTTCGAGTATGACGTCACGAAACCTAACTAAAGTTCGGGAAATTCAGATATAGACCTTGGTACCCGAATATCTCGAAATATCACGATATCCACTAAGTGACCTAGTAATATACAAGGTCAAGGCCCATCAAAAATTGACAAACCCTAGAGCCAAGCCAGACCCCACGTCCCAGTCCCCTTCCACCGCCACTCACCTCGCCACCCGAGTTCCGACCTGCACTCCACCCCAGATCCCAGCACCCCTACACCTGTAGTTGCGTGTGTCGCCACCGGCAGACGCCGCCCGCCGCGCACAGCACCTCATGCCCCCAGCCCGCTGCCCGCGCCGCTTCACCCCTACCCCAGCCGCTCGCGCCCCTCGCCACCCAGCGTCCCGCACAACTTCACCCCTATCCCCAGCCGCTCGTGCCCCTTGCCGAACACCACCCCTAGCTGCTCGTGCCCATGCACTTTGCCACCCATGCCCCCAACCGCCCCACATGGCCCAGGCCCTGCCACGCCTTAGACCCCGTGGCCCGCGCACCTACCAACCCTAGGCACCGCTCGCCGCCGCCGCAAGCATACATTGGGCAAATGGGATTACCCCACGCCTGAATTTTCAGGTATTCTTTTTTCTCTGGTGGATTTCAGGTAGCCATTTTCATTACGCGAATTACACTACCCGAATTACCCGAATGCAAGTGATCCTGAGTACAAGGATGATGTAATAGTTGGTAAGTGGATTATTTAGGAAATACCCGACGCACTGCTGGATTTTTATACCATTTGAGTAGCCTTGATCTGATTGTCATACTAAATGATGATTGAGTGATGCTAATAAGGCAGTTTAAATTGGCCCATTCCGCCATAACAACTACACGAAAATGAAAAGTTGGAAAAAGATTAGAGTTTGCATTGTGATTGTGTCACTGGTTCTGGCGGATGCTTGCTTATCTGGACAATTGGCACTTTTCCATTTGTTAACCTTTCATTGGCAATAGACCGAAATAAATGAATGATGTGAACCATCTAAAATAGACATACATGTATGTCGGTGCTTTTGATGCCGGTTGTGGAAGTGTGTTTGCTTTCTGGTTTGGGTCTAAGCCAGCCTCCGGAGTATGTGCTCCGTTGGCAGATCCACCAGGTCAGGCAGGCTGCCGTGCCGTACCTGAATCTTGGGTGCAAAAACAACGCATTTTACGTTGCCTCCAACACGTGGCGACGACTAAGTACCATTAACCCGCATTAACTAATTTAATCGATCATTTTAATTTATTGCTACCCATCATGTGTTGCCTCCTAGAGCTGTGCTGCGCTGTGCCGGCCAGTCCGGATGTGCACGCACGGCACGGCACTTGAGGAGACGGCCCCACCCCCACTGCCTTGCGGGCCACAGATTAGCTCGGGCCCACAAACGGTTAATGGAGTTGGCCGCCACGTGTCCATCCGTTTGCTTCCACTCACGACGTTTATAAAGCAGAGGGGTCGTCAGCCTTGTTCGTTCCTCTCCCAAATCAGACTTCTCGAAAATTGAGTTCAATTTCTTCTACGGCCGCCTCGACCTCGAGCAGCGCGGACCGAGGAGACCCCCCGGGGAAAGAGAGGCCATGGCTTCCTCTGCCCTGGGGAGAGCAGGAGGACGACTGATCTCACCTGTGGCGGCGGCGGCGGCTGTGGTGCTAATGGTGGTAGTAGCTGGGGCGGAGCCGGCGGCGGCGTGCTACCCGCGCGTGTTCAGCTTCGGGGACTCGCTGGCCGACACGGGCAACTTCCGCTACTACTACGGCAACAACTCCGGCGAGCCCGCGCTCCGGCCGCCCTACGGAGAGACATTCTTTCGCCGCGCCACCGGGCGCTTCTCCAACGGCCGCCTCATCCTCGACTTCATCGGTACGCTACACATGCCAAGCGATTCATCGGTCGATCAAATTAGCCTGAGCAGTAGTAGCAGTAACGATTTGAAATTTGGGGGCTCGGGATTTCGCGTGCGATTGCAGCGGACACCATGGGGCTCCCGTTCGTGCGGCCGTACCTGAGCGGGCGGCGCGCGGAGGACTTCGCGTGCGGGGCCAACTTCGCGGTGGGCGGCGCCACGGCGCTCGGCCCGGACTTCTTCCGCAACAGGGGTTTCAACATCGGCGACGGGAGGGTGCACCTCGACTTGGAGATGAAGTGGTTCCGCGACCTGCTGGACCTCCTCTGCCCCGGCGGCCGCTCCGGTATGGCTGTTCCCTTTTACCTTCTCCAATTCCATCCCCTCTCTTTGACCTGACCTTTCCAATTCCGCTGCTACTGGGCATAGAAGAAATTCTAGTGGTAAATGGGGAAAGCAGCATATAGCAAATTAGCAAAATTTAAGTTCCAAGTCTAGAAGGTGCGGGTGCACAGGTGTTGGCGATGGAACTTGAAAGGTGCGCGTGCGATGCAAAGATGTTGGATAAGAAACATTTGGATTGATTGGAACAAGGAAAGGGATAGGTAAACACTACGGAAAGTCATTTCGTGTCTGCTTGATTTATGAAAAACAAAAACTATGCTTTCAAATCCAAAAAGAAGAAATAGACCAGTGAATTGGATATTGGCAAAATAATTCATCGTTCATGCTAGCAACAACGAATGGAAGTTTAGTTGGATGGTATCAGTTCAATGCTAACTGACCTGTCCATATCAGTCGTTGTCCACAACCTGAAGTGAAATTGCAGCCTAAAAGTAGTACTATCAGCAGAGACGAGAGCAAATATTATTTTGCTTCATTTTCTTTTGGCACCTTAAATAAGCAATGTGCCGCAACAGAACCTGAAATAAACTGCTTATTAGTTACTAGTTTGGATTAAAGTCACAGTTATCAACTTTATCCAGCAAAAGACGTCTATTTTCACTCGACATAGCCTCCTAGCACAAGCAATCGATTGCTCTGCTAAGGGGAGCAACTACTTCAATAAATCTGACTAGTAATGCTACATAGTTCAATAGAACAGTAACTTGCTGCAAGCATGTCACTGCTCAACTACTACCGAAAGCTTTAATTCTGTTTCTTCCTTAGGATCTTCTTTATAGTGTGATTTTTACATGCTAATTAGAACCTTTTACTGCACAGGTTGCTCAGACATGATGAGCCAATCCCTTTTTTTGGTTGGAGAAATTGGGGGCAATGATTACAACCTACCTCTTCTCTCCAGAGTACCGATTGAGAAGATCCGCTCCTTCACACCAAGTGTTGTTGCCAAAATTTCTTCTACAATCACCGTGAGCATCTGTGTTTACTGTAGATTCTGTTCCTTCTGGCATCATCTACAGATAGTTACGCAAATGAGTGGAGTTTGCAGGAATTGATTGGGCTAGGAGCCAGAACTCTGGTGGTTCCAGGGAACCTCCCAATTGGCTGTGTCCCAAGATATCTATCGATTTTCAAGAGCGATAACAAAGAAGATTATGAGCCAGAGAGTGGTTGCCTCAGGTGGATGAACGAGTTCTCAGAGTACCACAACAAGCTTCTTGTGGAGGAGCTGGAGAAGCTGCGCAAGCTTCATCCTGGTGTATCTATCATCTATTCTGACTATTATGGAGCTGCAATGGAAATTTTCCTTTCCCCTGAACGATTTGGTGAGTTAAGATATTTGCCTTGTACTCCCTACTACTAAATCTAGTTTGTGTATGCTAGGAAGCGATTTTTAGACAATGAACTAATGCACACTTACTGATGCATCTTAAGAATGCAATGCGTTTTCTATGTTCATAAAAATAACAAAACGTCCTTTTTCACATTGGAATTCTGTGGAAAGTTCATGGTAGGCTTTTCGGTTCCTGCTTATGCCTTTCAGAAAGAATCCGAAGTGGAGCTGGATGTTAATATCTCCTGACTAAGCAGAAATACAAAAATCTAGCCATGGGTCTCCTGACTAAGCAGAAATACAAAAATCTAGCCATGGGGAAAATGCAATTTGACTGCCAAGAAACCTGTATAATTAGGTTTCTAGTGAAATACCAGTATTACAAATTATAAGCTTCCAGAATTTCCATCATGTATTATTAGCTCAAAATGGAATAAGATTAGAGCCCGGCCCTTAGATTATCTAGACTAAAATTTGAGGCCCTTTACCACCCGTATTATCATGTACAACTTGAATTAGTCAGCTAACACAGGTGGATTGTATCAGTTAACATAATTTAGCATTCTCTTCTACTTTTATTCATATCTGCATTGTTATAATGGTTAAAAACTTAAAATACAGTATGTGCAATACCTATAAACATAAACTGAAATTGAGTTTCAGATTTGACAAGTTTGGTTTCACTAAATAAACTGTCTAAGGTAGATAAATGTTGTTTAAGGTAGATAAACTGCCTTAGAAAATCCAAGATAAATGGGGCATAGTATCATTAAAAAAACATGTAGTATCATTTTGACAAATAATTTGAGTTCTTGGTGCTGCCTTGGTTAACGTTGCCATGGCTGGGGTTTAGGTATTGAGGAACCTTTGGTGGCTTGTTGTGGTGGAGAAGGAACATATGGTGTGTCTCCAGCTCTAGCCTGTGGATATGGGGAATACAAGGTGTGTGATAACCCAGATAAGTATGGCTCATGGGATGGCTTCCATCCATCGGAAGCTGCATACAAGGCCATTGCAATGGGCCTCCTTCGAGGAACATACACACAACCGTCAATTGCTTCCACCACCAGTTCGTGTCCAAAGCTTACTGAGCTGGCCTCCTCTGTTGAATACAAGGTTCTCTACGATTTGTAGTTCTGTAGCTACATTCAGTTTTGACTGTTACAGAAATACATGTGTTTAAATATTTTTTTGGACTCGGACAGTATGGTTAAAGTTGTAATGATTTTGATATTTTTGCCTGATTACAGAGCCGCGGTACTGTACTGCACTTCACGGCTGTTGCCCAAGTAATTGGTTGGGTTTTGTTTTACCTTTTCTTTTTTTAGTCACAGGTTACCATTGTTCTTCAACTACTGCTCAAGTTGTGTCTTCTTTATCGTTTTAGATTTTATATATGTATAGTACTACTAGCGCTAAGCGTCCTCTCTTCTGTATAGAGCTAGAGCTAGTGGTGGGGTATTTAACAACTTCCCATACTGATTGGATGAGTGGTGAACAATTTGCCACTGTCAGATATTCACATAACCCGTTATTATAAGGAAAGGGTACAGATTCTTTGATCATCTTGGCTGGTTCAACAGAGATGTCTATTCTGTCCATCCCTAAATTTATGAGTTTGTTTTAAGTCAAACTATCCTATTTTGACCGAATTTATATAAAAGAATAATAATATTAACAACAAACTATCCTAAATACATTATGGAATATATTTTTTGTACTTTACTTCTTTGATGCAGTAGATGTTACTATTATTCTTTATTTAATTCATCAAACCTAGGATAGTTCGACTTAGGACAGAATCAGAAAGAAGTACTTGTATCTATGTATGAGGTTGCATTCGTTTCCGTTTCATGTTTTCTTGTAAAGTGACAAGGAAAAGTCTATGCATAATTGCACACTAATGATTTTTTACTAGGCAGCTACGAAGAAGGTTCCGCACGTGACCAACCTCCTTTCTCTCCTAATCGGTTATTAGTTATGCTCATAATTAGGCCCATCACTAATAAAAGCATGGTTGGTTTGCACTGTGCCAATCCCATCCTAGCCACCCCCCCCCCCAAAAAAAAAACCTGAATTTCCTTCTATCTTATCTCATTCGCATAATCTGAATCCCAAAAACAAATATTTGTATCCATCTATTCTCAGGCATTAATTTGGTTGGTGATGTTTTAACACATGAAGGTATGCATCTCATAATTTTTGCTTTTCTTAGTTTGAAACTATACTATATACCGCTTCTAGTTTCTTATCCATACCGCAATCATTGGAATGATTCTCAACCAATCCAATATCTGTGCTATATCTACTTCCATTGTAAGTCAATGACACTACTGCTGCAACCAATTGTTATCTATTTTTTTAGTTAGGCTATAGCTATTGATATAAATCTCTTGTTGCTCGTAGGCAATATCCAGTAACATCCAATGAAGTACAAGAAGAAAATATTGAGGATAACAATGAATTTGTTACTGAGGAGATAGAAGATGAGTGTGATGACCAAGTTGCAGAGGCAGACTTGGTACCCCCTGAGCCAAAGAAGGGAATGATTTTTGACACTATAGATTATGCTTTTACCTTCTACAAGAGAGATGCTAAAAGAAAGGGTTTCATTATTTGGAAGAAGAAGCTCCTGAACTGGTTATGATTAAAAGGTTATGCGATGCTAAACGCTCACCTGCAACAGACAAGGCAAAGGTTCAAAGGTTCAGTACTCAAAATATGCATTCAAGTCCAATCCGGCAATCCCCTGCAACAATGGACTGTCCAGCATATTCATGCATGATCTCAGTCCTGGCATAATCCGCTTATCTTATTTACACGAGAGCATAATCATGCATAGTCCTGGCAAAGTAATGTTTCTTAGATATCAAAGAAACTTGATTTACATGCAATGGAAAGACTGCTAGTTGAAGAGTAAAATGCACCGCCGGCCCTCAAACTTGGCTCGGGGTGTCATCCCGGTCCCCAAACTTTCAAAATGCACATTCAGATCATTAAACTTACTAATTGTATCATGTGAGGTCCAAATAAGCTAAATTGAAAGTTATATAATTTGTTCAAATAAAAAATTATACGCATAAAAATAATTCATACCAATTTACTTGTACAGATATATTCAAATAATAGATCTGTATAGAAAAATTGTAAAACAAGAAACTTATATGATCAAATTTGTAAAAGATAGAAAATAAAAAAGGATAAATTTTGGAGGAAATATTGGCAAAGAAAATATTCACATAAAGTTTTGAAATAAAATTTTGAATTCTTTTGAAAATATAAGAGTTCAGCAGAAAATTTTAAAAATAAAATTTGGACCCATATGTAAGCTCCATATAAGTTGAATACTTTCACTTTATAACTTAAAAATAATGATTTGGACTTCATGTGATATGATTAGCAAGTTTGAGGATCTAAATATGCATTTTGAAAGTTTAGGGATAAGGATGGCACCCCGGGCCAAGTTTGAGGGCCGGCGGTGTATTTTACTCGTGAGTTGAATGACAGCAGGAATTCATGTGAAAAGTAATTTCAACTATGTTTTGTGCAAGCTGGCATAGCACCATGTGACAATCAGTTCTTTCGATTAGCATGCTGCTTGATCGAGCTTCTGCCCTATCAGGAACTATGCAGCTTGGTAGCCAACCAAAGTCTAATTGCTGTGACCATGTTTCCTTTGGTAACTCCTTTTGTTCTCCGTCGCACAATGAAATTTGCTACTCATGATTTTTTTTTGTCTTAAACCATTCTAGTAGTAGGTGAACAAAGAACCCACTTAGACCACCCAGATTCGAGAATCACTTAGAACTAGGTGAACTTGCCTAGCTGAATTCTCCTTCTACCATATCCTTAATACATCATGGACGTCTTTATGATCCATGTTTGTTTGTTTTGCCCAAATAGCGTATATGTTCAGCCCCATAGCGTGTTTGATTGGGTTAACATGATTTATCTTCTTCTTGTCATACTTTTTTATTCTGCTAATATGGTTCAATATCTTCATGAATTTTCAAAATGTTCATGAATATCTTCTTCAATTTATTTACAAGAAGCTACACTGTGCCTTCATAGTTCATAGCAGTATCTTCTGAACAGGAATTAAATCAAATAGACAGTACCCGTGTCATTACTCAACAGATCTTGAGTACTATATGCAGGCAAAGTTCCTTTTGGTAAGTCACAATAAGCAACACTGATTTTGGCTATCATCGAAGATACTCCCAAAATATCATGATATTTGGCTTGGCTACTTAGTTAAGGCAAGAATTCAAACAACCATCCATACTGTCGACGGCCAGTATATATGATATATCAATGTCTTTCCTTGTATGATTACTGTACAGGCAAATTCCTTTTTGGCGCCAATCACTCAAGATACGCCCAAAATACCATGATATTTGGCATGTGGCTAGAAGGAAGTGAGGCAACAATTAATAAAATTTAAACAACCCTCAATACGGCCTGTTGTACAATGTATTTGCTTGGTGATTTATTAGTGTACTTAGAGGGCTTTCATCCCTTAGTACTATCGATAATTCTCGACATACTCGATTTCAAACTTGTACTATAAATTCTTCCAAGGAGCTCACATCTCTAGAACACAGCCTGTAAGAAGTAGGAACTCATCTTCTGTCACAATCATCTCCCTGCCTGGATTTCGCCAGCGTCAGTAGCTAGTATATACTCCAGTAGCAGTGTTCTGATGGGGAGTGCCATCCTCCTCGTCTCCGTCGTCCTCCTGCTCAGGGCCTGCTAAGCTAGAATTCTTGTAGCTTCCCGTCAAGGAAAAAAATGGATACCGAAAAATTCTAACAGGTCCTGAGAGGAATTGATAGAATCTTTTGGGAACAAACTATGCAATAGATATACTCATCGGGGCTGTATATATCACACTTAGGTATTTTTTCCCTTCTCCACACCGGCCGGACCGATCTGCCACCGCCCCGCGCCCGCAACCTCCGCCAGGCCAACCTGCCACTCCCGGCCTTCCTTTCTCAGCCCGGCAATGGAGATCCCCGGAGCCCAAATCTCAAACCCCAACCCTGAATCCTAACCTCGCTGGAGATCTCGCTGAAGGTGTAGAAGAAGCTCGCCGGAGATCTCGCTAGATCATACGGGCGCAGATCGATGACAGACGGAGGCAATCGGATGAATAAAAATTTGAGTGCGGAGGGCGGAAGAAATGATCGGGTGTCATTTATCTTTCCCGTTTCTAATTCTTGCAGTTCGTACAGTGGGAACTGAACCTTAGTGTGTTGCCAAATATTCCGTTTCTAATTCAAGGGTACGGTCTAGGTTTTCAGTACTTGAGTTGGCAAATATTCATATGTTGCCATGCATGCCACTCTGATCGATTCATATATTCTGGAATTAATTAATTTTCACCTATGCATGCTTTGACTCCATATATAGCATATGTATATATACCTTCCAAATTTAGTTCTTCAGAATATCGGCAGGAAATAAATGTTCCAGTAACGTTAGTCAAGACGAGTTAGCATTCAAATCCGTCCTTCAGCAAGCAAGCGCTGCATATCAGTTCATGCCATCTTTTCAACGCGGCAACCGTATATATATACCTGTGGAGATAGATTTATATACGTATAGCACACATCACGCTATATTGATGTTTCTTGTTAAATTTGAGCACAAAAACGCTATAAATTAAGGTGGCGAAATTAAGCAAGTATACTATCGTTCCCTGTTGAGATCGAGATGGGGATTTTCAAGTGCCTGTCCGCCTTGCTCGTCTCTGCCGTCCTCCTGCTCAACCTCCCCCCGGGTTGGTGCGGCTGCTACAAGCGCATCTTCAGCTTCGGCGACTCCATCATCGACACCGGCAACTTCGTCCACATGTCCGGCAACGGCTCGTCCCGGTACAAGGAGCTCCCCTACGGAATGACGTTCTTCAAGAACGCGACCGGCCGCATCTGCGACGGGCGTGTCCTCGTTGATTTCTACGGTGAGCACTACGGCGGCCGCATGATATTCATCTAATTTCTTCTCCGGCCTAAACCATGCGCGCCTCTTTCCATTCCCTGTTCACCGTCAACGACATTTCAGCGCAAGCGTTCCAGCTGCCGATGATACCGCCGAACCTGCCGGAGCAGGACTCGGGGCGCTTCCCGAACGGCGCCAACTTCGCCGTGGCCGGCGCCACGGCGATGCCCCCGGCCTACTACCGCAGGTGGAACCACAGCGTGCCGATGCCGCACAGCCTGGGCGTGCAGATCGGCTGGTTCAAGGAAATGCTGCAACGCCTAGCTCCCGGGGACGACGACGGTAATACATACCACATGCCTGTAACAAGTGCGTATTCTTCTTGCTCGGTCGATCGATGATGCTCATCTCATGATTCGTTCACTGTGTCAGGTGCTAAGATCAGGCAGCTTCTGAACGAGTCTCTGATCGTGCTGGGCGAGATCGGCGGCAACGACTACAACTTCTGGTTCTGGTTCGGCGATGCCGCCAAGCCTCGCGAGCAAGCGAACCAGTTCATCCCGGACATCGTCGCGTACATAGGCTCCTCCGTCCAGGAGCTCATCGGCCTGGGCGCGAGGTCGATCTTGATCCCGAACAACTTCCCCATCGGCTGCGTGCCGTCGTACCTGAGCATGTTCTCCGGCAGCAGCAACCCCGCGGACCTCGACGAGCACCGGTGCCTCCGGTGGTTCAACGACTTCTCCACGCGCCACAACCAGGCGCTGCGCGGCGAGGTCGGCCGGCTCAAGGCGCGGAACCCCGGCGCGAAGCTCATCTACGCCGACTACTACGGCGCCGCCATGGAGCTCGTCAAGCACCCGGGCAGGTTCGGGATCGGCAATCCCCTGGTCGCGTGCTGCGGCGGCGGTGGACCGTACCACACGGGCGCGGCGTGCGCCAGGACGGCCAAGGTCTGGGGCGACCCGAGCGGCTTCGCCAACTGGGATGGCGTGCACATGACGGAGAAGGCGTACCAGGTCATCGCCCAGGGAGTGCTCAACGGCACGTTCGCCGACCCGCCATTGCTGAGTTGCTAGGAACAATTCTTGGTGTGGCTGAGAGAATTGTACACCTGTGAATTCGCAGAAATAATAATGTCTGCGTAGTTTCTGGGAAGCAAGGAGCCTTATTATTAGGTGTCACTCTGCTCTATGATATTTAGCCAAATCAAACTTTTTTATCATTTCAGAAAACAATGAAGGCTGTCTCGAGAGAGGGTGACAACTTTGTTAAATACCCCAGTGACCAAAAGCATAACATCATGCTGCCTTTATATTGTCCAAATATTGTTGGCAGGGATACGTTGGTAGGTTCAAGGTGATTTTCAGCTCGTTAAGCCGAGCAAGCTCGTTATCAAACGAGTCTTAACGGGCCGAGTTGGCTCATCATCCACCCCTAGTTCAAGTCCCCTATCCAACAAAAGTGACAAAATCAATGAGCTTATGCAAGCCTTAAGAAGCTGTATTTTGACCTTTTCTTTTCTCTTGCAATATCTTAGCAATTGCTATTAAATTCAATATCACGTTAAAGTTCCTTTGAATATAAATGTATTGATGCAACTACTAAATACTACATATGTATATAATTTGAATAATCGTTGGTCAAATTTTGCAAATTTGAAAAAAAATCCAAATTGAACAGTCTTGCTTCTTCTTTATCCCATCTACATACAATGCCACTTAAACCCAAACAAAGTCAGGTTTGAAAACTATTTTGTCCTTAGAAACTATGAATACTACACAAAAACACAACTTGAGAACATAATATTTCTACAATTATGTATCACTATCTACTATAATTTTAGTGATGGCAATCTTATTGATATATATATATATATATATATATATAAATCAATTGATGATACTTGATTGATTCAGATTGTACGCGTGTTTGCCGCAGCGGCAGTGCCGCCATGACATGTGGAGAGCCAGGCACTTTTGCGAATTAGGTGACTACACGTGCCGATGCTCTATAGCCCATGTGGTCCACCACATCACTACAAGTTTCTCCTATCCGTTTCATCCCGACCTCGACTCTATAATAGACACTACTAGCACATTATCGCTAGACCAAAACGATGGCCCTGAGGAATAACACTAGGGAGGTAGTGCCTCTGAGGAGAACAATGGGGGTGAAGGATGCCCACCTGAACTTATTGGTTGCAATAAGCTCTGCGATGAAGCACAACCCTTACGAACTTGTGCGGGGGCACTAGCTTGGCATGCCACAGAGTACAACCCTTACAAACTTCATGAGCATATATAGCAAACGGCACCTAAAGAAGTCGTCCGTGCCACTAGGGCTCCACCCTAGTTCCCCAACATGCTTTTGAGGACAACACTGCTCTAGAAGAAAGGTAAAAGAATCTTTGTGAATAGTTTGCCGAACAATATGCTGAGAATTCGTGATCCTGACATTTTCTTTTCAAAATGCATATAGGTTGAAAGTTGCAATTTCTTAACTAGAAACCAAACTTGCATTCCATTGGATCCAAAGTTTAATTTTGTTTGCGGCAAGAACCATATATTCGGACAATTTTCCTATAGAGAGTTTTTTGCAGAAATTTTCTTATTTCCACATTGAAAGGAAAATTCATCAAGTAGAAAGTAGCATTGCTTGCATTCAAACTCTAGTTATTTTTGCTTCAATTAGATTTCTTTGCGTCAAACTACATGACATGTAAACTGAACTTTATTCCGTGGGCAGGTGCTCAGGGTTTCATCAATTAATAAATCCTGCTAGGGAATATACCTAAGGATAGTATTGTTCTGAAGCTATTTAATCTTTCTCCCATGTCACTACTGCTAGATATCTTCTGAAACTATTTTTCGGCCCTGTTTGCATGTTTGGATTCAATAGCAAATCATGTCAGAGATCTTCGAATTGATTCTTGATAGTATGCCCAGTGCTGGACAGAAATGTTCCATAAATGTTAGTAGTGAGAGCATCAAATCTCTACTTCAATTCCTTTTACACTGATCTTTCTTCACATAAATGTTAATCATTTTGGACCAATGCTGATATTTTCTACTATGTCTACACTGATGGAGTGTAGACATAGTATATATATATATATATATATATATATATATATATATATATATATATATATATATATATATATATATATATATATCTTCTGGAATGATTTTTAACATGTGATTGCATGTTCTGACTCCATAGGATAAATATCTCCTTTCAAAGGGGGAAAAAAACTCCACAGCATATCATGTTATATCTTTTCAGATACTTTTCAGTTTTTTCAAGATTATGGACATGGACAAATGTTCCATAAACGCTAGTGATCATTTAAATCTTTCTCCTTCAATTTAATAGTGCATTCATATTTGTAGAGAGGTTCAGTGGGATGAGGATACTAGATAGCTCACATTTCTCACTGCTCAAGACTTCTATAAAAGGTGGTCGAAGGAAAGCCATCTGGAGAAGTGCAGAACGAGAGATAGCTGTTCAGAGATGGCGAGCTTCAGCTGCCAGCACCGTTCCGTCTCCCTGCGCGTCTTCCTCGTCTCCGTCATCCTCCTGCTCAACGCCCCAACTGGGCTGTGCGGCGGCTACAAGCGCATCTTCAGCTTCGGCGACTCCATCATCGACACCGGCAACTTCGCGACTGGCCCGTTAATGGAGTTCCCATTTGGCATGACCTACTTCAAACGCCCCACCGGCCGCATCTGCGACGGCCGTGTCCTCGTCGATTTCTACGGTGAGTACCACGCACAACAAAGGATCCGTCTGTGCAAGGCATAGCGCGACTGTGTTCACCGTCACCGCAACGCATTCTTTCAGCTCAAGCGCTCCAGCTGCCTCTTCTACCACCAAACCTGCCGGAGAAGGACACGGGGCTGTTCCCGAACGGCTCTAACTTCGCCGTGCTCGGCGCCACGGCGATGCCCAAGGACTATTTCCGCAGGTGGAACCACAACCTGCCGGGGTGGTGTCGCCTGGGCATGCAGATGGGGTGGTTCAAAGATCTGCTGCACCGGATTGCTCCCCGAGATGGTGGGTAACTTACTACTATTGTTCCATTCCATACACCGCGTCCATGCATGTGTGCTGTGCCCAGCCTCAGTTGATCATCCATTGCGCTGCACGGATTATGCTGTCAGATGCCAAGAGGCAGATCCTAAGCGACTCTCTCATCGTGCTGGGTGAGATCGGCGGCAACGACTACAACTTCTGGTTCAACGGCGTTAGACCTCGCGAGGTAGCCGGCCAGTTCATCCCGGACACCATGGCAACCATAGGTTCTTCCATCCAGGTGGTGCCTGCTGCTTGCATGCTCATCATCATCATCCACTGTCGTACAAATCCTGATCAGATTTTAATGGATCTTGCTCGCATTTTGCAGGAGCTCATCCGCATGGGCGCGAAGACGATCCTGGTCCCGAACAACTTCCCCATCGGGTGCGTTCCGGATTACCTGAGCCGGTACAGGAGCGGCAACCGCGCGGACTACGACGAGCACGGGTGCCTCCGGTGGTTCAACGACTTCTCCCAGCGGCACAACCGGGAGCTCCGCGGCGTGGTCGCCCGGCTCAGCGCGCGGAACCCCGGCGTGAAGCTCATCTACGCCGACTACTTCGGCGCCGCCATGGAGTTCGTCAGGGACCAGCGCAGGTTCGGCATCGGCGACCCCCTCACCGCGTGCTGCGGCGGCGACCAGCAGCCGTACCACACGAACAAGGGGTGCGACAGGACGGCCAGGATCTGGGGCGATCCGCGCGGGTTCGCCAGCTGGGACGGCATCCACATGACGGAGAAGGCGTACGAGGTCATCGCCCAGGGGGTGTCCACGGGCCCTTCGCCAACCCGCCATTGCTGAGGACCTGCTAGAATTCTGTCTGGCTGCAGCAAAGAACTAATAAGATGGCCCGGGCAGATTCCGCGGGGATTTTGTTCTTTGTTGCAGCTGAGACTTGTAAAGCTTTTGGAATTTCCGAAACATGTAGGCACCGATAGATTTACATAAATAAAAGATGGTGATTTTCTGGATGGTAGAGAAGATGATATTTCGCCCTGTCAAAAGTTATCCTCTACATTAGGGTTTTTTTATTACATCCTCTAACGTTCTCGGAAAAATAAATGGGCCATGTTATTCTCTCCTTTTCTGTCTCTATTTTTTTTTTGAAGGAAGAAGCTCTCTCTCAATCTTCCGTTGGGCTCTGTTCTTTCTTCTATCTCTAAAAAGATAAAGGTTTGTTGGGTTGCAAACTCTATCTCAGCCCATGAAGCACCGGTGAACCAGGCCGAACATCATGCTTGGCCAGACCACCGGCCACCCCTGATTGGTTGTCTTCCCGGCAGAGCCTGGCTCGCACCAGGGAGCCAGGCCGGCAAGGGCCAGGATGAGTGCATGCAAGAGGGTCATGATTGGTTCCCTTCCCAGCTCAGCCAGGTTCTCGGGAGATGGTGTATTGTTGCATGGTTGCACACAGATTTGAAATGGGAGATACAATACTAGTTTGATTGGTTGCCTAGGTACAAGCTGTTGTAGCCACGTCTTGCATGCAGATGGTGAGGTTACCACCTGCTTATCTATAAGGCCAAATAACAGCATACTTGAAGCAACTATTGCATACATTTTCAAACTAAGAATAAATAATGATTATAGACTAAACTAGTATTATTGCAGCCTCAAGTGGTAAGAATACCACCATGAGTTTACACAACTAAGCAATTTTCTAAAAAAGGAAGATGATACAAATTAAAATAAAAATGATTAGAGCTTGAGCTAAGATTATTACATCTTTCCAGAAACTACTTTTAGTTGGATGCCTAACTCCTCTACTAAACTCCATCTTTTCATCGCAATAAAATGCTGCAAAAGCATCATCTTTAGACTTGTATCCCTTGTAACACGCTCCCTTGTATCCATTCACTTGAGCATGGCATGCCTCCCAGCTGGAGAAAACTCCAGTTTGCCGCCCGCAAAAAACCACGTACCATGTCATTTCTGGAACATCATTGGTATATGGGCATCAACTCAGAACAAATGAGCAAAAGCCATCAGCTCAGAACAAATGAGAAGAAAATAATCATCATTGGCAAAAGGGCATCAGCTCAGAAATAATGACAAGAAAATAATGATCATTGGCAAAAGGGCAACGACTCAGAACTAACAGAAGCAATAATCATCATTGGCAACAAGGCATCAGCTCAGTTTTTGCCACAGCAATAGCACATTACAAATCCATCAGAATAGCATAAGTTTCAGAATAACATCACAAGTTTTTGCCACTAATTTCTATGCTGGCCAAATATACATATATAGATATATAAGTTGCCACTAGTAGATGCAACGGAATAGCACCAGGGAGAACCAGAAAGTGAGAATAGCACCAGGGAGAACCACCATCTGAAAGCAGCAGCCTGGCAAGAACCATCAGGTAGAGGAAGCATGGGAACAACACCAGCTCAGCCCATAAATGAAGCCAGCAATAGATATGGCAATATTAGAGCAAACCTAAATGGGAGGCACCTCGACAGCACAAGCCTGACCCCCACAAAAGCACCAGCCATCAGTATAGATGGCACCAAAAGTTGAAGCAACAACCACTGGCAATAGGCCACCTGCGGATAGTAGTGCTTGGCCAAGAAAGTTTTCAGCCACAGCATACGATGTGACTGATTCATCTTGACAAAAGCACCCCCCTGAGCCCTGTTATCCAGAAGGTGAGAATAGACCATAATCAGGGCCTCCTCGCTAAAGCCGGGCATGAACATGACAGCCTCGTATAGGTCAGGATGCTCATCTTGCGCCTTGGTCTCACGAATAGCATCAGCTACATTGTTAACAGCAGCAGCCATGCCAGTCATGATAGTGATGTCCTCGTCACTTAAAGAGGATCTCTTCCTCTTATTGCCAGCCACAGAACCACTACCACCCCCACCTCCTTCCTGTTTTTTCCCCACCTCTTCAAACAGCTTGCCAATGTCATCTTCCAGATGCTTTAGAGAGCTCTTAGTAAAATCAGAGAGGGAGCCCAAAGCCTCATTAGAGCCCATGACAAATTTACCAGTGGCACACCCAGTGCCAAAGATAACTTCCATGTGCTGGTAGTTCTCAATTGGCTTGTTAAGCAGATCAGCATCCCTGGGTGTGCCTAAGATTATGCATTAGTTGGATAAGAGAGTGTGAAAAAAGTATTGTCTAACTGAACTGCATTAATCCTATATACCTTGACATGCCCCTTGTAGTGCTCCTCTTCTAAAGTTATCATGAAGTTATCCTCATCCCACAAGGACCCACTAAGCTCTCTAAGCTTTGTCACCCTCATCCACCTCTGCCTCCATTTGCATAAGTGATTGTACACTTGCTGTCCGGTGACCTTGTTGCTAGTGAACTCTTGAAGATCACTGGCAACTTGGTTGAAGTGGACCTCCTTAAAGCCTTTATCAGTCCTAACACCAGTGGAGATGAGAAGGCAGAAGCGGCGAAGCACAAATGAGGACATGACAGTGGTCCACCTCATGGCTTGCCTCCCTGGCTGCCCAGCGGCAACAGCAGCAGCAGCAGGCTGGCCACCATCATGGCCGATGGCGTCAACAGCTGCAGCTATCTGGCTACCAGCCCGGGCAAGAGCAGCAGGCATTTCCTGTTCCATGTCCTAAGGATAATGTTCCAACCAAAATCAGAAAAATAGCACAAATAACATCACAGCCGAATGCCCAATTGCCTTAGAAAAATAGCACAAATATCATCACAGCTGAATTCCCAATTGCCTCAGAAAAATAGCACAAATATCATCACAGCTGAATGCCCAATTGCCTCAGAAAAATAGCACAAATATCATCACAGCTGAATGCCCAATTGCCTCAGAAAAATAGCACAAATATCATCACAGCCGAATGCCCAATTACCTCAGATTAATAGAAAGTAATAGCATCATTGCAAAAATACCCAATTGCCTCAGATTAACAGAAAGTAATAGCATCATTGCAAAAATACCCAAATGCCTCAGAAAAATAGCACAAATATCATCACAGCCGAATGCCCAATTACCTCAGATTAATAGAAAGTAATAGCATCATTGCAAAAATACCCAATTGCCTCAGATTAACAGAAAGTAATAGCATCATTGCAAAAATACCCAAATGCCTCAGATTAATAGAAAGTAATGGCATTATTGCAAAAATACCCAAGTGCCTCAGATTAACAGAAAGTAATAGCATCATTGCAAAAATACCCAAGTGCTTTAGATTAACAGAAAGTAATAGCATCATTGCAAAAATACCCAAGTGCTTCAGATTAACAGAAAGTAATAGCCAAGTACTGATACAACAATAAGAGAGTACAATATTACTAGTATATTATCAGAATCAAACAAAGTACTGATACAGCAACAGAATCAGAATCTAAATATGAGACATGCCCCTTTTTGCCCACATTTGATTGGCCCATACATCTCTAAGTGCAGTCCAGGCAGAATTGTCGTCCATGTGAACTCCGTGGCCATTGGTTGAGTTATTGTTGGGCACCCATGTAGACTCAGCAGGGATAACCTCATCTACACCATGGCCAAGTATCCAGTTATGTAAAATGCAACATGCAAGCACCAACTTCACTTGTGTCTTGTATGGATGAAACGGTTTGCTGTCAATTATACGAAACTGATTTTTGAAACCCCCAAAGCCCCTCTTGATGGTTACTCTCAGACTAGAGTGCCTCAGATTGAATAACTTCCTTGCATTGGTTGGATAATTTCTACCACCATACTCATTTAGGTGATATCTAGTGCCCCTGTAGGGAGGTAGAAAACCAGGGCGACATGCGTATCCAGCATCAACTAGATAGAATTTTCCTATAAAAATTGTAAACATGTATTAGGTCTATTGGATCTAACTTGCATTTTCAATATAGTTGACCAATTTGTATATAGTTACCTTCTGGGATAACTAATCCATCATGTCTCTCTGGAGCATCAGCTAGTATGGTAGCATCATGGGCTGACACCTCCCAACCAGCCAATACATAGGTAAATTTCAAATCAAAGTCAATTGCAGCGAGCACATTCTGAGTAGGGTAGTGCTTCCTTCCCCGGAAAGCAGCTTGCATCTTTCTTGGGACTCTAGCATGAATATGGGTTCCATCTATTGCTCCCACACAATCCTAAAAATCAATGGCCAAATTGTTTGTTACAAATTAAGTTAAATTAGGAACTAGTACATCAAATGGTATTATTAGTACCTTGAAATATGGGTACCATCTGTGGCTGTTTCTTATCTTAAGGGGTGTCTCACTAGATGGAGGCCTAATCATCTCTCCCGTCAGCTCCCCAATGGCATACAATACCTCTTTAAAATATCTACTTACAGTCTCTACATACCTCCTCCAGGTTTGGTGAATAACTCTAAAACGTTGGTTATGGCCAACCACATGAAGAAACATGGCAACTTGCTCTTCCACACTGCTATGTATGCTATCTCTAAGCAGGTTTCTATGCCTAAGCAACTCACACAGACGAAAAAAGGGAGTCTTCTCATACGAAGCATGTTTACACACTCAACATCATTACAATTGTAAATTAGGTTCATGTTTCTTTGCCTCTCTTCATCCATAACACTCATTGGGGCATAACTAATGCTGGGACGTGAATGTTGGACCATCCTAAGTCTACTTAACATGAATGCATACATAGCAGTGACAAGAGCAACAGCTTGAACAATAAGAATGCGTCTCTGCTCTTCAAAAACCATCTATGCAAACAAATAACAACGACTCAGGAAGGGAAGACTTGGGTATTTTTCTCATAAAAACAAATAACACAGGCATAAAAATAAATATCATCACAGGCATGGGTATTTTTGCTCATACAAACAAATATCATCACAGGCATGGGTATGTTTGCTGTGAAAAACATGTAGGTACATCACAGGCAAGGGTATTTTGCTCAGAAAAACATGTATGTACATCACATGCATTAGTATTTTGCTCAGACAAGTACTGTATCACAAATCAGAGAGGGGAGGGGAGGGGTGAATACCGCCGCAACCGTAGTGGAATCAGCCAAGATCCAGGCCACCAACAGACCAGAATGGAAGGGAGGGGCAGATCTGCAAGTGCACAAAAGAAACAAGTTAGAAATTGAAGGAAAATACTCAAATCAAAAGGGGGAATGGAGATCTTGCCTCGTAGGAAGCGGGGTGCCCAGATCTAGCCACCTGCGGTCGCGGAACCCTACCTGCGAGGAATAAAGAGAGAGTTCTTCGTGAGATCTAGCCACCTGCGGTCGCGGAACCCTACCTGCGAGGAATAAAGAGAGAGTTCTTCGTGAGAGTGGAGGATGGGACTCGACAAAGAGAGAGTGGAGGATGGGAAGGGAGAAGGACCGGAACCCTACCTTCGTCGGAGAATGGCGAGCGCGGCGGGAACGAGGACACGGTAGGAATATATACCCACGCGAGCTTGGTAGGAAAGGGGCGGTAACCCTAGGCATTGGCGGGAGAACGACGGGAGCTCGCGCGCGCCAGTGCGGCCGTCGCCTGCACGAGCGGAGCCTGGCCCCGGGGAGAAGCTCGAATTGGGCGTATCACTGGAGCCTGGCCGAGAGGGGCCTTTTGCATGCGCGCAGCCTGGCCGAGGGGGTGGACCAGGAAACCAAACACGCGGAGCCTGCATCCGACGGGGCTGGTTGAGCTGCATGCAGCCAACCAAACACGCCCTAACTGAACACTACTGTTCACGATGGCGGTTGGCCCAGCCCAAAGATCAAAATATTTCCATCCCCCACTATTCGTACCTGCAGGCTGCAGCCCGCGATGCCTGCGCCGCCGCCGCTGCCGACCTTCGCTCGCGCGCTGGCCGACCTCCTCGTCGCGCTCTCCGGCGCCCGCGCGCTCCCCAAGGGGCAGCAGCTCCACGGCCATCTCCTCAAGGCCGGCCACCTCCCCGCCACCGCTTCCACCCACACGCTGCTCGCGCACCACCTCATCACCTTGTACGCGCGCTGCGCGCTCCCGGACCTCTCCCACCGAGCCTTCCTCGACCTCCCCTCGCCGCCCTCCCCGGCGGCGTGGTCATCCCTCATCTCCTCCTTCTCCCAGAACGGCCTCCCCGCGTCCGCCTTCGACGCGTTCCGCCGCATGCTCGCGGCGGGCGTCCCCGCCACCGACCGTTCCATCCCCTCAGCCGCGAAGGCCATCGCCGCCGCCAAAACCTCGTCGCGCCCGCCGTTTGCCCCTCACGCGCTCCACGGTCTCGCCGCCAAGACGCCATTTGCAGGCGACGTGTTTGTTGGATCGGCGGTTCTCGACATGTATGCTAAATGTGGGCACCTTGCAGACGCCCGCCGGCTATTCGATGAAATGCCGGAGCGGAATGTTGTCTCTTGGTCCGCACTCATCTGTGGGTATGCTGATGCTGGGATGCACCCTGAAGCAATGGTAATGTTCTGCTTGGCACTTGAGGAGGCTGTTGCAGTGAATGACTTCACAGTTTCGTCCATCATCCGTGTATGTGCTGCAGCGACACTCTTTGAGCTTGGAGCCCAGGTGCATGCTAGGGCTATAAAGACAGCGCTTGATGTGTCACCCTTTGTGGGTAGCTCGCTCATTTCGCTTTACTCAAAGTGTGGGCTCGTGGAGTGTGCTTACCGGGTGTTTAGTGAAGCGCCTGAGAAGAACCTTGGAATTTGGAATGCAGTGCTAATTGCATCTGCTCAGCATGGGCATACATCGGCAGCATTTGAAAGGTTTATGGAGATGCAGAGCACTGGGTTCCGGCCCAACCACATTACCTTCCTGTGCTTGCTCACTGCTTGTAGCCATGCTGGTTTTGTTGATGAAGGGAAGAGATATTTTGCCCTTATGAAAGAGTACGGCATTGAACCGCAGTCTGAACATTATGCGGCAATGGTTGACCTACTTGGTCGTGTAGGATGTATAGAAGAAGCATTTGACCTTATTGATTCCATGCCTATGGAACCACCTGAGTCTGTTTGGGGTGCACTCCTTATGGCATGCCGTATGTTTAAGGATGCTGACACTGCAGCAATTGCAGCACAGAGGCTGTTTCAAACTGGGTCTCGCAGCTCTGGCGCACATATGCTCTTGTCAAGTACATACGCAGCTGCAGGAAGGCATGCTGATGCGGCACTTGCTAGGAAAGCTATGCGTGATGCAGGTATACGGAAAGAAACTGGACTTAGCTGGCTGGAGGCTGCAGGGAAGGTGCATACCTTTGTGTCGAACTGTAGGAGACACCAAAGAAGTGAGGAAATTTACAGGGTGCTTGAGAAAGTTAGTGAGAAGATGGAGGCAGCTGGTTATGTGGCAGATACTAGTGCAGTGCTTAAGGATGTGGATGGGGATGAGAAGAAAGTAGCAGTGAGGTATCACAGCGAAAGACTAGCAATTGGGTTAGGTCTTTTGATTGTTCCAGAAGGTGTGCCGATCCGAGTTATGAAGAATCTGCGTGTGTGTGATGATTGCCACAATGCAATTAAGTATCTAACTAAGTGCACAGGAAGGGTTGTGGTTCTCAGGGATAATCGCCGGTTTCACCGATTTGAAGATGGGGTGTGTTCTTGTGGGGATTTCTGGTAACATCTTCTCTTTAATATGTTCTTGGAAAATTTGCTCTATGTGGATTCATCTAGAAGGTAAACATATGTTTCCTCAGTAAATGATATGTCTGAGTTCAGTGTCCGATATGATAATAAAGTGGGTATTGATATATGAATATTGATAGTCCAATTTTCTATTTCTTTGGAGACTGCAACAGTTCAGAGTATTTTGAAAAAAAAGCATGATACTTGGACATGGCATGCAATCTTGTACTCGGAGGGTCCACATGGCACCAAGACATTTGCTCAATATTCTGGAGCACGCATTTGGACAGTACAAGTAGCATGTTCTGCCGAACAACGTATGTAGCTACCTGAAAAGCTATGACTTATGGTATTGTCTTATGGACCAATTAATGGTGTGTGTCTAGATTCACGTGCTCATAGGCTCACATGTTTCTCAATTTACTTGTTAGTGTGTCATGATGATTGTATTCTGTTCAATGACAAGGTCAAAGCAGGTTAAAAATCCTTAAACTGAACCGAGAATAGTAGCAACTACTTTGGCAGTTTAAGTTAAACAGAAAAATTGTTGATCCCTTTGAATTGAGGGTCCGCACCTTTAATGTATAACTGCAGGGATCAGATAGGACATGTAATACCAGTGTCAAACAGGATACTATACACTTTAAAAAAAAGGATACTATACACTTTCAGAAAAAAAAGGATACTATACGTTTATTGTCAAGCTTAGTCTGATGATCTGAATGGTGAAGAATGAGCATCCTATGATACTTGAGACTGTTCTGTTGTTTTCTTGTGCATGGAAGGTTTACTTGTATTTCATCAAACATTTGATGTATTTGGCAAGTACTTGCAAATTTCTCTGCACTGAGTTGAGAAACACTGCTCAAGCGGGTACTATTTATTTATGTTGTTATCCTCGATTATTTTCTATCGCAATAGTAGGACTTAATTTTTTGAAGGAAAAAAGGGAAAAGCAATAGTTTTCTCTTTGAAATGTACGATGGTTCTTTTATTTTTATAGCTGTTTTGAATTGAATTAGTTGCTTTTGAGGCACTATATTATGTTCGTTATTATTGGATCAAGACTTAATAGTTGATGCTAATATCTCAATGAAATATACTTTGGAAGTGACTAGACTGATGAGCTGTATTATGTGATTATTATGTTATTATAATTTTCTGTGTTTGTACAGTAAGGTTCTCCAGAAAGGAATGAGATAAAATTAAAAACATTGAAACTAGTTAGGCCTATCTTAACCTAAAAAGGAAGGAATCTTGTGTGGGATGGAGTGAAACATAAGCTAATCATGCTTGTCCTTACCAAATAATTGTGATTAGTGCGGTCAGTCTATTGGAATGCACGGGAACTT
Organism: Panicum hallii; assembly: GCF_002211085.1. NCBI lineage: Eukaryota > Viridiplantae > Streptophyta > Magnoliopsida > Poales > Poaceae > Panicum > Panicum hallii. The sequence goes on along the minus strand of NC_038046.1, from coordinate 13,868,267 downwards.
CCTGTCTCTGTACTGTATGTATGTTGTCAATAAAAGTGGCTTGTGGTTTGGTGGCTGAATCCTACCTTTCTGAACAGAACTTTCATTATTATTTGATCATTGTTTGTGTTGCCTTCTAGTGAAGACATTGTTATGATTGTACATATATACTTAAGAAGCATAATTAGTAAACATTTTTACTGTCAAATGCTTTTGCTATCTGCATCATTTGGTGGATGTATCTAGTTTGGAAACTGGTCCAATCACTGCAGATTGTGTTTAAATTTACACTAACCCCTTTGGCTGGAGTAAATTTGTGCAAATTAGACATGGTTCAACTGCTGCCTGCTGGTCCTTGAAGATGGATACCTATCTTGAGAAGCACACAAAGATATGATGGCTGCACACTATTTGCCTTCCCTACTTTCTCCGGGTTCTGCCAGTTGGCATGAAGAGAGTGGTGGATTTCTCTTTAAGGCCTTATTTGATCCGTGCAAGCTTCTCTATGCTTTGAAATCCAGGATCAATATTGCCCAAGCTGGCCAGCAGACTCCTACAGTGAGAACGACAGGGGAGCTCCAATTCTTCATGCATATTGAACTGCATATCTGATGGACAAGGCAGCACCTATCATCATACCTATATAAATATATGAAAGGGAACATGAAGTTCTGGCATCTTGTTGCTTGCAGCACACCAAGAAAGAGAAGTAGAAGCACACATGACAAAGATGAGCCTGATAAGAGGGATTGGAAACATTTCCAATAGATGGAGGGAACTCCATGGCATGAATTATTGGAAGGGGCTACTTGATCCCCTCGACCTTGACCTTCGGAGGACTATCATCAACTACGGTGAGCTCTCCCAGGCAGCCTATACTGGGTTAAACAGAGAGAAAAGATCAAGGTATGCTGGGTCTTGCCTCTTCAACCGCAGGGACTTCCTCAGCAGGGTAGATGTATCAAACCCAGATTTGTATGAGATTACAAAGTTCATATATGCAATGTGTACAGTCAGCTTGCCTGATGGCTTCATGGTCAAGTCTCTGTCAAGGGCTGCATGGAGCAGGCAGTCAAATTGGATGGGGTTTGTTGCAGTAGCTACAGATGAGGGTAAGGAATTACTTGGGAGGCGGGATGTGGTGGTGGCGTGGCGTGGGACAATACGGATGGTAGAGTGGATGGATGATCTTGATATTTCCTTGGTGCCTGCTTCAGAGATAGTTCTTCCAGGCAGAGCAACTAATCCCTGCGTGCATGGAGGGTGGCTTTCTGTCTACACAAGTGCTGATCCAGGGTCGCAATACAATCAAGACAGTGCAAGATATCAGGTAACTCATTCAAGCTTTTAGACTATTCAGAAACCAATTTAAATTGTCTATTTTTTTTAAGGAAAGCAATACCAATCTGTGGCAGTTTAACAGAAAGGTGTAGAATGGAATGTGATTTGTTCATGTATATGCTTGAAGTGCAGGTGTTCTTTGATTAGAATTCAAGCGAAGGAAAGAACAAAAAATTGTCTGTAAAGAGTATTAATTGAAATCTGATTTGTGTGCGCTTTTGAAGTACTGCTTTGCCTTTTGAACTAGGTAGCTGTTCTCTAGTTGAGCAGTGGTGTGTGAGACGTTACATTCAGGTTACTCAGAAATCAGCAGAAGGATTATTTTTCTTTTTCAATTAGGTAATCCACCCACTCTGCCACCTCGGTGATTGGACCTGGGTGGTGTAGTTGCCCCCCTACCCCTTCAGCATTGGGAACTCATCATGGTGACAATGAATAAATCCCTGTTTTAAAAATGCACCTTTTAGTTTAGAGATAGTTTGGTTCAATGTATGATGGTTGAAATCAGTTGATGTGCCTTGACAGGGAGGGTTGAAGATTGGTCTGTCCATCTAAGAAAACTTCCAATTCTCCACATGATGATCTCAGGTGGGAGAAGGTCCCACTTGTGAGCCATCCAGAGCTTAGCCCACCAAAAGAAGGCACAACTAGTGCACTCTTAAGACAACAAAAATGTTTGGATTAGTTTTTACAAACTAGACCTAGAATAATGCCATCCCTGTCTGCATCAATGTCTCCTTGATTGTGCACATCTGATATAGCTCCTTCATTTTGCTTATTGTTTGTTAAAAATATGGAATAAACCTGTGTTGAGCAAACTAACAAAAAAATAGCAGGTGTTGAATGAGGTCAAAAGGATACAGGATTTGTACAAGAACGAGGAGACTAGCATCACCATAACAGGTCACAGCCTTGGGGCAGCACTTGCAACAATCAACGCCATCGACATCGTCTCCAATGGCTACAACAAGAGCTGCCCTGTGTCCGCATTTGTCTTTGGAAGCCCTAGAGTTGGCAACCCCGACTTTCAGAAAGCATTTGACAGCACAACGGATCTGAGATTGCTCCGAGTTAAAAACTTTTCTGATGTGGTCCCAAAATGGCCAAAGCTAGGATACAATGATGTCGGTACAGAGCTAATGGTCGACACAGGGGAATCACCCTACCTGAAGGCCCCTGGAAACCCCTTAACTTGGCATGACATGGAGTGCTACATGCATGGTGTTGCTGGGACGCAGGGGAGCAGTGGAGGGTTCAAGTTGTTGGTTGATCGAGATATTGCCTTGATCAACAAACATGAAGATGCACTGAAGAATGAGTATTCAATTCCATCATCATGGTGGGTGGTACAGAACAAAGGTATGGTGAAAGGCAAGGATGGCCGGTGGCATCTGGCCGACCATGAGGATGATGACTGATGTAGCCTAGCACTCACCATTTACTAGTTTGTTACAGGGTCAGCTGTGCTTGTATATTTTGATGGATTAATTATCTCATTGAGACAAGAAGTTACAATTCACGAGCTCAAAAGGCAAAATAATGAAAACTACTTTGTGTGTCCATTGCTGTTTAACGCTAAAGGAATGTGTCTTATTATATTTGAAATTGTATTTGAAAATTTTCTGTATTCAAAATCATTTTTATTAACTTTATCGATTGTAAATTTGTTGAGCAGTGAATCCTTGAGAATAAATACATGTTGAATCGTTGATCTGTGCTTGGATTCCGTTGCGAAGATTATTCTCGCAAAAAATATTCTCATGGATAAGTGGTGCTAGGCCCAACCTACCTCATTCTTTTTTTCTTTGTTTACTTTTTGTGATGCTTGGATTATTGTTATTAGACAGCTTCTCCATTTTATATGAGCGAGGCAAAAGTAAGGCTTACTAGATCTGAAAAGTTTTTTTAAGGCCAAACTTATTCATTCTTTTAGTAATGTAGTTAATATAATGGTGTAATGTATTTCTATATACATTTTTAATGCATTGATTCTGTGGAAAAAGCTAGTTGGAAACTCCATAAAGGGGAAAACTTCAAACCTAAGTCAGATACTTAAAAAAAATGCGGAAAATGGCCATGCCAATTCTACTCAAATTCATTAGCGGCCAATAAAACCTTCTCGTTGTCCGCTGGGCTCCGGGCTCCTGGATCCGCCCATCTCTCTCCTTTTCTTGATCCCATGTTGGCTTCCGCCATGAAGTACTGATGGATCAGCATCACCGGCGATCAACACCTTCCTCTGGCCAGGCTCTTGCTCCGGCGAGGTGGCTTTGACAGGCTGCCACTTCTCCCCCCAAGGCCCCAACAGCTTCTTACAAACCGGAGGTGATCATCTTCTTCCCGGTGTTGGATTGGATTAGGGCATTAGGCATAACTACCTTCCACATGCATCGTTTTGCGATAAAATTATCCCTCAATAGCCCTCTGGTCTCATTTCCTTTCGTCTTCCCGTTGTTGCAGTTGTTGGTACGATAGATCCATGACTGCTTTTCAATTCTCGCTTTCTGAAAAGCTGTTATCTTGAATACGCCGCGTCATTTTCCTTGAATCGTGGACTGCAACTTACTCCAGAAACTTTTCCTCAAAAAAATAAAGAAATAAAGAAACTTCCTACAGAAACTGGAATCTAAAGGTTATGCGAGTATCAATTCAACGATTCTGTCTGAAGATCAATGTCAGCTAATATATTACATGACAGCGTATGCAGGCAGATTCAGACGGTCGCAGCTCGCTCTAGATCCTTGAATTCCTTCCAAATTCCAATCCCACTGCCCACTGTCATGCGCCATGTGAGCAAAAGAATGCTCCACTTGTACACCTAGCTCGCTCTGAGGTCCCTAACCTCTGCAGTGCCACACAGGCTGGCCAAAGGGAGGCAGAGGACCACATCTCTCGGAGTTCAGATCGACAGCCACGCTGCAGTGGCAATGTCCGCCGGCGACATGGCCGGGCGGTGGAGGGAGCTGCACGGCATCGGGCACTGGGAGGGCCTGCTGGAGCCGCTGGACGTCGGCCTCCGGCGCTGCCTCATCGCCTACGGCGAGATGATCATGGCCACGTACGAGGCATTCATCGGCGAGGGCCGGTCCCCGAACGCCGGGATGTGCCGGTACCGCCGTGCCGACCTGTTCCGGCGCGTGGACGTGTCGCACCCGGGGTGGTACGCGGCCACGCGGTACGTCTACGCCACGGCCAGCGCCGAGGTGCGCGGCAAGGTGCTGCTCCGCCCGCTCTGCCGCCGGGGCCGCGCCAGGGAGTGCAACTGGATGGGGTACGTGGCCGTGGCCACGGACGAGGGCGCCGCCGCGCTCGGGCGCAGGGACATCGTCGTGGCGTGGCGCGGCACGCAGCGCGCGCTCGAGTGGGTGGCCGACCTCAAGCTCGCGCTCGCCTCCGCGGCGGGGATCCTCGGGCCCGAGGGCGCCGACGGCTCCGACCCCTCGGTGCACCGCGGGTACCTGTCCCTGTACACGTCGGCGGACGAGGGCTCCAAGCTGAGCGAGCAGAGCGCCAGGATGCAGGTGTGTGTGAGCTCTGCTTCTTCTTTTCTCTCTTGCAGTCCAGTCAGGCTCATCCACGTGTGCAGTAAGACTAGAACTAGTATTGTTACATGTTGTTTCATTGTGGTTCATATCAATTGATTCCAACAGGCTCTTAAGGAGGGTTTATAGTGTTCTGCACTTGATTTTTTTTCAGTTCATTTCCACTTAAAATGCTTTTTGGGAAGATCACTGCCTTTTGCAAGAGAAGCACTGAAACAGTTAGTGTCCTCCTGATGCTTGTGCCGCTGGCAACTAAACGTTGCTGTTTCAATTCAAGAGGAGAGGAGAAAATCGCAAGAGACATATAGTTACTGTCTTAATCCGGTCGTTGATGATTTACAGTTGACCAAACTAGGAGGCAAAACGTATCTAGGTGATGAAGTCGGCTATATGTATACTAACTGACCCCAAAAATATAATGCCTTATGATCTCAACAGCTTACGGCCCTTATATGCATTGGAAGTTATTTCAGCATGACACGGGTTTTGCTTGCCTTAAGAAGCTTGCATTGCATCCGGATAAGGTGCGATCGACCTTTCTAGTATCCCAGAAGATGTGCTTGCCCAGTGGATGGGTGTTGGTAATGGTTGCGTCAGACTCTTAGTTGAGTATGAAATGTGATGCTTTTCCTTTAAGTACAAGTTCTTTGAGCAAGCTAACTGATGACAACATCAATCAAATGCTGCCTGAGATGCCAATGCATCAGGTATCTAGGCAAAGCAATCTGATGACAGCGAACAATTGAATAAATTATTAAAAAATAGTTGTAGATTTCTTGGCAAATTATTTTTTTCTCATATATGATATTGAAACTTGCTTTCTTCCATAAAATTCAACATCAGTTGTGATTCTAAGGGGGTGTTTGTTTCCCACCTAAATTATATAATCTAGCTTATAACCTATAATATGAAACAAACATACTATAGATTATAGCTAGATTATTCCAATTTATAATCTAGATTATCATAATCCAATAAGCTACTCTCCTCTAGCTTATAGATTATAATCTAGATTATATAATCTTGAGTGGAAACAAACAGGGCCTAAGTAATATATAGTCATCCTTTTAGATTACAGATCACTAAAATACTAATCTCACACAAACAATTTTTTTTTCTTTATAAGCTATACAAGGTGGCAGGGATTGCGGCGGTCTTCTTGCCTGAATTTGGGCACCCAATGCCGAATTGAGCCCTAAAATTTCAAATTTAATTGCAACTCTTGAAGATTCAAATCTCATAAACTCTACAAAACCTGCAGCCTTCACATGAACTTCAATACTGTGCTTTTTTCCTCTCTTTTCTATTTTGTTTAGATAAAAGAGATGGATTCAGCCTTTTGTGTTATCCAATGCATTTACCCAAAGTTCTTTATTAAACTCGTATATGCCATATGGTGTCTTTCCCTCTTTTTCTGAGGAATACATTGGTAGGGTAGGACTCTTGCCCAGGCCTAGATGAATTGCTATAGTACACATGATGGCAACTACAATAGGAACGGCTTGGGACCCCCGTCCTCTGTAACACTGTACAGAATCCAAAAAGTTCTGGACCGAAAATAGGCCCTCTCGATTAGTAGTACTTTTAGGGTAGTGTCAAGGCTGGCATGGCGTGTTAAGGAGGACATTGGGTGGTTTTTAGCTTGACTAGAACATCTGGCCGTCGCTGCCGAGCCGCTGCCTCCTCGCGCACCGCAGCAGCCGCCGCTTCCTCCCCGGCGCCGCGTGCTCAATGTCACCGAGCCTCGGGAGGAGACGCAGGAGCCGCCGGAGATGGACCTTGACGACATGCTCCTCTGCTGCCCGATCCGCGTCACGCCGCTGCTGCTGGTTCTGCCAACGCACGCGCCTCGCCGGCCACGCTGCTAGTCCTCATCTGCACACCTGCGCCGCGCCCACCTCCTGGCCTACTCCGCGCCGCTGCTGCACGGCCGTGCCGCGCGGCCTCTGTTCCTACGCTCGTGGGGCTGCTCTGCTCCTGCGCCCGCGCGGGACCCGCGTTGCTGCTCCTCCTCCTCGCGTGCGCGGCGCTGCTGCTGCTGGCCGCGCTGCGAGCAGTCCTGCTGGATCCACGTCGGCCCGTGCCACGCAGAGGGGTGAGGGGCGCCTCCGGGAAGAAGGCACCGGGAGAAAGAAGAGAGGAGGCGCCGCGGGGTACAGAGAGAGGAGGCGGCGGGGTTAGGGAGAGGGGCGGCGTGGATCCCGCGGGAGCGAGCGGCGGCGGCGGAGAGCAGGAGGAGCGGTGGTGGGGAGGGGCGACGGAGGCACGCGGAGAGGGAGAAGGGGAGAGTAGAGAGGGAGAGAGGGGGCGGCAGCGGGGAGCATGAGAGGGAGGGAGAGGGCGGCGGGGAGCCGGGGAGGAGAGCGAGAGGGTTAGGGTTCGGGGCTGGCGGAAGGGGTAATGGAGGGGTAATGGGAAAGTGACTCGTGGGGTTTTTTAAGATGGTAGTATTATCAAATTTCTTTTTCTTTATATTAAAATAAATATTAGTTTAAGATCCTACATGAAAAATATAGGAACTAGTGTCCGGATGATCTAGGTTTAGTTGTGATTCTTAGAAAATAGGAGGATTTTTTTACAAAATAGCTAAAAACAAGGCTGAACGACACGCGTCCCATTTTTCCCGTGGAACGTGGGAAGAAGGCCAAAGGGGAGGGGTCTTTAATCAAGGTGATGGAAACATAGCAGAAGAGAATGGTGACACTTATGGTGAAGGATCCAAATTGAAGATACGATGCTATTGACTCCTTTCTTTTTCAGAGTAGATGCTATGGACTGTTGAGGAAGAGAGGCAATGCATGTCGATCTGACAGGAGATTGTAGCGGGTACCCAAAGGAAGGGGCAAGATTAGCAGCTGTACTATGAATCTATGATTAACAATGTTTAAAGCGATTGGTGATTGAGGAAGGTTGCAGCGAGGTCAGGTAAAAGGAGATGGAAGCTGGAAAGGATGTGCATTGATATGTGATAGTTGTCTGAATAATTGTGTTTTACTACTCAGTGAACATCGATCTAGACTTACTCTATAAGTAATTATCGAGTTTATCAGAGTATAATTAGAGAAAAGGTTTATCAGAGTATCATACTGATTAGCATTTTGAGTATCAGACTGATTAGAATAATAGAATTTGATGTTATCTCCCAGCTACCATTTCTTTTTCTGAATATACTCAGCAACTTTTTGTGCGATCGAGCAGGTGTTGACAGAGATCGCAAGGCTGATGGACAAATACAAGGACGAGGAGACGAGCATCACCGTCGTCGGCCACAGCCTGGGCGCGACCCTGGCCACGCTCAACGCCGTCGACATCGTCGCCAACGCCTACAACAAGTCCCCGGGCTCCGACGACGGCGGCCGCGCCCCGGTCACCGCAGTGGTGTTCGGCAGCCCGCGCACGGGGGACCGCGACTTCCGGGACGTCTTCCACCGCCTCCCGGGCCTCCGGATGCTCCGCGTCCGGAACAAGCCCGACCGCATCCCGCACTACCCGCCCGTGGGCTACGCCGACGTGGGCGTCGAGCTGCTCATCGACACGCGCCGGTCGCCGTTCCTCAAGCCCCACGGCGACGAGTCGCAGTCGCACGACCTCGAGGTTCACCTGCACGGCGTCGCCGGGTGGCAGGGCGACCGCGGCGGGTTCGAGCTGGTGGTGGACCGGGACGTCGCGCTGGTGAACAAGTTCGACGACTGCCTCGCCGACGAGTACCCCGTGCCCGTGGGATGGAAGGTGCACCACAACAAGAACATGGTGAAGGGGCCCGACGGGAGGTGGGTCTTGGAGGACCATGAGCCTGACTACGACGACGAGGAGGATGATGGCAACGTCAACTTGTAGAAACAAAAATGTTTCGACGCCGTCCAGTCCCGCCACGCGAAGCCAGCCAATTGTGTTCTGTGTTGCTGCACATCTTGTCCTGATGTTTTCTACATAAAAAGGCCTTGAAAAATGCTTTTTGCGTACTGTTTTGGCAAATAAACATACTGTGTTCACATGATTGAGACTTGATTAATACATACTAGTCCATCAACCCGTGCTACCGCACGAGCTAGCATTTGTTGGTAATGTTAGCATTAGTTTTTTTTAAAAAAATCATCAGGATGATCAGGATGAACAATAGATTGAATTTGCTATTTTACGCTTCTTGTACGTGTTATTTTCCTTACTTTTATGGCATCACAAGACGGATTACCTAATTTTGCAATATAGATTCATAACATTTTAATTTTAAAGAATATATTAATGATTATTTTATTCTCGGTAGCGAGGCCAATTCAATTTGAAGATTGTAGTGCATACTATGATTGAAAATTGCTAAATTCAAATACCGACTACTATAAGGCGCAATCACTATGGTTCATTTCTCCTCCTGTAGCAGGTACCTTTCAGTTGTTGATGAAAATAGCAGTTAAAATAACAAACAGTTGGTAGGATGCTAACCCTCTTTATATTGGATAGATAAGGACAGACATGTATCTAGTTTTTTAAGTATCTCCAAAAGCCTTTCTAAAATCTACTCTCTAAATCATCATTTAGAGAGTTATTTAAGTAAAAAATTATTTTCTATATCTTTGTACTTTCCAACAACTTTTCTATATCTTCTGCGTAATCTAGTGAGTTATTCTCGCTCTCCATTTTTAGCCAGCGAGAAATCCAGAATAGAGAATGTTTATATTTAGATATCCAATTGAAGAGGCTATTCGAAGGTATTTTTTCACCAAATTCTCTATTCCTATAAACTAGAAAAGATCTAAAGAGTCTCTTGGAGATACTCTTAGATGGATTAACTATCGTTCCTTTGAGATAAAGATAGTGAATCTTAATGCTTTGAACTTGAGATGATGAAACGGATCTAAAACTGCAAGCTATATTAGTTTACACTAAACTAATGGCATAAGTCTTTCTTTCGGTTTTTATTCTTAGTTCTAGTTGAGATGAACTTGTTTACCTGCGTTGATTGCGGAAGCCTGAATAGATCGAAGTGTGTACTCTCACGTAAGTTTCTGCCGATGGAGTCGATATGATGTGAGAACGGCCGGCGAATGTTCCTGCCGGCGGAGTAGATACGACGTGAGAACGGCCGGTGGTTTGCTTGTACATGATCTGGTTCTGAGTCTATAAAAGCGTGGAGTTCGGCCAGTGGTTTGCTTGTACGTGATCTAGTTCTGAGTCCTAAAAAGAGTGGAGTTGTTAAGTTATTTTCTATATTATAAAATATATGAGTACGTGTCCTAACAGCTTTGGTTCCGAGCCTTTTGATACATGTAGTTATCAGATACAATATTTGTTAGCCGTGATATCCTAACTGAAACAATAAATCAATTTTGGTAGATGGATCATAGGATATTGGATATTTTTCCATGTAATGGTATGGATGGGTAATTTATGGTGATCCAAATGCTATTGCCTTTGCTACGGTACTCTGAAGTGAATTTGGACCATCCGTTTAGATAGATCTAAATGAATATTTTTACGTAGGAGGTAATAGGAGAAATATATATTCATATATTTTTTATTTTGGAAAATAGGAGAAAATAGGCAACATATCTTGCAATTAGTTCTAGTAGGCAAAATATCTTGGAATTAGCCTAACGTACGTGTGGATCCCATGCATAGGTGCATAACAGTTTTTTTTTTCTAACGTGATGGATCTATACGTGCACAGGTTTGTAACACTTCCTTTTAACGTTATGGACTCCATCGTTCATACTGTGGAATTTGAACGTTGCTGCAGGAGGGGCAGCAAGATATCTGAAGTGACCTGTGAATCGCAATGATGAGATCTTTGCAAATGTAGAGTTGCAGCTGCGTGAATTTCATGCCTAAAAAAATACCATGTTGCTATATCAGAGCATCTCCAGCAGATTACTCATTTCTCGTATCCTATATATTTTCTCTCTCCATTGTTAATACTACTTTTTTTATTTTTGACAGTGAGTATTATAACAGATTACTCAATGAATAGGGTGGAAGGAGCAATCCCCTACATTTGGATAAGAAGGAGCTGTACTTTGGTGATTACCAAAAACTTTTTGGTATTAGCGATGGAATTGGTAATCTGCTGGAGCACCTCCTATTATCAAAATGACAGTTTTTAGTATTAGTGAGACATATGAGTAATCTGCAGGAGATGCTTTCATAGTTGTGTTTATTAGACTTGGGTGGCAATGTCATATTGTAGACAATTAATGCCAAGTCCAGTACTGAATTCATCTATGATTGATCTGTCCCGGGAATTAGAGGAATATGGTAACGGAGGCTGAAAATCACGCGTCAGAAGGCAAAGAGGCACCCCTCCGTGAAGAGATAATTGGTATTCTCTCTTTTTTATTCTCTCATTTTCTAGACTGCCCACTAAAGAATCTTAAGTGGTTTCACGTGGAAGTTTTTTATGATTTCTCTTATTTTTAAGTGTCCACCTAAGATTTTAGGTGTCTTTACATGGAGGCTTTAAAAGGAGCTTTCAATTAGTAATAGTAAGATTATGAAGCCATGTAAATCAAATAGGGGTCAGAATAAGAATGATTTAGGGCATTAGCGATGTTTATTATCAAGGATATGTGTCATCATCACTCCTATAAGGGAGCACCTTTGTACTTAAGACTTGAGTTCATCTTAAGAGATATCTCCAATACATTTTCTTGGTTGCTCATGCTTAGGTCACTTTTGATTTTTATGGTCTCCTTTGACCGCTATTTTTTTGTTATAATATATTTATAAACATGCTAAATTTTTAGGCTTATAAATTTAAAATTGAATATTTAAAACTTACCGTACTTGTATGACAATTTTACAAGCATATAGAAAAATATACATTAGCGTCTACGATACCACATGAATGTAGCTCAAGAAAATCATGGTGGATGTCTACTTGATATATTTTTTTATGATCAAAATTAGAGAAATTCAACTTACAACAAAATTAAAGCAAGAAAATACCCTAAATCACCTCTCCTTGGCTATTTGGCGTAGTCTCACCTCTCATGCAATTAACCGAGCGTTGCCGCCAACCTACTCTCTCTCTCTCTCCACGCTGACCCCAACCACCACTATTAACCTTCAAAAGTGAAGTCGATGGCGAGCCCTTGGCACCGTGGTAGCCCATTGACCGATCAGTTGGGCATTTATGAGCCTAATTAACCTTAATCACGCCATTGTTGCTTTAGAAGAATTTAATGAGGACGGCATTGTTGCATCATACTGGCATGAACCTAATTCTGTGAAAAGCAATAGCAAATGACGAAAGTGTAATAGCAACTATGCATACCTAAATTTCCCACAGAAAAAGTTAGCTCTGCTCGATCAACTGGTGAGGGAGAGATTTGCCCATTTTATTTCCCCATTTTATTTCCCACAAAAAATAAGTACAGTCCCTTCGTGCAGAGAATCTAGCACATTTCCACCGAAAACGACCCGTTCATGCCGTTTTGCGCCGGGAACTAGCAAACTGACAACTGAAAATGCCCGCCGACCCCATTGGCAATAGCACCCACACACCCACGTTGCTGGGCATGTGCTTCGCGGCCGCGCCACATCCGCGGTAACCTCCTCGCGCGGACGGGAACAAGATGGAACGGCCGGGCGAAGGGCTAGAGTCCACGAGCTACCGATCGCAGGGACGGCATCAAATCTGTTTCCGCGCATTCATGCCCTTCTGGCCGGTTTCTCACGTTGTTCTTGCAGGGCCCAGCGGCTGCCATGTACGCACAACGCGCGGGGTCCTTTCGCGCGAGCGACATGCCTGGAAGTTCTTGGAGCTGCATGCTGTTGCTGCTACGTTCTGTTGGCTCATGAACATCGCGCTGGTAAAAAGGGGAAAAGGTGAGGTGAAAACGAGGTGTGACTGGTCTGGTACTACACTGTTGTTACAGGGACGTTTCAGAAGGAATATTGCTACCGTACCAGGTAAGTTCAGGGGTTTCACAGGCATGGCTGTAGTTTGTGTGAACAGCACACACGCACAGTGCCGTGTGTGTTACCATTGTTGCCCAGTGTCCTAGCAAAATCCTTGGACGGGCTACCCATGCCTGAATTTATGGGGCGTGGAGCTCCACGGACGTTCAACAAGAAATACCTGCTGCACACTGGCTGGCTGCTCAGTGTTAACTCCATTAGCCCATCGCACACCATAGAGCTCGGTGAGCGGCCGGTGTCTCGCGCACCGCCGGCTCCATTCGTCCGTTTAAGAGAGACCTGTACGTGAACTCCCTCTCTTCCATCCATCAGCTCTCTCCCACTCTGCTTCTGCTCTTTCATCAGGCACTTGACGCTCGCAAGCTTGGTGCCTCGCACGACCATGCCGAGGCTGCCGGGGGATCGTTGCTCCCCCTCGCCGGCGGCGCTGGCTGCGCGGTGGTCCCTCGCGCTCCTGGCCGCCGTCCTCGGGGGCGGCGTCCCGCCGGCGGCGGCGCTCGGCTGCTACACGCGCATCTTCAGCTTCGGCGACTCGCTGACGGACACGGGCAACTACGTCCGCCTGACGGCCACGAGCCACAGCCCCTACGGCGCGCCGCCCTACGGGCGGACGTTCTTCGGCCTCCCCACCGGCCGCGCCAGCGACGGCCGCCTCGTCATCGACTTCATCGGTGAGCATGCTGCCTGCGCTTGGTTGGTTGGTCCGAGCATTTTCCTCTCTGCTTGGCACGCTGAACCTCGTGTGTGCCCCCGTTCGAGCCTACTCTGAGCTAGTGTGTGCCGTGCAGCGTTCGTTTCTCTGCCTCGAACACCCATTCTCCGTTCAAAACATCAAAAGAAACGTCAGTGCCGACCCCGAATTGCCATCTTGTTGTTCGTCAGTAGAGCAGCGTGATGTGCGACCTTTACGAGTTGCCGAAATGCGCCCAGGTTCCTACTTTCTAATAGAAGAAAGGGAACGGATGCCTGAACTCAGCTCATTGCTGCCCTGCCGCGCTCAAATGAACGTAGTAAATGTCCTCTTTTGTTGTGTGTGTGTGGGTGGTGGTGGTGGGGGGGGGATGAGCACAACCGTTAATACAGGCAACTCATGTATTGCGTTGCGTGTCTGGAAGTGTAGAGAAAGCAAATTCGATGGTAAAAAAACACGCTCTTGATTTGATTCTCCATCTAATTTTACCCGGTTATCTAAGCACTAATGTATCGGTAATGGAAGAGTAGATAGCAAATTTGATGGCGAGCATGCATAGTCTTGATTTGGTTCTCTATCTAATAACTACGTGTCTCGAAAATCTAAAATGGCTAATAATTTAGAATGGAGAGAGTATTTATGAACCGGAAAGCCAGAACAACATGGTTTTATGATTTGAGTACGTGCCGGTCCAGTTCGCTTTTTCTGGGGCGAGTGCGTGGCGCTTATCTCACCTTACGCGATTGAGTTCTGTCCAGTACAGGTACAATATTGAGTTGTAGCTGTACCGGCACCGGTACATGTGTTGTTGCACGGGTAGTACAGCTAAGCGCTTTGAGTTGAGATTACCGGCATAGCAGTCACCGAAATCGATCGGCGTGGCGGTCCATTCTCTATTCTACCGACGACGCACTGTAGCCAACGAGCTAACTAACCGGACGCTCTCGTGTTGCCTGGTGCCGCCGCCGCAGCGGAGGAGTTCGGGCTGGCGAACGTGACGGCGATCCAGACGGGCACGGCGCTGGCGGACTTCCGGAACGGCGCCAACTTCGCCATCATCTCGGCCACCGCCAACAACGGCACCTTCTTCGCGGGCAACGGCATGAACATCAACCCCTTCTCGCTCGACACGCAGATGCTCTGGTTCCGGACCCACCTCGGCCAGCTCGAGCGGGCGGCGGCGGCGGCGGGGCAGCAGCAGAACGCCAGCTCCGGCGCGCTGCTGGGCGGCGCGCTGGTGGCGCTGGGCGAGATCGGCGGGAACGACTACAACCTGGCCTTCTCGGGGGGCGTGCCGCGGGAGACGGTGCGCGGGTTCGTGCCGGCCGTGGTGGAGAAGCTGGCGGCGGCCGTCGAGGAGCTCGTCGGCATGGGCGCGCGCACGTTCGTGGTGCCCGGGAACCTGCCCTTCGGCTGCACGCCGCTCTACCTGCGGCGGTTCGGAGGCGACGCCGGGTACTGGGACTACGACGCCTCAACGGGGTGCCTGGCCTGGTTCAACCGCTTCGCCGAGTACCACAACCAGGTGCTCACCGCGCGGCTGGACAGGCTCCGGCGCCGCCACCCGGGCGTCACCATCGTCTACGCCGACTGGTACGGCGCCATGATGAGCATCTTCCGGGGCCCCAGGGAGCAAGGTACGTGCCGCGCCCCCTGCCGTGCATAACAAACTCATTCCGATCGAGCGACTCCGCCTGCGGCACGGTGTGCCTGCCCTTCTGGCTCTGTTCGCTGCGACGGCGACGGCGCACCGATCGGCGAGACGAGACACCTCCTGTCGGATTGCTTGGCACGTACAGTAGGGCCCTGTTCCATTGGAAGCACGGTCAGGCAAGGCGAGCACAGGGACAGGCTTGTCCTCACTAGGGCAAGTTAGGCAGTTATGGCAAAAAGGTTCTGCGCTTATAGGGCCCGGGCCCAGTTGTGGCCACCAGCTGCTGCACGAGCCAACAAATTAGAGGAGCGTCTAGCCATGTGGCTGGGTTCACGTGCAGATGCGGTCATTGTCGGAGGAAATCTCCAGCCGGGTGGCGGAATGCACCAGTTAAGGATGGTTTGGAGGAGACTTAGGAGCGCTCGATCGATGCGTGGATGAACACAGGAAAGATACGGGGATTTTAGAGTGGTTCGGGCCGCCGGAGCGTAATACCCTACGTCCACTTTGGTGTTATATTGATTGTGTGAGCTTTATCTGAACCTTGCCATCTTAGCTTAGATGGACCTAAACGTGAACTTGTGTTCGTGTGAACCTATCTGAACCGTCTTCTAACAAGTGCACTCTTCCTTTTATAGTCCAAGGGAAGTGCTTACACCGTGCGGGGCCCCGATAGGTGGGCCCGGCCAACAGGAGCCCGTTCTATGAGAGATATGGAGATCTTCATCTTAGCTCTTCTCCGTAGTCCTCTCGATCGAGAAGTTGATGTGCGTATCTACAGCCAGGATATGGCCGTGTGCAGCCTTGTCTTGCACAGTGACCGCTGTCAGTGTTGCCCAACAGTGAAGCCGTATTGCCACTGTTGGGTGGGAACCTATCAGGCAAAGGAGCAGCGCTGACCCGCTGCGCCGTTGCCTCCGCGTGCACTGTGGCAGCGCACGCCTCGACTCGCCTGTTACAGGCCATCATCACGCCGCGCGCGGCGCCGTGACGGGACTGTACGCTGCTTGCGCACAGCATACGGTGACACGACGCGCTGCCTTGGAAACAGGCGGGCTTACCGTGGTGTCAGCCTACCTGCCCCGTGTGTCAGTGGCAGGCCATGCTTTTTGACTTAGGCGCGCCCGGCCCAACTACCGCATTAAATGCTGGTATGTGGGCTGGAGACCCGCGAAAGGCTTTCTGCCACGGGCACATGGCAGGGCCAGCTCCGCTCCCGCCGCGGGGGCGGCACATGGCGGCACCGGACCCCTTCCCGGGAGGAAAGGGGGTCCGGCCCCCCGAGGCCGGTTGGAGCGGTCTGGCCTGTGATGGCTTTGGCCATCACACGTGGCGGTCCCGGACCTTCCTGAGGAGTCCGGGTCCGCGGGGGCTACCCGAGAGCTCGCCTGCCTTCCTGTGCACGTGGAGGCCCCGGACCTCTAAGAGCACGGGGGAGGTCCGGAGACCATGGTCCCAGCAGTCGGGCCCGGGCCGTACGCCTCGTCACCCAAAAGATGAGGGAGAGATCACGGATGGTGAGACGCTAAGAGCCTGGACACCATAGTAGGAGGTACCCTGTCCGTATATACCGACAGTCATGAATTCAAACCCAAACAAAAATGAGGTAGAACCACATGCCAGGAAGCTATCTTGGTTGATGCTGCGACTGCTCACTGCTGTTGAATGAATGGGTGCAGGGTTCACGAACGCCCTGCGGAGTTGCTGCGGGAACCAGACGGTGCCGTGCGGCAAGCCCGGGTGCCGCGTCTGCGACGACCCGTCGACGTACGGGTCCTGGGACGGCACGCACCCGACGGAGGCGGTGTACAAGGTGATCGCCGACGGGGTGCTGCACGGGCCGTACGCGTCCCCGGTCCCTCTCGCCGAGACCTGCTGAAAGTCGAATCAGCCTTCTGCCTCCGGATGGCCCGCTGATCCTTACTAGATTCATTCTTATATACATGGTTATAAGCTGTAGAGTGGTAACACATCAGAGTTACGTACGTGTGTAGCTGCAATGACGTTACAGACAACTTCGTCTCAGGCACAGGGTACAGTAAGGTTGACAGATTTCACTAGAACAGAAGTGGTGCAGTTAGAAATTGTGTGTGTAGTACAAAGGCTGATGTGACCTGTGAGCGTTTGCGTCTGTAATCTGTGAGTTTTGGAGGGGGGGAAGATCCATACGATGCCCCAGAAACATAGTGCCAATATAAACGTCCAGAGTGAAGTTAGTGCTTGATGCCTTTTGGAGTGTTGGGAGTTCGACACCACGACCATGATTGCGTGTCTCTTGGGTTGCGATCACGGCATTTTCGTGAGCGATTGCGCGCTCCAGGATTCAGGCGCATGTGGCGTGGCGTATCCCCGCGATCCCCTTCCAACCTGCCGCGATCCACATGACCCCCGCACACCGCGCCGCGCAGACAAGCCAAACATCCTCTGCATCTTGCCCTCTTGCGCGCGTATATATGTAAGCGTGCTCGCTCGTCGCGCTCTGGAGGGAGCTGGCCGGCTCCTGCTCGATCGCGTGCGCCAGCCATGGTCATGCAAGGCCTCCCCGTTCCCACGATGGAGTCGGAGCTGCGGGCGCTCGCGTGGGCGGCGCTGCTCACCCCGGCGTGCGCGGCGTACGCGCGGTTCGCCGCCCGCCGCCTCCGCCCTGGCCTGCCGCGCCTGGCCGCGCTCTTCCCGACGTTCCCGGTGTTCGCGTACCTGCCGTGCACATTCGCCTCCCTCCACCTGCGCCTCTTCTCCACCTTCTTCCACACCTGGCTCGCCATCAACAAGCTCGTGCTCCTCGCGCTCGACCGCGGCCCGCTCCACCCCGGCCTCCCGCTGCTGCCCTTCGTCCTCTGCGCCGGCCTCCCCATCAAGGTCCATCTCGTGCAGAGCCGGCAGACCGCTAGCAAGCAGCAGCCGCCACCGCCGCCGCCGCCCGTCGCCGAGTTCCTCAGGCCCTGCGCCCGCAGCGCCCTGCTCCTCGGCTTCCTCGCCGCGGCGTACCCCTACACGAGGTGGCTCCCGCTCTACGCGCTCCACTACCTCTACTGCATCCAGATCTTCCTCACGCTCGACCTCGTGCTCTCCTCCGTCGCGCTCGCCTCCGCGGCGGTGCTGGGCGCCAGCATGGAGCGCCACTTCAGCGCGCCGCTCGCCGTCACGTCGCTCAACGACTTCTGGGGCCGGCAGTGGAACCTGATGGCCGTGGACCTCCTCCGCGCGTCGGCGTACGAGCCCGTGCGCGCGCGCTGGGGCCGGGACGCCGGCGTGCTGGCCGCGTTCCTCATGTCGGGCCTGCTCCACGAGCTCCTCTACTGGTACATGACGCTGCGGCGGCCCACGGGCGAGATGCTGCTCTTCTTCATGTTCCAGGCCGCGTCCCAGATCGCCGAGCGGTGGGCCAGAGCGGCCGGGCTGTGGCGGCCGCCCAAGGCGGCGGCGTACCTCCTCGTCACCGTGTTCATGGTGGTCACCGTTTCGGAGATGTTCTTCGGGCCGTTCGTGAGAGCCGGCACGGACGTGCGCCTCACGGAGGAAACCACGGCGCTGGTGGCCATGGTTTGGAGCGCCGCGAAGCATCTGATCCGTCCATCTGGGGTAGCTTCAAGCTAGAGGCTGGTAGGCAGGCGAATCGATTTATGGGCAACTTAGTGATTAAAAATACTGTATCGTTGTGTACACGGTATAATAAGGAAATTAAGTGATTCATGGCCTACTTTTTACTAATATGACACAGATTAAGTGATTCTTGCGAGTATGCGATGTTACCCAGTGGTTAAATACTTGCCGGAAATTTGGCAAGTTCGTTGGGTCGGAAATTTGGCAAACTATCCCACGCGTATATAAAAATGGTTCGCATCCAAAAGGTCATTAAGGTTATGATTGGTTAGTTGCACTAGTTTCTAGCAGGCTAGTTCTAACTCAGACCAATCATAACCAGACTAAATCAATGCAAGGTGCTCATATTTGACTGGGTGGCTTAAAATAGCCAAGTATATCATTTTTTCCACTGGCCATGCTCATAGTGGGGAACGGAACTCATTTGTGTTTCCCACTGGCCAGACTTGCATATCTTTTTTGTTACCACGGCCACGCTAAAGGCTTGTGCAGGCATCCAATCAAAAGTGGATTGCATTCTATAAGCCTGGACAACAGCTTGTGCAGGCAACCAATCACAACCTAAAGAGACAAGACTGGTACGGTATGGGTTACCTATTTTCCGACGATCTCTTCTAACTCGGTGGGAGGTGGGCGGAGCGGTCGGCGGCGGGGTCGCCGCCGGCTGCGGGGAGGCGGTTAGACCCGCGGGGGCGAAGGATGGGTTCGGGTTAGGGTTACGGTTTCTGGGTTTGGGAGATTCTACGGATGGCGGGTCTAGAGGTTGGTCGCGGCGGCAAGTCTGGCGGTGGCGGCGGGTCGAGGGCGGCGAGTTTGACGGCAATGGCGCCGCCAGGCGGGCGGTGGAAGAGGTCGGTTGGGCAGCACTGTTGGTGGAGGTGCCGGAGCTAGAAGGGACGGCGGAGGAGGCATAAAGGATGGGGGTGTGGGGAACGAGAGGAGGGGGAGGGGAAGGGGAAGTGGGAGAGGGAGAGAAGGTTGGTCCTCGCCGGTGTTTGTTGGTGTTTTTATCACCAGCCTACTTAGGGATACTCTAAGGTAGAAGATTATTTGGTGAGAGATTACCGGATCTGGAACTTAAAGGTAAAAGTAAAGACACGAAATACAGATTTAGATACGTTCGGACCGCCAGAGTAGCTTAATGCCCTACATCCTATTTAGGGATATTGTATATTGCGTCTTGCGCTTGGTATTGAGTTGCCGGTTGGCTGCTCTGCCGATCTAGGTATGCCTGCCGTCCTTTATATATCCCGGGGGGCGGATTACTAGTCGGTTACAAGGTAGGAGTCCTAGTAGAATTATTGGGTAGAGTCCTAGTAGGATCACAGAGGAATACTAGGAGTCCGATTTTATTTTTCCCTACAGGTAGCTTCCTTGCGGGTATCTGGGGATCTATCCCTAACAAACTCCTGAGCTCTTTGTAGCCAAGTAGTGCAGGCTTCCGAGTACTTCTGGGGTCATCTTCGAGTTCTTGTGAACTTCGTCTAAAATGTATCTTCCTGAGTACTTTCCTGGTTATTTCGAGGCTGTGAGGTGCTCTTGCCCGAGTGATGTCAAGTCTTCAAAAATTATCTTCTGCATGGGGTGCGATGAAAATCGCACTCCATATAGAGTAGCCTCCGAGTCTTAGGTTGAATCGAAGAATTAGGCTGAGGGTCCGATTAGTCTTAAATCTTCTTTCATTTGTCTTCCAAATAGATTTGAAAAACAAATCACTAATGACATGTATCATGCAACCACCGATCCTTGAATCCAAATCCCCAAATTTGGAAAAAGGATCCAAAAGAACGTGGCACGTGTTGTAGAATTTTGTAGAATCTAAATTGATGGTTTAAATACCGCTCAAAACAGATCTTATCCCAAAAAACTCTTAGGCAGCCGCTGGCTTTTTAACCACGCAGTAAGTTAGGGTTACCTTTTTCACCTTCATGCTTCACATGAGTCAGCATCCGAGTAGTTTTGCAGCATCCAGCCCCCCCCAATACAAGCTAGGCGAGCGATAGAAGCCACATCAAGTAGTTATTGGTGTCTAGCCCCCGAGCTTGGAAGCTAGCGATGCTGTGATGGCGTGCCGAGCAGTCTGGAGAGTTGTCGTTTGAAAAAAGACAATACAAACATTACGTAGCATAATGTTTGGTATTGAATATACCAAAATTTATTCGATATAAAAATAAATTTGCTATGTCGATCTCTTATTTAGGCCATGTAAATCTTTCAAGTAGTCTGCATGTTACGTTTAAGCATCTGGTTCTATTTTAGCCGTTGCTCATAGCGTGTATGAGATATTTGTTCCGTGTACGCGTATAGGAACAGGATTAAGGCATGTGCTACCCGAGAAGATTAGCGAGCATTAAGAGAAAACACCATGCAGAAATAAGAAGTCGGTATTGCGATAAAGAAAATGCTCGTTGGTATAAAGTAGTCGACGAGAGCGCGTGTTGCAGCGCGCATGTCCATAGGGTAGCCGCTGTGAGCCCGACACAACTCAGTGTACCAAGCGCGTAGGCGGTGCCCTATGAACTCGATCTACTAAGCGTGTGGTCTGTTAGTCAGTAAACCCTAGATGTAGTCGATCATGGTGTAAGCCCCCGAGGTTAATTCCCGTCGAGAGGTGTACCCAAACTAGTAGCCAATTCTGTGAAGAATAGGTCGGAAAAAGTATAAGTGATTTAGATTAATTCGTGGGCGATTGTTGATGAAGCCGTGGCGGTCTTCGATGAAGCCGCGAGGGTCGTTGATGAAGCCCGACTAGTCGGAATCGATTCCGACTAATTATTAATAGTATGAAGCTCGTTCCCGACTAGTTTTCTAGTCGAAACGAGTAATCGAAATAATCGTCGGCGGTTCGCCGAGCGTTCTGGCGAAGTCGAAGTAGTCGTCAGCGGGTCGCCGAGCGTCCTCGCGAAGTTGAAGTAGTTTGAAGATGAGGTCTTTCAAGCTCGCCCAATAATCTCATCGTTTTGCCCCACGGTGGGCGCCAACTGTCGGCATTTTTACCGCCAGCCTATCTAGGAATACCGTAAGATAGGAGATTATTTAGTGAGGGATCCTGTTTAGGGATATTGTATATTGCGTCCTGCGCTTAGGTACTGAGTTGCCTGTTGGCTGCTCTGCCGATCTAGGTATTCCTGCTCTCCTTTATATATCACAGGGGCGGGTTACTAGTCGGTTACAAGGTAGTCGGTTATAAGGTAGGAGTTCTAGTAGAATTATAGGGTAGAGTTTTAGTAGGATCACAGAAGAATTCTAGTTGGAATCCGACTTTATTTTTCCTATAGGTAGCTTCCTTACGGGTATCTAAGGATCTATCCCTAACAGTGTCGGAGGATGGCGGTTAGGGAGGAGGCCGGGCGAGCACACAGCAAGCAACGAAGGCGAGATCGTTGTGATGGATTTTTTTTTTACAGTGTGGGGGTTGGGGCTGGAAGAGGAGGAGGCCTCTCCCAATAAGGATAGGTGGAGAGGCCCCTCAGCCTAGTCACCTCCTATCGGATTTATCTAGTTGTTGAAGATAGTCTAACAAGCTCTGCTGCTCTTGTATTTGGCCGACTAATCTTGCAACCATGGTGCATATGCCTCAATATTGAAAGTAAAATAAATAAGCAGGCTAGCCTGTATATGGTCCAGTGCAAGTGGGCTGACTGTATCATGTTCCTAATTTTTTAGACCTCTACACTGAACTTTTAACACCGTGTCTCACGAATAGCCAACCCCATAACTGCCAATTCCATTGTCGACGTGGCATATAACCATCCCATATGTATGTGCCGAATACTCCCTTCGTACCCTAAAGAATGCAACTTTCACTTTTCGAGGAGTCAAACGATTTCAAATTTAACCAAATTAATCTAATGATACTTATTTTTAACATAAATATTGATACTATTTTGTGCTGCCGACGCCTGACGCCGCGCCATCGCCGACGCCGAGCATTCGAGAAACGCCAGGACCGCAGGCCGACGGACGTACGTAGCAGTGCAGGACTGCAGCGCAGGTATGCGTGGTTGGAGGTGCGTGAATCAGTGCCCTACACTGCCAATCAGGGGGTTTTTGGCTCGATGATTTAATTGCAAAAGTAACCTGAATGGCTTCTGTACTACACTACACTGCCACTCAGGGGGTTTAGGCTGGAAATCTGGACTCAGATGTTTGGGTTTCAATTCCAATTCTATTCACCCTGCAGCATTGCCAAGGTTCTGTCTCGATCGCTAGCAATTTTCTCCTTATTGGTTACTTTCAATCCTTCATCAGTCACCAGCATTTCTAATTTTGTTTTGTTGTATTTGTAGTTTAGTAATGGACAAGACTGAATGTAGAAGATATAATTGAAGACTTCATTTTCTTCGAAGAATAGACGTTAAACTATCCATAAGGATGATTTTGTTCTCGAATCCTTTAGCACGAATGTTTATGGTAATTAGATGATGAAGCCTAAATTTATTTGATTATTTGTATTTTAATTTTTAAATATAAATCCTCATATTTTATATTTCGCACCGGGGTCCCAAATACTTAGGTACGGGCCTATAAATGAGACATGCATAGGAAAATGTTATTCAAACATTGACGGTGAATATAACACAATTTTTTTTATGATAATAATTTAAGATCACATTTGGATCTAAGTGCTCATAGGTGAAGTGCTAAACTTTAACACTAGTGTATCTAAACGAAAGTGCTAATAAGGTATGTTAAACTTTAACTGAGAACTAAAAATTTTAGCATATATATAAGTGCTAATATATACTAAAGTTAATTTACCACTTAGTTTCTCCAAACTACCCTAATTCTTTTTGCCCCATTGCTTACAAAATCCGTTCACGATTTCGAGCTCTCATGCAGAGAGCCTGTGGCTGCGTGGTACCACAGTGACTCTCGCTTCGAGGTTTATTACAGCAGCCCAACATTTATTTGCAGTGCTCGGTATGCACACCGTATTAAGAGATGTGCTAGGTCATCACTTGGGTTCGTGAGAACTGATTTCTTGTTTCTTTATTTGAAAAATTATCGAGGCAGCTTTGTCTCATGTTACATATTCCTTCCTTGATTCTCTCTCACCTCTGCCCTCGAGAAGTTATTGCTTTCCTCCACCTGTAGCTTTTGCATCCACCTCCTGGCCTGCAGCCCGCTGCATGCAGTCCACCCAGCAGCACGCGCTGCCATTCACATGTCCACACTCCACACAGCTCCATAAATCGGCCGGCGACACCCAGTTCAATCAGCAGTTGCAAGCACAAGTCTCCAAAATGCACCGCTCCTTCCTCCTCCTCCTCGTCTGCGCGCTCGCAGCCGCCTCGCTCTCCGCCGACACCGCCATTGCCCAGAGCCAGAGGTCGTGGGCCGAGCTCAGCGGGCGGGACAACTGGGACGGCCTCCTGGACCCGCTTGACGCCGACCTCCGCCGCGCCGTGATCCGGTACGGCGAGCTGGCGCAGGCGACCTCGGACGCGTTCATTGCCGACCCGGCGTCGCCCTACGCGGGCGCGTCGCGGTACGCGCCGGGGGCGTTCCTCCGCCGGGCGCAGGCGGGGCCCGACCCGGGCGCGTACTACCGCGTCACGCGGTTCCTGTACGCGACGTCGGGCGCGCGGCTCCCCGACGGCCTCCTCACGCGGCCGGCGCCGCCGGGGGCGTGGAGCGCCGAGTCCAACTGGATGGGGTACGTGGCCGTGGCCACGGACGCCGGCGCGGCGGGGCTCGGGAGGCGGGACATCGTGGTGGCGTGGCGCGGGACGAAGCGCGCCGTGGAGTGGGCCGACGACCTGGACATCACGCTGGTGCCGGCGGCGGGCGTCGTCGGGCCGGGGCCCGGGTGGTCGCAGCCGGCGGTGCACCGGGGCTTCCTGTCCGTCTACACGTCCAGGAATTCCACGTCTCGGTTCAACAAACAGAGCGCCAGGGAGCAGGTAATCTAGCCTTGACGACCCCCCACCCTCTCATGTCCTTTCCTTTCCTGACTTATTAATCTGCATTGCCATTGCTTCCGTGTGCTTCCATGGCCATAGGTAGGCAGCCACATTGTCATCAAGATATCTGACCCGTGATCTTGCAGATTATTAGTGCTGTTTTTCCAGCGTACAATAGGACACTGATTATTTGTTGCAGATCGCAGTCGTTGCTTGTGGGCTGCGCCATACTCTGAACATGCTGCTGTGCGCCTGTGCGTGCCACTCTGGCGCGAACCGTTCACACATTTGCATGAGGAAACGTCAAATGTTGGACCTTTTGCGTCCTCCACAGTACAATGAATTGAGCAGTAGACTGTGACGGTGCAGACAGTTAGCTATGCTCCTGCGGATACCGACACGAGCACATTTAAAGAGGCCCCGGAACTGCAGTGCGCTGCGTGGCGACACGCTTCCGTGCTTCACACACTGTAGGGATTGGCGGATGATTTGGCGGCTTACGCTGCGTTGCCGGTAGCTACGCTGATAGGGAATTTTGTGTTGTTGTTTAGGTTAGTTAGGATAGCTGTAGATAGAGTCGGAGGAAGCACACGATATGCTCTGTTAAACCGCGTGGGATTAATGATAGGGGTTGGTCGAAACGACAACCGGCCTTCGATTCATTGGGTTGGGCCGAACAGCCCAATCACGTTTTTATCTGTCCGCTTCCTGACTGCCCGACTTTTAGAGCTTTCTTGTTTATTTTTTTCCTGCAAAAATTTGTTTCAGCTAGTCTGCTCAAGCGCGACAGTTAACGGTAATCTCAAGTAAGCTATCTATAAATCGATCCACGCAGGCGTTGGCCGAGATTAGGAGGCTCCTGGACGAGTACAAGGGCGAGAACTGCAGCATCACGCTGACCGGCCACAGCCTGGGCGCGGCGCTCTCGACGCTGGCCGCCATCGACATCGTCGGCAACGGCCTCAACGTCCGCGGCGCCAACGACACGGTGCCCGTGGCGGCCATCGTCTTCGGCAGCCCCCGCGTGGGCGACGACCAGTTCAAGAAGGCGTTCGAGTCGACGCCCGGCGCCCGGCTGCTCCGCGTCCGGAACGCGCCCGACGTCGTGCCCACCGTCCTGCCGGCCGCCTTCTACAAGGACGTCGGCGCGGAGCTGCTGCTGGACACGCGCAAGTCGCCGTACCTCAAGAGGCCCGGGCCGGGCCCCGCCGCGTGGCACAACCTCGAGTGCTACCTGCACGGCGTCGCGGGCACGCAGGGCGCCGGCGGCGGCGCCGGGTTCCGCCTGGAGGTGGAGCGCGACCTGGCACTGGTGAACAAGGAGGTGGACGCGCTCGCGGACGAGTACCCCGTGCCGGCGGCGTGGTGGGTGGAGGGGAACAAGGGCATGGTCAAGGACGCGAGCGGGCGGTGGGTCCTGCAGGATCACGAGGAGGGTAACCTCGCCATGTGATGAGTTTTGGCTGGTGACTTGCGTTGCGGGTAGATAATGCAGCATGGTAATTTTAGCTGGTTAAGGTAAGATTTTTCCATGAAATTATTGCGTATTTGAGTAGCTAAACAAGGGTAAAAGGGGAAAAAGGTAAGTGCCGAATATTTGGACCGCAGTCAACAGGTAAAATTGGCTGAGCTTGATTCAAATGCGATATAATTTCTATGAAGATCATCTCATTCAAGTTCTGACAATCCCCTGTATCTTGTGGTAAAAGGCCTATTATGAGGTTTCCCGATCGCTGCTATGAAATAGCAGAGAGAGAGAGAGAGAGAGAGAGAGAGAGAGAGAGAGAGAGAGAGAGAGAGAGAGAGAGAGAGAGAGAGAGAGAGTTGTGGTACTGAGCCCAAGATGACCCTTTGATCCATAAGGTATTGGGCTGAAATTGAGCTGGACCAACAATATCTTGAAAACACATTCGAGAATGGGGAGACCAATCTGCATTTTTAGTTTTAGCATTCTTCGTCCTATGTTCAACATTTTTCTGCGAGACTGCTTTTTTTTTAGAGAAGGGGCCCGCTGCTGCCCCCGGCCTCATAGGAGGCTTAATGCGCGTGCACGACTGCACGTCCAGGTTCGAGCCCGGTCGGGTGAGCTCCACACCGGGAGACTCCACCAACCGAGCTAGGCTCGGTCTGCATTTTCTGCGAGACTGTACATCGACAACACATCTGCAAACAGTCAGCTGAATTCCTGAAACAGCGCTGGACACGTCAGGACCAGTTTCACCAACTCGTACTCAACCCGGTCCAGCCACTCCAATCTCGAAGAGGCAAAAGCTCCGCTCCCCTTTCCACCGCCGATCTCGGCGTCAAGCCACTTCCGCGCCGCAGATTCTCCTGCGAGGATGGATGCAGCTAGCTAGCTTGGCAGCGCAGCACGCACGAAAGAGATCGCGAGATCCTTTGCTTCGAGGATGCGCACGCGCCCTCGCCAGATTCGGCAGCCAGAGCGGGTCGCCGGGCATCTCCCCACACCAAAAGTTTGTTACTGCCATGTACAAGTTCAGCGTGTGCGCGGTGTGCCCGGAGCTGAAAAAGGAGGCGAAAGTTGGCTCCAGCTTAGCCTAGAGCGCTAGACTTTGGCATCACGTTGAGAAGAAAGGGTGCCCCAATTTTTGCTGCGATTAGGGTTGGGGGCCAATGGGCCGTCATCGGTTGTTCGTTCCCCCCGTGTCCCCCTTCGCCTTTCTGGGGTCTGTTGCCCCGGGCCCAAGGACGGCCGTGCCCACCGTGCAGGCGTGCACGGTACTGCCATCCTGGGGGGGCACGCCGGTGCACGAGCGGCGCGCGGCGTTTATTCATCTTGGGGGCCATTTCGCGGTGGTCATGCCACGTTCGGCAGCACCGCACAGCTCTCATCTACAACCGCATATGGCAGGGCACCCAACCGAGCCCCAGTTTCCCTTGCGTCTGGCGAGCCGTGAGGGCCGGGCTCCTGTTCACCGCGCGCCCTCAGCGAGCTCTTTTCGACGCGAGGCGCGTGACGCCGGCCGGTCCGCTCTGGCCGCAAAGAGCGCTGCGTCGTCCGGTCGTGCTCGCGAGCCGTGACAAACTGGCAAACCGAGCGAGCATGCGGGCCGCCCGGGTGAGGGGTGACCGCCGGTTGCGGACGCCGCGGCGTTGGTGGTGGTGATGATGAGCCGGACCCCGGCCGGCTGGAAGGGAAGCCCCGGCGTCCGGTACAGTCCCAACCGCGCGGTGTGTCCTTCGCGTGTCCGCTTCCGCGGGGGGTTGGTTACGACTGATTACAGAGCACTGAGACCTCACGTCCTCGCCTCATCGCGAGCTGGAATCGAGCGTCGTGCTCAGCCGTACGCACGTCCTCCCGCTGCCCTCGTCTCCTGGCTCCCTGACCTGGCAGAGCCACGCACGTAAGCTGGTCCCCCTCGACAGCCAAAGCCTTCTGTTACGAGCGCTGCCATGCCCATGGGTACCAACAAGTTCATTCCGGGACGCGTGGGAAGCGAGAGCGATGGCGGCAGGTGGGCGGGCGAGGCGTCGAAGACAATCCGGCGGGGCCCACATGTCAGTACAAGCTCGGCTGCATGCTACGGAGATCGACCAATGCGTGCCCATGAAAAAGAAGGCCCCCGCTCGGCACCATGGCCGGATCGGTCCAACAAGCAGAACGATTCACCCCGGATAGTTACCACGGTCCACGATCGGGCGTGGCGCGGCGCGGCTGTTTGGTGTATGCGTCCGCGTGCGTGGCCAGTACCGTGGGGCTGGCCACGCGCGCGAGCCATTGCATCGCGTCCACGGATGGGCGCCACCACGTTGACGGATCTGAGATGCGCGCCCGCATTGATGGGCGCGCTGCGGTCGCCTCGCCGGCTCGTCTCCGATCCCCTCCGCTCCGTCGATCCCAGGCAGCAACGCAATGAATTCCACCCATCCGCCGCGCGTCCTCGCGCGCACCGGGATCGTGAACTGGCCGACGCGATCCTGGCAGGGCGATGCGTCCCCCTCCCCCCGGCCCCCGGTCACCGGCTGCCACATCTCCCTGCTCCTCGCGCGCCGGCCGGCCGGTTGCTGAGTGCCGACACAGGACGAGAGAGACCGATCGCGCCCGCCTCCGGGCTTACGCTGCCGCCGCACACGACGCATTCACGGCGGCGCGGCCAGGGAAAGCGACAGATCGCGCTCGCGGTAGCAGCGGCCAGCGCCGCCGGAGGACGGCGTGCTGGTGGGTGGGTGCGAGCGTAACTCCGGTGAGCACTTGTCTCGCGAGGACGGCCTGTGTCTCCGCCGGCGCCCGGGCACGTCGCGAGCAGTCCTCGCAAAAGGTCAAGCGTACCCGCCACGATCGGCTCGCTGTCGGGCCGGGCCGGGGGCGCCAGCAGCACCTGCAGCGAGACGGGCGATCGGGGCATTATCAGCCAATGACAGTACGGCGCGCCCGCGCCCGTGGCATTAAACTCCGGGGGCTCTCGCGCGCATGGACCATCCGTCGCCGGCTCCCGTCCCGTTCCGTCCGTGCGCGTCGCGGGACGGCCACGTCGATGATTTTGATGGACGGTCGACCGCGCTCCAAACGGTTTTATTGTCTTTTAAAACGAAACAACGACTTGGAGTCTAGACTGCTGTAGGCTGAGCGTGGCAGGAACCAATCGTAGGTAGTGGTGCTACAGATGGAAGAGGTACGTTTCAAGCTTTATGCTCCGTTTGGAGTCGGCATTTTTGAACCTCTAGGAATGGAGGGAGACTCACGTGACCGTGCTGCTTCATTTCTCGTTTTGAACCGCACATTGCCAAAAAAAAAAATCGTTTGGAATCGGAGCGCTTTGTGTCACGGTTGTCACCAAACAGTCATTTACTCGAGCGGTGCGAGCGTTGCAGGCAGGCGAGCAGCAGTCACTCCCCTGGTCCACGGCACCTGGTGCAGATCCCATGGCCCCGCTTGCAGAGGACGTGTGTCTCCTCCAGGGTCCCACGGGCTACGAAGGTTTGACGCTGATTTGCGGGGCCAGAACTCTACAGGGTCGTCGTGTCAGTGGAAGCCGAGGTCTGCCGTGGTCCGGGTTACAAGCAGACCTGTAAAAGTCCGGTGCCTCCAGCCCACCCGTTTTGTACCCGCAAGGGGAGACGCCAAGAGGAAGCGACAGGACGAAACCCGACGTGCCAGTGTCAACAATTTTTCGATTCAACCTGGCGCGACGTCGCGCAAATTACCCGGACCATGATGCAATCATTGCATGGGGCAGGAAGGATGGAACCGCCTCCAGCGCTATCTGCTGCGAATTCAGTTTCCTTTTCTGGTAGTGCTTT
Source organism: Panicum hallii (assembly GCF_002211085.1). Classification (NCBI taxonomy): domain Eukaryota; kingdom Viridiplantae; phylum Streptophyta; class Magnoliopsida; order Poales; family Poaceae; genus Panicum; species Panicum hallii. The sequence continues at coordinate 13,838,375 of NC_038046.1, read as the reverse complement.
ATTGAGATGAGGTTTCTGCAAGTTTCGACAGGAGCCTCCAGGTTGAAACTAAGCTTGGAGATTCAAGTTGGGGGCTTAAATTTGAAGACGGAAGTGGGACGTGGAAACAATTCAAGTCAAGGACACAGGTGCTGCACTAGTTGCAAGAAGCTTACAAAATCATTGTTGCTGTGAGTCTATTGTCGTTTTTGCCATGTTGCTCCTGTGTCTAATAATGACTTGGATGGCACTAAAGGAAAAAGCGCAGCATGTTGGAGTTTTTCAAGTAAACGTGCAGGGGAGGTTTGAAATTGGATAAGAGTGTTGGACGTATCTTTTCTATCATCCAAGGACTCAAAACTGCTCAAATAATCCATGCGCTCAGGAACGTATTAACATGCGGATTTGAAAGGAGGATCTCGTAGCCACGCTCAAACCTTCGAGGCATTCAAAGACCCAAAGCCGGTGGTTCAAAGACGTGAGGCTTCTAGCCTTCTGATCTACTCCCTCTGTCTTATGAAAAACCTGACGATGCCGTGTTAGAAGACCCTAGATGAAAGTCCACTAGGCGATGCATCCACATCGCACGGGGCCCACACATTAACGAACCTGGCACATTCAAGACAAAGATGGACATAAGCACGATATGATATGCTGTACTCGACAATTGTACCCCGGGTCAGCCCTAGGTCAACCATCAACGGGAGGGCAAATGGACAATACCATGCATCATTTGTACAAGGCTAAAATCCATAGCCTACCTACATCATTACATCCCTTACCTCGTGTAAACCTCCGAGGAGGGAAGCTGAAGTCGATCCTGCATAATACAATGCAGATTCACAAGGGTAATAGTTCGGACTCTGTCGAGGAGACCCGGGAGTGCTGTGTCTTTTGTTTCACATCGACTCCAGGACGCGAGTCTGGTTACTGCCGAACATCCTCGCTTCGTAGCGTGCTCCTGTTAGAGTCTTGATCACGTGAATAAACCGCCCATTTTTTTTCTTCTTCTACAGCAACACGAGAGAATTGTACAAACAGACTTGCTTATGAATGATTGCACTTGGGATGCTTAAGTTTGTTAGTGGAGGGTCTGGAGCATGTGCCGATACGAACTAGTACATCAGTACAGTTGTCCGTATGAACTACGAGTTGACGAGTAGGAACCGGAGGATGTCGCCATCTCTGCATGTGGTAGCCCAGATAGAGCTGTCGAGTCTCAGCGTGTGGGTATGCGAGCACAATAACCTACCAATGTCCAGTAGCTCTCACATCCGCTAGCATCTGACATGCAACCACAATCTCCTTTTCTCTTTCGTGGTTGTAATATATAAAACAAAAAAAAGGTCTAGCTAGGGTGCACCGTGCACTGGTCCCTTGTTCTTTTGGACCCTGGGCGTGGTCGACCGGCCTTTATTAGGAGACAGACAGCAGTGTTATCGACTCGTTCACACCGAAATTTTCTCCTTTTTTTCCAGAGCTTTTGGTGAGCGGCACGGCGGAGGTGCACCGATCGCACGCCCGCGCGTCGACGACGACGACGCGCCGACGTTTGACGTGTAGCGGCACGCAGCCTGCGCTGTCACTCCTCGCGTCCCTACTCCTTCGCTCGCGCTGGTCCCCTTCCTCATGCCCGTCCCCGGCGGATTAGATAACAGATACACCATCGGCGGCCGCTGCGTATTTGCTCTCACTCACACCCGCGCCACCCCCCCTTTCCAACCCGAAGGCCCGTTCCTCGGACGCCGCGCCTCCCGCTTAAACCCCGCGGCGGGCGGTAACCCAGCGGTGCAGCACCGCCACCGCCACCGCCGCCGCCGCCGCAGCACTAGACCAGTGTGGCAGCACGTACGCCTCGTGCTGCACGGTTGAACGGTTGGCGCTCGCGTCCTCGTTCGTACGCCGCGCCATGGTGGCCGGGCGCGTCAAGGCGGCCATGGGCTTCCAGCGCAGCCCCAAGTCGCCGGCGCCGGCGCCGGAACCGGCGTCCCCGTCGCGGACGCCCGGCCGGGCGCCCCCGCCGGGCTCCGCGTCGCCCTGCGACCCGGCGCCGTCCAAGGCGTCGGCGCTCGCGCGGTCCTTCGGCTCCTACTTCCCGCGCTCGTCCGCGCAGGTGCGCCCCGCCGCCGCCCGCGCGCCGCCGCAGGTCGCGGAGCTGCTGCGCGCCATCGAGCAGCTCCAGGAGCGGGAGGCGCGCCTCCGCGTCGAGCTGCTGGAGCACAAGATCCTCAAGGAGACCGTCGCCATCGTGCCGTTCCTGGAGGCCGAGCTCGCGGCCAAGAGAGCCGAGCTCGAGAGGTGCAGGGAGACCGCGGACCGGCTCGAGGCCGAGAACGCGCGCCTGTGCGCCGAGCTCGACGCCGCCGCGCTCGAGGTCACGAGCAGGAAGCAGAGGATCGTCGAGATGGAGAAGGAGGTGGCGGAGCTCAGGAGGCAGCAGGAAGAAGCTGCGGCGGCGGCGGCGGCCGATGACTGCTCCTCGTCCGCTTCGGCGTCGAACGAGCATCTCGAGACCTCCAGCGCCGCGCCACGTCATGCGAGTTTAGCTCAACCTGGAGCTGAGCGGCCGCACATCCAGCCGCCGACACCGGCACCACCAGCGCCTTTCAAGCCCAAGTCGTACTTCTCGGCCTCGTCGACCCCCTCGCCCGCAAGTTCGTCGCCACCCTCGCCGTCTTCCTCCACGTCGGCCTCACCATCATCGCACTCCCGCTCGTCCTCGGACGCGGCGGCTGCGCCGCGACCCCGCGTGCCAGAGCTCTCGAAGCTGCCGCCGATCCCCCCGCCCCCACCGCCCTGCCCTCCTCCACCACCGCCACTGCCGCGCGGCACGAGCAATCGCTCCTCACCCTCCGCTCCTCCCGCCGCCCCGCCTCCCCCTCCCCCTCCCCCTCCGGCGAGGAGGCCGCTCGGCGCCGCGTTCCTGCCGGCGGGGGCGGCGTCGCCGGGGCAATGCGTGAGGCGCGTGCCGGAGGTGGTGGAGTTCTACCACTCGCTGATGCGGAGGGAGTCCAAGCGGGACGGCGCCGCCGCATGCGAAGGATCAAACGGCGGCGGCGCGGCGGCGGCGCGCGACATGATCGGCGAGATCGAGAACCGGTCGGCCCACCTCCTCGCGGTGCGTACAGCCGAAGCATCACCTCTGCTTTTTTTTTTCTTTTCGCTTTCTACAGTAATAAGAACCGCGACAACCACCGGCACGCAGCTACATTAAGGCCACGCATTAGGTTGCCGTCCTCCCCAGCGGCTAACCACTGTTGGAACGGCTCGTAAGGATGGATGCTTCATGGTGGTGGTGTAGGAGAGGCTGGTTGGTAACACAGTCATAGAACAGTGGAGGCGTCGTTCTCCGTCGTTATTGCAAGGTTACAGGCGGTTTGGTTGGGCGGGTACGGTTAGTTATTGCTTAGGCGGTGAACGCAGCGCGTGCATGCTCTGCCAAATCTTGGTCCATGCAGAGAGTAAAACGGAGACCACCCGTTTTCTTCGCGTTCTCCATCGGGCTGTCTATCCTCGATGTCCATGTCAGAATTCCGAAGGCGAGGGCCCTAGATTTGTTTTCTGATGCCCATGCCCTCCATTGGCGATCTGAAGCAGCGACGTTGTTTGGCAGTGCGTTGCCCGCTGGATGCTGATCGGAAGAAGCGACGGCGAGCTCTCTGAATGTCTGAATGAATGGTAAAGTGTGGTAGTAGAGTACAGGCAGTTAAACCTGGAGCAGCAACAGCTGTACGGAATCTGAGGTGGACGGGTCATGCAGCCAGGTCCGGCTAACCGGAGCGCAGTGAAGGCTTGGTCTGCTTCAGTTCAGTAGATGAGCTTAGATGCGTTAGTTACGGTCTCAGGTTAATCGTACTCAGGTGTTACCATGCATTAGTGTCTCGTTCCGGTTGACTTCGATCTCAACTTAGGAAGATAGCAGTACACGGCTAGTGATTCGAAGCTGATGGTAGAAAACGATCCAGTACTAAATGCTGGCAAACTGACCGTGCCTGACTTTGCTGGGCAGATCAAGTCGGACGTGGAGAGGCAGGGCGACTTCATCCGGTTCCTCATCAAGGAGGTGGAGGGCGCGGCGTTCGTGGACATCGAGGACGTCGTCACCTTCGTCAAGTGGCTCGACGACGAGCTCTCGCGCCTGGTGCGTTTACTAACTAGTTACGGATTGATCCATCTACCCGACGGGATGATGCGCAATCCACCGGCCGACGGTTGCTGATCCACTCGTGCGTGCGTGCAGGTGGACGAGCGCGCGGTGCTGAAGCACTTCGAGTGGCCGGAGCACAAGGCGGACGCGCTCCGGGAGGCGGCGTTCGGCTACTGCGACCTCAAGAAGCTGGAGGGGGAGGCCGTTGCCTTCCGCGACGACGCCCGGCAGCCCTGCGCCGCGGCGCTCAAGAAGATGCAGGCGCTCTTCGAGAAGTAAGCTACCTACGGTTCGCGGCCGGCGGCGCTGCGATCGCGGCAGCGCCCCGGTGTTTTTGCTGCTTCTAATGTTCTGACTAAAGATGTGCGCGTGTGGCGGTCGAATGAATCCCAGGTTGGAGCACGGCGTGTACAACCTCGCCCGCGTCCGGGACGCCGCCACGAGCCGGTACGCCCGGTTCCAGATCCCGTGGGAGTGGATGAAGCAGGACGCCGGCATCGTCAGCCAGGTAACTAACCTTCCGTCCCGTTCATTTACTCGCCTTGGGTCCAGGGCATCCTCGCAGTAGACACCGTACAGCGTGCTGGAGAGTGAATTCTACGTTTTCAAGAGGACAGAACAAGCTGCGCGGCAGAGAACTTTTCTCTTGGGATGCCGTCCGCACATGTATGTCGGGGTGTCACGTACGCGCAAGTAGCGTCGTAGCGAGATCGCCCGCCGTCCGCGCGTGATCCGGCACGCCTCTGCTTCATGTGCAGGGAAATTCGAGGTGGATGGAATTTTTGGATGCGTCGGCGTTCATCCCCCCCGCGTACGACAAGGTCGATGCCCGCCCGTCGGGACCGGGCGTCAGGGAGGAATAAGCGTGGTCGCTTTCGGCCTCTGTTGGGGCGCGGCGTGGGGCGTGCCCCGGTGCACGTGAGCCGCGCGCGGCGGCATCCCGTGAGCGTGCCGCCGAGCGCCCGTGCTCCGCTCTCGCCACTCGCCGGCCGCTGCTGCAACAGCTAGAGAACAAAGCCCGCCACGCCGCAGGATCCGTCGGCCGTGTCCGTTGCGCGCGGCGCCGGTTGGTCACTTGGCTTGGCTGGCTGAGCTGGGACGGGCGGGGCACGGGTGCGGGAATCGGGGGCCTCGTCAAACGTGACCCCGCCCGATCTGTTCGCGGCCGGCGAAGGAGCCATGCGCAGCCAATGTCGCGCGCCCTGCTGTTTCCAGACCGCTGCTACTGCCGTGCTCGGCAGGGCGCCATGGACAGCGGTTCGCGTGTTCTGGTCTGTTTGCTTGGATGGGCTGCGGGTGCTCTGAATCGTTTCGTGACCCTTCGATTCATCAACGAAAAGTACTAGAAAAATAGCCCCTTGGATCTGCATCCGGATTCCGGAGTTGATGCAGGTCAGCAGGTCCACTGTACTGTATCTTGTTGGTTGCGCCGTACTTACACCGGCTGGTTGTGCATCTGCTTCCACTCTGGACCATCTCCCAGAGGCCAAAATGAATTGGTGGATGGACGTACTCCCCTGTGTCTTGCATCTCACTGCAAGTTCAGCATGCTGCTGTTGCATTTGACTGAACGTGCAGTATGGTGCTAGGTGAAACTAATACATAGTTAGGTACGGAGTACATGTAGACTTGCGTGGATGGTAATTGGTAAAGCACCATTAGTCCGGTTCTAGTGTCCTATTTTAATGGTTGCATGCATTACTAGCGACTATATCTCGTTCACTGGAAAAAAAGGACCAGCGCAGATAGTTTATCTTAACATTACTCGATGGATGCTTAGGTCGTCTGGCGGATGCTTTGCCGCTGTTGCTTGTTCTAGCGGATGCTTTGCCGCCGACGTCGCGTTGTCCTTCAGGCGGATGCTTAGCTGCCTTGGTTGTGCTGGTCGGATGGATGCTTTGCCACCTTTGATGTGTTGTAGACCTTGTGCACTCTTGATGTTGTGGTCTCTTTTAGCAGGTTCAAGAGGTGTGGTCGTGTCTAGATTTTTAGGTTTGTATGTGTCTCCTCCCCTGTAGTTCTTGCTATTCTTAGTCGGTGTTGAGGACGTCTGCCACTTGCTTGGTGGTGCTCTGTAACCACCTTAGTAATCTCTGCCTATTAAAATTCGTAACGGTCATATTGCTTTCCTCTTATGAAATACGTGCTCGGGCACACTCGAGAAAAAAACATTACTCGATGGATATAGTTTATCTTAACATTACTCGACGGGTATAGGCTTAGGAGGGGCAGCGAAATATTGCTGAGTGTTTCATTTCGTTGCTGCTGCTGTTTTTGCACCACATGGGCATACTCCGGGCTTCTTACGGCCACTTGTTCCAAAAGGATCGAGTACTGATGAGAGCTGTGATGTATACAGATCAAACTCCAGTCGGTGAAGCTGGCAATGAAGTACCTGAAACGGGTTTCCTCTGAGCTCGAGGCGATCGAGGGAGGCCCTGAAGAGGAGGAACTGATGCTGCAAGGAGTACGGTTCGCCTTCAGAGTACACCAGGTACATGCATGCTTGGTTGTTGTACGCACAACACTGCAGTATCCTTTCTTCGAAAAAAAAACATCGCAGTATACCAGAAAAAGAATTCATACATCCAAGTTTACATCATTAGAGCCGCACTAAAACACTCCACACTGCTTGGTCCTTGCTTCGTGCAGTTTGCGGGCGGATTCGACGTGGACACCATGCGAGCCTTCCAGGAGCTCAAGGAGAAGGCGTCCATGTGCAGGATGCAACGGCAGAACCAGAACCGTCACCTGCGGCAGCACAGGCTCGTTGCCAGGACCTGAACATCGGAGCATCGCGTCCTCGTATGGTTGGTCGATGTGTCATGCGCCCATCACCTCGTCGTCACCACAGCGGCATAGTATGATTTGTTGATTGCTTTTCCCCCTTCCTTTTTGCGAGGATTAGTCGGTTGCTGATTCTGCTGTAAAATGCTCCGGTACTGTAACTAATGAACAGCCTTTGTTCTTTTTTTAGGAGAAATCTTTTCGTTCCTCTGATGGCTGTTTTTGTCAAGTTGTGATTAGCTCTATAAATTCTGCAGATATTTGTGTGCCACAGCCCTCTTATATGGTGCAAGCTAGATTCTATCACATTCAGGAAATGACCTCACTTTCAGTGCTTTCTGAATATTGTCTTCGAGCTGCATCAACCTTCAGGCATAACCACTTGCTGGTTGCTGCCATCAGTTAATCCATGCTATCAGACATCTCAAATTGTGTTCAGGTCACCCTAATTTATCTTCTCCTATCGAAGAGCAAAGAAAATCCATCCTCTGTAGTAGTACATGATTTTGATGCTGAACAGCAACTGAATCACCAATTTAAATACTCCCCTGAAACAACAGCACCGAAAAAAATGGGAAATGGCTATAGCTTGCGCCAATTGGATCAGCCGGTATGGTATGCCTTTCTGTTTTCCCGGGGGGGTCCTATGCGAGGAGCGACGCGTAGAGGACCTGGTTCCACGTGTCGGGCACGCCGGCGAGGCACCAGTGGCTGCAGTCGTTGCCTGGGTGGCCGCCGCTGTAGGCCGACGGGTGCCCGTCCCGCCTGAGCTGCGACAGCAGCGTCACGTCGAGCAGGTACACCGGCTTCGACATGCCGCCGAGCGCCGCCCGCACCGCGGCCTGCGCCGGCACGGGGCCCGCCGGGTACGCCGACCCGGCGACCGGCTGCGTCTGCTGCGCGCAGTTCCTCGAGCCCTCGCCCCACTCGGCTCCGCTGCAAACAAACAACGCGGTGGTGTCAGTGCAGGAGGCGGAGGACGACAAGAAAGATGGGTGCGCTGCTGCAAAATTTTGAGTTGGGCTTTCTTCTTTGAAGGATGCTGAGTTGGGCTTTATTTTTTTTGAGTTGGGATTTTGAGATTTGGGCTTTGATGGGTTCCTTACTTGTAGTGGGTCGGAGAGATGCCCTGGAAGTAGACCTTGGTCCTGGATGTGTCGACGTTGGTGTCGACCCACCTGGCCCATGTGGACATCCCCTTCGAGAAGGCCGTGAGGCGGTCCATGTCCTTCATCATCTGCCCTCCGTCTTGCACATAGTCCCACCTGGATGATCACCATCAAAACCAAGAACAAAAATCACCGCGTGATCTTGCCTTCCGCGAGACTGCACGTACAGTACAGTTCTTCTGAAAAAAAAATGCAATGTACATACGGCTGGTCCCTGCCGGTGTGCGTCCACCAGTGCCACGTGTTGAAGACGAGGACGTCGGCGCCGAGCCACGCGCCGCCGGCGGTGATGGAGTCGAGCTTGAGCACCCGGCCGGCGGGCTCCTCGACGATGTCCACGAGGTAGGTGCTCCGGTAGTAGGCCACCGACAGCCCGTAGTCCTGCGAAAAGACACCCGCACGTTAGCTGGCGTGCGGTGCGGCCCCGGCGATCGCCGATCGGCGAGCGAACTTTTGGCCGGATCCGCCGCGCCGTGCCCGTGCGCGCCTCATCCGGGCGCCCACCAAAACAGAGCGCCGATCTTGTCCGACCATGTACATGGCCGGAGCACCGCCGAATCGATCGGCATGCACAAAGCTCCAAAGGTGTCGGCGCCGGTGAAGCGGGCGCGGCAAACTGGCAGGTGCGAGCGATTGTCTAGTACTGTAGTCGTTGGAGAAAAATATCTCTGCTTGTCCGCGTCTGCGGCTACCTGTGCGTCGAACTGGAGCGGATGCGACGTCACTGGCACACTACTGCCGTAGCACGGCGATGCCCGGATGGGGCCAAACGACAGGCACAGAACTGTGAGCCCCGTATGGCCGTACTTAGCTTTCCTTTTTTTTCCCCAGTTTTTTTGTTACTGCCCGTGAGCCGTGCCATTGCGTACTTTTGCATGCTGGGCCCGTGAAACGGCAAGCATCCTGCTTATAGCAGCAATGCAGCATGTATGCAATTCGTGGCGGTGATCATTGGACGGCGATCGGTCCCGGCGAAGTGGACTCATCCTGCTGCAGATGATGAGTAAGCTCCGGCGTAGTTGCGAACAGCCATGCATGATGGGAAAAGGGGCGAGGTGAGATTATTGCCGAGGACGAGTGAAATCCCACTCGACACGAAGGAGTGGTTGAGCTGCCCAGACCATCTGAAAAATGCTACATTGACGTCCGACGCAAGGAACAGACGCCGCTGGCTACAATGTTTTTCTAGGCCGTCCTAGTTCATAGCAACGCCTGCAAGATCTGGCGGTCTGGCCTCATGACCCTGGATAGTGGAATCAACTAGCATCACGATTGGTTAATCAGACAAAAGTCCGTTTTAACAGTGGCTGCCATCTGCACATCTAGCTCGCCCAGCACATCAAAGGCGAACCTATCATCTATTTTCACCTCGTTTTGAGAGACTCGCGATCATTTTCTTTTCCATTTTTGGAAACGAGGATCGGTTTTGTACCGTAGGAGTATATGAATCCCCAGTACGATGCAAGCGCGGCACCAGTTACTTTCGGTACCACGTCCTATAGACGGGTTGGTTGCCTGCTTCTGTACAGAAGCTAGAAACGGCAGGCTCCCCCAGAAAGTCGCCGTTGGTCCGTTGCACATCCCATCCCTAGACGTGCTACGATTCATTCAGGCAATCAGGCATCTCCATCCATAAATCCCGCTTTGTCTGTGTAGCTCGTGTTTCACCGGCCACAGTGCGTGCAATTTGGTGGTCCACTACAGCGCTAGTGCCATGCTTTGGTGGATAGATACATGGTCCGGTTAAAGTAGGGCATCTTGCCATGTCTGCTGCTGCCTAACAAGTCTAGATTAACATTCAGAGAGCACTCTACTCCACCAATCTGGTCGGCCGATGAACTCCCATGTGCCGATTCTCTGCAGCTAGCCTACTCGATCCACTCTTGTATAAAAACGGGCTGCATCTGGAGGACAGAGGATCCAGCAGGTTGACCCTTGCTCGCGGATCACGGATCAGCAAGACGTCAAGCGAGAAAGCGGGACGGGGCAATGATGCGCCGCTTGGTGCTGTCGGATCCCCCGGGCCATGGCGTCTTCTGCCGTCACGGACCCCCCCCCCCCCCCCCCCCCACGAGCGCCCATGATCGCCCAATCCACCCCTCCGCCGCCGCCACCTCCCGCGCACATGAGCGAGCAGGCGCGCGCGTCCGGATGTGAGTGCGAGCGCTCTGCCGCCGCCGGTGGGCGGCACCCGCCTCCATCCGCGCCAGACAAGAGCGCCGCTCCACCGGTATCGCCCGAAAGCCTGCGGCCGGAGCTCCCAAAAGGCCAGCACCCAGGCACAGGCACAATGAAGCACAGAAAGCCTTTGGGAAAGCTTGTGCCTTTGCCTATTTCGCACCGTCATTAAAAAAACTTGCCAAACATCAGGTCTAGAGTAACAAAACCTTCCGGCCCATACATTCCCTTTTCGCCCAAAAGGTTACTGGAACGTTGGGCTATCCATTCCATCCGTGCTAGTCTCGCTGAAATGGAATGGGGAAAAGAAAAACGGAATGGAACCGTACCGGGTCCAGCCGTTGTGGCTTCTTTTCCATTTCGCGCTGATGCAACGGGGCCCCTACGCGACGGCAGGGGCAGTGTGCGGTACGTGTACGAACCTGGAACGTGACGGTGGAGACGGGGTTGCCCCTGGTGTAGGCGACCTTGGAGGCCGGCGCCGCCGCGCGCAGCATGCACGCCAGCGACTCCCACTGGTTCAGGCTGATGGAGTCACCCACGAACAGTACCTTCTTCCCCTTCCATCGGCTCAGGAGGTCCTGCCCGTTGAACCTGTGGCATCGCCGGCGGCAATGGCGGCCCAGGGAGGCGCGCCGCCATTAGTTTCAGCGCGACATTCGTTGCTCCGGATGGATAAGTAGATAGATAAACGGGCGCGTGCGTACGTTACCTCGGGAGCTCGCAGGAGGCCGGGCGCCACCGGTACTTGAGGTACTGCTTGTCGGGGCGGCCGTACTTCTGGCAGTCGAACTCCGGCTCCACGAAGGGACACCCCGCCGCGTCGTACATCGGCAGCGAGTCGTCGTACACCCAGCTGCCCTGGAACAGGTTGCACGTCGCCATGCCCGTGCCGGGGCCGCCTGCTGCGCCGCGACCGCCGCCGCCGGCTCGGGGGCGCCCACCACCGGCGTGCCGCGTGCTGTTGTGCTGCTGCCTCGGCGGCTTGTGGCGGAGGCCGAGCGTGCCGGTGGTCGCCTCGGCGGCGCCGGCGCCGCACGCGCGCAGCAGGGAGCACGCCACGGCCGCGGCGAGGAGGGGCAGCAGGCGCAGCCGCCGCGCCATTGCGCGGCGCTGTGGAGTGAGGACCGAGTTACGAGCTGGCTGGGCCTTGTGGTTGGGGGTGGCCGGGTGGCGGACGGAGACGGGCGGGTGAGAGAGCGGCGCGGCGAGCTTTATAATAAGGAGAGCAACGGGTTTTACGCCTTTTATCCTGGGCTTGTCTGCTGCCTTTCTCTGTGGGCGGGCCGGCCGGGTATATCTCCGGTTGGATTCTCGGGCAGCCGTGGAGTGGAGGGGAAACCTTTTCATTTTGCTGCTCCGGCTGATGTGGGACAGAGGCCGTCATCTGTCAATCTGTGATGATGCGACGGTGACTCTGTTCGGGCTGCAGCAGGGTCAGAGAGACAGGGGTCGCCGGCCGGCGGCCGGGGCGATTGGGCGAGGTCCACGGCCCATGACGACGGCGTCACCCTGTCACCGCCAGGCGCGCACGTCGTCGGCACGGTCAGTGAGGCGTGAGCAAATTCCAAGGACACGCGTACTGCGTCCGTGTATGACGTATCCGCCTACGATTTCTTGCGTGCGCGCATGTCTCTGGGCTCTGGCTGATCGGCGACTTCAGTGTGGATTGCCAAAATTCGAGCTAGGGCGTCAGATGCATGCGTGCGTTTGCATATCTTCTTCGCTCCCTTGTGTAGCCAACAGACTATTTTGATACCCATGCATCGGTTGCAGCATCTGCACCACAGCGTGACAGAGGTGTGCTTGCATTGCATTTAGAGGATGTGTTCATGGAAACTAAACTTGAGTTCCGTAACATTAAAGACAATTTCTTATCATTTAGAAGTATTAAATAAAGTCTAGTTATTTATAAAACTAATAGCAGAACTTCCGAACTAATTCCGAAAATGAATCTACTGAGGTATATTAATCCATAATTAGTGGATGGTTAATGTAGCTGTTGCAAATTATGAATTAATTAGACTCATTAAATTCATCTCGCAAATTAGCACACATCTATAAAAAAGTATTTTAGATAAATTTTATTTAATACTTTTAAATGATAATATTTTTTTATGTGATGGGGCTAAGTTTAGCCCCTGGAACCAAAAGCTCGGTCGAAGAACCAAGTAGATTTTCATTGCAACGTACAGTGTCTTGCTGCATGTCATTGATGAAGCAGGATCCTGATTCAGAAAATGACGTAACAATTGCAACCTCATCGATGAAGTAGAATTCAGGAACCCCTGTTCTGCGTCGGTTATTGGGATCCCTGCGGCCCAGCATTTTCTACGGGATTCCAAGAAATTTCTGCTGGAGGTTGCATTACAACACGGAGGGTGCGTTTGGTTCAGCTGCGATCTGTGAAAAAGCTGTTGTCACATGTTTGCTGTGAAAAAACTGCTGTAAGATGCCTGCTGTGAAAAAGCTGAAAGTCGTTTGGTTCAAAGTGCTATGAGTTGTCGACTGTGAAAAAGTTAAATATTGTCTTTATACAAATTGACAGTATACAATATTTCTTTGTGATGACCAAATTCTTTTTCCTTTAAATCTTTATTTTTTATATATATATGAAAATATTTTGAGTTAACTTTTTTTATTCTTTTTATTTTTATTTTTCTATATATGAAAATCTTTATTTTCTTATATATATAAAAAGAATTGAAAGGGTATATATATGTGACCAATAGTAGGTGTGTAGTTTTCACAAATTCGGAAAAACTGCAAAAGCAGGGTATAACCTGCTTTTAAATTTGTACTAAGAATACCATGTTTTTAAATTTGTACTACAGAAAAGCAGCTTTTTAAAGCAGCTGCAGAAAATCTGAAACCTTTAGTTCACTTTTTGCTTTCCAGAAGTAGAAGCAGATTCTGAAAACTGAACCAAATTCCAGTGTGGTTCAGAACCAGTAGACCAGCATTCAGCTCGCCCTAAATTGAGCCGTCAGGTCATTGACCCACTGGTCCAGCAGAAACGTGCTGGATGTAAGGATTCAGCTTTACATCGCCTGCAGGGAGGGTGATCATATCGGAAACATGGAAACGGTAACGGTGCCGATTGGAGTGCGCGCCGCACTGCACGGACCAGATACTAATGTGGGGGCGGAGCTGCTTGCATTCCGCGGTCGCTGTCGTGCCAGTGGATGCCATGCGTGCACGCACATGGCCACTTCCATCCGTTGAAACCGAGAGACTAACCAACGACCTGATTGGCCCGAACCGGCCCGGATCAATGCGCCGCATTTCGTCGTCGATCGGTCCGGCGGTGAGGACAGGATGTGAAGATTGGCTAGTCGCGTGGGCAGGTAGAGCTAGGGCTCCTCCCTCGGCGCGCGTCCACGTTCCTGCTGCTCGCCAGTGTGCCACGTCCCGGCGGTCCACCTCCAGCCTGAACCCGCGCCCGGCCGCGACCGCCGTGAATGTGATGGGGTGGTTGTTCAGGCCGATCGGAATTTGGAAAGGATTTCGACCCGGACCTGCCATATATCTCAGTCTGGGCTGGGCCTCTTTCCAAATAGAAGCGGGCGACCGTGCAGGCCCATACATCTGGGCCCCCACAAGCCACAAGTTTATCGTCTTGTAATGCCCCGCAGCGCGGTCTCAGGAACAGAGGATGGAACGGAGTTTGCGCCACCAAATGCACCCCGTGCACACTCACGGAGTCGAGATGCCACCGCACTGCAAGTCTCCAATCCATTATCCGCTGCTCCCTGGCGTTGAGCATGCTGTACATGGACGCCGGGTCCCTGCCTGGCCGCGTAGCTTGCTTTGATGGATAGAAACCCCGGTGGCCCGGTGTCAGCGCCTCACCGGCCTGGGCCACGAGGGTGGGCCAGTGGGCCGCCGCGCCGGATTGCAGGGAAAGGTGCGAATTCTTTAACGGTGACCAGCTGATCAGCACGAGCGCGACAGGAGGAGAGAGGAGGCGGTCCGCCGTCCGCGCGCTCATCAGTGGATCAGCCGGCGGGTTTGGCCCTAACCTGCGCAGAAGAGCCATTTCACCTTTGGGGAACCATGCAAGTTGCATTGCAGCGGGCTACAGGCTGCAGCAGGGCCCCATACCACGTACTCACGTCCTAGTAATACTAAATCGTCAGGAAGAAAAACGCAAATTCCTCTGTCCTTTGAGCTTTGCCTAACAAAGGCTTATAGCTACGAGCACAAGAAGTGTACGGCATGCTGTACAGGGTGACTAAGCGAGAAATACAGTCAAGCCCATGTTGCTGAGACATAAAACAAATAGATAAGGGCACAACTCTACGAATCGTATCGTACCATGCGTAGAACTTAGGAGTGTGTGATTGTAACATATTAGTATCCTTAGCTTTTACATCTGTGCTATATTGCAAAAGGTGCATCCGTATAAGATTTTAATATTTAATCGAGGAATACATCATACAAATAGATAGCACTATAGCATCTTAACTTTGGTAGTCAACATACAATAAAACAAATGTGGCTTCGGTCAAAAGTTATAACGTATGCCAAATAAGCTCTTATCTCGAATCATCTCAGGGAGTACTCATATACTATAGTATATATGTGTAAAAACAATAAATCTTGTGCACAATACACCTCTGCACAATTTTTTCTTTCAATAATAACCAATGAATGTTTGGACTGGAGTCGATGGTTTTTCTCCAGAAAATTTCATACCGTGCTGACTTGTAATTTCTGCCGGTACCAGTAGCCATAGCAATAGCGATGTGACTTTCCTACTGTCACCACTTTCAGCCCTACAATCGCACACATAAAAAGGCCCACGGACGCATCTCCAAGAACCCCCCCTCTTTCCAGCCACCACCCTCACGCCGTCACGCTTCACCCTAGTCCTCCCAAATGGCGGCGGCCACCTCCTCCACCACCTACCTCGCCCTCGCCCGCAAAACCCTAAACCCCGCCCCCTCCGGAGCCCCAGGCGCCGCCGCCGGCTCCGTCTCCTTCCCCGCCGCGCAGGCCCCATGCCACCTCGCCGCCTCCGCGGGCCGCCGCCGCGCCGTGGCCGCGAAGGTCGCGTCGCCGTCGGTCGTCGGCACCGCCATGCCGTCGCTCGACTTCGAGACCTCCGTCTTCAAGAAGGAGAAGGTGTCCCTGGCGGGCCATGAGGAGGTCTGATTTGTGCCCTGTGCTGTTGCCCTCCGTTGTCCGTCGGTGATTAGTTCGAGCCGTCGTGCGAACCCGCACCCTGCTGCTGACTTTGGTGGGCTTATGTTGCAGTATATTGTCAGGGGTGGGAGGGATCTGTTCCCGCTGCTGCCGGAGTCGTTCAAGGGGATCAAACAGATTGGCGTCATTGGCTGGGGCTCGCAGGTTAAAAGTCTGCAAACTCTGTTCTCACGGAATGATCCTTGTTGCCAATTTTGCTTGATAGTGGTTTTGACTTTGGGCGAAAAAAAAAACATTATATGCTAGTAGACTAGTATTACTTGCTTCCAACTACTAATGCCAGGCTAGCTTACTACCACAGCACATATCGTCTGATTTGGCCCCTGCTTTTTGGGCTCGAGTGTTAATATTAGATATAGTTTGGATTACTAGGAAGCAATTTTGGTGTTGCTATGTTTGTTGGCGTGTGATGCAGTGAATGCCTCTGTTATAGAAATAAGGTAGGAGCATCAATAGAACTATCTACTTTGCATAGATGTTAATGTGCAGTGCATAATTGCTTGATGTTTCCTTGTTATAAGTTATAGTTGTTCCCCATCAAGAATTTTTCTATTGATCTTTGGGCATGATCTCTTCCATTGATAAACAATATGCAGGCAATAACATAGATGGTGTTGATTTTGCAGGGTCCTGCACAAGCTCAGAACTTGAGAGATTCACTTGTTGAGGCAAAGTCAGACATTGTTGTTAAGGTTAGGCCTTCTTTTGCGTTCTTCCAGTACAGCATATCTTGCCCTGATAGATAAGGTTAAAATTTATCACAGGTCTTAGCTCTAAATCATTACTTGAGTAGGTCATCAAATGTTTCTTAATTTCTTCTTGACTCAACTTTCCATAGGTAGCTAAATTAACTGCTGGAGATCATGGATTTGTCAACTGGTACCTAAGTACTTAAACAGTTCTTACCTCTCTCATTCTGTTGTTTTTGTTTCAGATTGGTCTCCGGAAAGGTTCTAAATCTTTTGAAGAAGCCCGTGCAGCTGGATTTACTGAAGAGAGTGGGACGCTGGGTGACATATGGGAGACTATATCAGGCAGTGATCTTGTATTGCTTCTGATATCTGATTCTGCTCAGGTTTGTTCCTCCAGTGATTTGTATGCTCATATACTGTGTCCTTTCCATGACCATTTGCTGGTATAGTGCTGTCATTCTATTGATTTAAACTATATTTTATTTATATTACTTTGGAATGAGGCCGATTCTTGTTGGTCATACTCTGATAATTTTGATATTGTTTGTCTTAAAAGAGTTGTGCGGTGGCATAAATTCCTACATGTCTCGCCATATTCAGCGTGGTCATTCTCTGGCTAATTCTATGGTTTGCAATTGTTTTATCTTAGCAGCACTTCCGTTTCTTTAAAAAATGAATGTTTTTGTTAGTTTATACTTATTTTATGCTTGCTATTGTTTTGGTTCTCGTTCCAGCAATTTTTTGCTTCTCTAGTTTGTTTTGCCTACACAATTTTTCTATGGAATTTGATTTACAGCATTTCGATACTATGTGCAGGCGGATAACTATGAGAAAATTTTCTCACACATGAAACCCAACAGTATTCTTGGTTTGTCACACGGATTTCTCCTTGGACATTTGCAATCCCTGGGCCTGGATTTCCCTAACAACATCAGTGTGATCGCTGTCTGTCCCAAGGGAATGGGCCCATCAGTTAGAAGGCTTTATGTTCAGGGAAAAGAGATAAATGGTGCTGGTATCAATGCTAGCTTTGCTGTTCACCAGGTATGTTACACATGGGTATCGTCCGCACAGTTTACTATTTAACTAGTTTACTTTCATAAAAGAACACATGCTATTTTTGTTCGTTTCAATATGTATTTTTGAATCTATGTTGATGTCCTTGTATTATTCTTTGCATTTAGGATGTTGATGGAAGGGCTACAGATGTAGCTCTGGGGTGGTCAGTTGCTCTAGGTTCCCCTTTCACATTTGCTACTACTCTAGAGCAGGAGTACCGGAGTGATATTTTTGGAGAGCGAGGTGAGATCCACTTTCATGTTTGCCTGAATAAAGGTTCGCTTGCGTGACTAATTATTTATTATGCAGGTATTTTGCTCGGTGCTGTTCATGGCATGGTGGAGGCTCTTTTCAGGAGATACACAGAGCAAGGAATGGACGAGGATTCAGCATATAAGAACACTGTAGAGAGTATCACTGGAATCATCTCTAAAACTATTTCAAAGAAGGTACATGGAGCTTTTTTTTTATCTTTCTAATGTCTCTTTTCATCTTTTATGCTTTACACATTCCATATTTTTCCATGTTACCAGGGTATGCTTGAAGTGTACAACTCCTTGACTGAAGAAGGAAAGAAGCAGTTCATTGAGGCTTATAGCGCGGCATACTACCCATGCATGGACATCTTGTATGAGTGCTATGAAGATGTTTCTTCTGGAAGTGAGATTAGAAGCGTGGTGTTGGCTGGGAGGAGATTTTATGTATGCTTTCTTATCCAGTTAAAATGCTAAATCATAGTTCTTTCATGGATATCCAATGAAACAATAAAACATCTGACTCATCTGATTTTCTTCCTTTTTATAGGAAAAGGAAGGGCTTCCTGCTTTCCCCATGGGCAATATTGATCAAACACGTATGTGGAAGGTGGGTGAAAGGGTGCGTTCAACCAGGCCACAAGGTGACCTTGGCCCATTGCATCCCTTCACTGCTGGAGTGTATGTTGCATTAATGATGGCTCAGGTTGGATCCTGAATCCCAAAATTGAAAATAGGATTTGGTCATACATTGGTTGGCGAAATGTTACAATTGATTCTATTTTGTGCCCTTTCAGATTGAGGTCCTTAGGAAGAAGGGGCACTCTTACTCCGAGATCATCAATGAGAGCCTGATTGAATCTGTGGACTCGCTGAACCCATTCATGCATGCTCGTGGGGTGGCCTTCATGGTTGATAACTGCTCCACGACTGCTCGCTTGGGATCAAGGAAGTGGGCACCGCGTTTCGACTACATCCTGACTCAACAAGCTTTTGTTAGTATTGATAAGAAGGCACCAATCAACCAAGACCTCATTAGCAACTTCATGTCTGATCCCGTCCATGGTGCCATTGAAGTCTGTGCTCAGCTGAGGCCCACCGTCGACATCTCAGTGCCTGCTGATGCAGATTTTGTGCGCCCAGAGCTCCGGCAGTCTTCCTAAAGTTTGTATCAATCTGCAGTCCGTCTCAGTGGTTAGGTTATATAAGGAGTACTGTGAGTGTGGGCGTTTGAACTCTTATTAGGCCATGTATTGCTGCTGTTTGCGAACCGGAAAAGTACTCTCTCGGAGTGTAGGACAACTGTTATGCGATGGCACTGAACTTATATTTGGCATGAATAAAAATAAGTGGTTTGATCTGAATATCTGTTTCACTATGCCCTTCTCAATGTGGATGCTGTGGAGCTGATGGCTGAAGATCGACGTGATCTGTCTGCTGCTGAATATCATCATGGACCCAGCTCGGTTTCTGCCAACCATTTTTTACTTCTTTTGCTAAATTGAGCTGAATTATTTGAGTTTTAATGAAGCCAGGGTCCATATGGGCGCATCAAGATCTGAGCTATCATGTCTCAAAAGGAGGATAATTTCGTCAGGAAGAGGTCACGGTGATATTTTTCTCACATTTAAGGAGGATAATTTCGTCAGGAAGAGGTCACGGTGATATTTTTCTCACATTCTTTCGTCGCTTTCAGTTGTGACGGAAGGGAAGCCCGAACTATTTGTCAGCGATCTCTGGAAACTTTTCTTGGGAGGGACGAGGCTAAGCATTGCACCGGCGACAGTGCCGGCCCTTCGGACTAGGCAATGCAAAACCCTGCGCCAACACTGACAAGCAGACAACACTGCCTTGGGCACTACCGACATGCAGCATCGCTCGGTCATCTCGTCGCCGAACATCCGCACGCTAAACTCCTAAACCCCAACGATTATTTCGAGGTCCGTCACCACTCGTTCGTTTGGCGTCTCCTGATTCGCCCTCTTATATAAACTCCCAGCAAACACACGCAAACCACATCATCGATCAAGCGATTCCCATCAGTTGCTGATCACCAAGCGAGCAGCCATGGCCGAGCGGGAGGGCGCGGTGGTGAAGAAGGGGCACGAGGAGGGCCTGAAGATGGCGGTGTCGCTGCTGGAGGAGTTCGGTCTCCCGCTGGGCCTACTGCCGCTGGCGGACGTGATCGAGGTCGGGTTCGTGCGCGCGACGGGGTACATGTGGATCGCGCAGCGCAAGAAGGTGGAGCACCAGTTCAAGCTGGTGGGCAAGCAGGTGAGCTACGACGTGGAGGTCACGGGGTACGTCCAGGCGAAGCGCATCAAGAAGCTCAAGGGCGTCAAGGCCAAGGAGCTCATGCTGTGGCCGCCCGTCAACGAGATCGCCGTCGACGACCCGCCCACGGGCAAGATCCACTTCAAGAGCCTCGCCGGCGTCACCAAGACCTTCCCCGTCGAGGCGTTCGCCGCGGGGCAGTAGCCGCCGCGCGCGCAACCGCACGGTGCTATACGTCACGTACCCTGCTGCTTGATTTGCCGCATAATTTATATAAAAAAAACGCGCTAGACGGCCGAGGATAGCGCCATGACGATGATGGATTTGTACTGTTTCAATCATGAGTGCTTTGTCAGGATGGATTTGCTATACGAAAGGTTCTTACAGTTGTTTGAGAATTGAGACCGGGAACTGTGAACACTGGTGGTGTTGGTGCTTCTGTTCCTCCCACTCGTTCTGGATCATCCTAGGCCCGCGTCCGCCTATTCATCTGGGCCGGGCAGTCGCTCCCTACGCCTCCCGGCCTGGGTTAAGATATGTCGGGCCGATGAGGGGCGCCTGTATGCAGCGAGGTGTGGGTGGGATCGGAGGCGGGGCCCGTTAGAGTAGCCTGGGACGGAAACGGTGTGTTCCCCCGCTCGTAGATTCACGGTGCTCGGTGCAGGCGATGACCGCCGATAACGACGCCTCGTCCTCGCTTGGACTCGCCTTGCGCCCGTCGTGGTGTCCGCGTCTCGTGATCGATCATTAGACCCGGCGCCGACGGCCGGGCGCCAGCAAAGTCCCGGGCGAAAGCGTCGGTGCGCGGCAAAACCGCACGGCGGGTGGACGCGAGCACTACCCGGATGGGTCCCGGCCGGCTCCGACCCGCTCCATCCGCATCCGGTCGGCCGCCCCAGAATTACGGAGCCCCGCGATCGTCCCCCGTCAGCACCACTACTCCCCACTAGCACCGGGCAGTGCTGGCCACCTCCAAGAGTGCACGACACGCTTGCTCTCGAAGCCATGGATCATCCATACATTCCATTCCATTCCATGGCATCCAAGCCAAGCCACGAGCGGTGCATCAAGTCACTCGCGGGACGTACGGGTCGATCGAGCGCGTACTTGCTCTAGTCTTTTCGGCGCAGCTCGATCTCAACTCGGTCCGTGTGCCCAACCATACGTAGATGGGGGCACAGGAAATGAGATACGTACGTGCGGTCATCGTCGCAGTTAGTAAGATCGTGACGTGGCCGTGCAGGGTGGGCCGTCGCCTACTCGCCTCTGCGCGCTCACGTTATTCTCGCGGGAGTGAAATCTTCAGGTTAGAATCTCGCTCGGTCTGCTGCGCCGGCCTTCACGCTCCCGGTTTCTGCTACAGTGCTACGCATCCCACGAGCCTCAGACGAAAATGGCCCGTCTGACTTGGGCAGCCGGTGGCCCCGCTCCCCCGCCGCCCATGTACGGGCAATGATCTTGCATGTAGTATGGGCCCACGCGCTGTCGGAGCGTGTTTGTTTGAAATCGAGAGAATTCTGCGCAGGAGGTGCTACTAGTACTGCTGGAGGAGCTGCGACTCTGGCAAGGAATGAAGCGGCAGGAGTGCGTATGCTTGGTTTGATTTTGGAGGAACCACGTCGACGTCGGCCGCCGGGAGCAGACAGGCGATCGGAGCCGGACGTGCGCCAGCGCCAGCACGGGCCTGGTCTTGCCTGCGCCCTGCGCCGCCGTGCGGGCTTCACTCATCACTGGCACACGCGCACGGCACGCCAACCAACCAACCCACCCCGCAGCACATCCTCGCTCAGGAAGTCAGGAGTCACACGGCTCACGCACACCCATCCGCTGTCTCCAGCAGCGCGGGCGCCTGGTGGTCCGTGGTCGCCACTCCCACTTGCCAGCCAGCCTCACCGCCAGGCGCGTCTCTCCCGTCGTGCGGTGCGCGCCACCGCTTCTTGGTCCGGCCCCGGCGCCATCAGTGCCGCGATCCATCCATCGGTGGACCGCGCTAGCTGCCACCGCACCCTCCCGGTCCCAGACCCGGACTCTGCCGTACACCGCCACCCACCTCGCCGTCCCGCGGGGTCACCCCGCGCGGCGCTTTTACTCCCCGGTCTCGTACGCGCCCCAGATCTGGAACTGCAAACCCGACACGGGACGTGATGTTAAAGGCAGGCGTGAGCGCGTGGCGGGGGTAACTGCTCCTCTTTCGTTTCGATTCGATTGGATTCGAAATTGCCGCGGCGACCTTTTCGACAGCTTGCTGCCTGCGTGCGCCAGCCAGCTATGTATGTACTCCAGAATCAAATGCGCACTACAGCTGCTGCCGCGGCCGGCCTTTTCTTGATTGTTCCTTTTCACGGCGCCGACCGACCAAAGAGAAAAAAAAAGATGGAATAATCACGCCGGGAGGAACGAATCCTTGCCTGTCAAAAATTTCCCCCTTTTTTTGAACAAGAAACAGAGCGAAACAAAACGAATCTGTGCACGGTTACCGGCGATTTCGTTTGGTGAAGTCGGATCGATGAGCCCGCGGCGGCTAGGCGAGGAGCATCTGGAAGAGCATGTCGTTCCAGATGTCGATGGGCCCCGGCAGGCACCAGTGGATGCAGTCGTTGTAGAGCTGCACCTTCTCGTTGGGCCAGTGCCCGTACCGGCTGGGGTGCCCGTCGGGCCGCATCAGCATGGCCGCCGTCGCGTCCATGAGCATCAGCCGCCGCCCCTTGTCGCGCGCGGCCTTCTCCGCCGCCCGGAACTCCTCCATCTGCGCGGTGTAGAAGTGCAGGTCCCGCCCCTCCATGCTCGTCTCGTTCGCCCGCAGCGGCTGCGTGCGCCGGCAGTCGCCGCCATGGTCCCACGTCCCGTTCTCGAAGTGCGACATGGGGGAGAGCATCCGCACGATCACCCGCGCCCGGAGGCGCTCCAGGTCGTTGATGGCGCGCAGCGCCACCCGCCACGCGCGCCGCTGCGAGTAGTAGAGCGTCAGGTCCGGGACGCCGTACTGCCGGCTGCAGAAGCTGCACCCGACCAGCCGCCGCTTCTCGTAGAAGAGGGACGGCCGCGAGAACCAGTTGGCCGCCGACACCAGCACGTAGTCGAAGCGGGGCATCTGGGACACCCACTTGTCGTCGGGCTCGTCCAGGTAGAGGCTCCAGTGGCCCGTGTGCGCGGGGCCGTCGTGGTCGGGCTCCCGCGCGCGCACCAGGAACGGTGACCAGAACATGCTGATGGTGAAGTTGTACGCCCGGTAGTGGTACACCTTGTTCTGGTCCGACGGGTTCGCCGACAGGTCCTTGGGATACGCCACCTGCAGCAGCATGCAGGTAGAGGTAGCAGGTGATTGATTGTTCTGGCGAATTCCAGCCGCTGCTAGCTAGCTGTGGCGAATCCACTTGCTGCTTTTGAGAATTCAGACGCTGCTGTTGCGAATTCATCTATCCATCCATCCCAGTCACCAGAGAGGAGGAAAGGAAACGAATCGAGATTATTGGAGAGGTGAAACCAAGCGCACAGCGACCCAACGAAACGCACCTGGGAGAGGAGGCAGAGCAGCGACTGCATGTGGTTCCTGGCCAGCGAGTCCCCGACGAAGGCCAGCGACTTGCCGCGCGCGAACTGCAGGAACTGGAGCGGGTCGAAGCGCGGGAGCTCGCAGCCGGAGGGCCGCCACCGCCACTTGAGGAACCCCAGGTCGGGGCGGCCGTACTTGAGGCAGTTCTGGTGCTCCTGGATCATGTGGCACGTCTTGTGGTTGTAGTAGGGCGCCTCGGCGTCGGGCACCCACTCCCCGCGGAAGATGTCGCAGTACTTCATGACGCTGACGACGGGCGTGGAGGAGGCGAGCTTGGCGGCGCGCGGCGCCACGCCGACGCCCACCAGCCCGAAGTACTGCGCGTTGGTGAGCACGATGAGGATGGCCAGCGCCGAGAAGTAGACCGGCACCGGCCCGAACAGGAACCGCACCAGCCAGTGGAGCTTCATCCCGGCCCTGCTAGCAACCCTATCCGCAATTCAATCGATCCCCTCCGATGTGTAGCGTAGCTGCCTAGCAATCTCTCATCCGCCCGCTCGCCGCTAGCGATTCTGCGGGGAGCAAGCAGGACGAGCTCCGGCGGCGCTGGTGGCCGGCCTCACCGCGCTCGCCCGCCCGCCCGCCCGCCCGCGAGGGAGATATCTACGAGCTGAGGCTGGGAGCGCTATCCATCCACGCCGCGCCGAAGCCCTTTTGCCCCCTCTCCTTGAATAGAGCCGGGGCGGGCCGGTGGGCACGCGACGGCGAGTAGGTGCGCGGCCGGTTTCAATAATACTGCCAGGTGGGGCTCGCGGGGGAAGGGAAGGAACATGCCCGTCCCTGTCAAATATTTATCGTCGCCTAGTAAACAGGCCACGGCGCTAAGCTCCCCCACCCCCCCACGCGTGACCTCTGCTGCTGAGTGTTGGAGTCGTTGCTTGCCCGCCACTTGCCGAGCTGGAGATCGAGCTGGCCTCCGGCGAGTGATCGGGTCGTGCCCCTGCACCAACACGGCACCAGGCTTTTTTTATGCTTTGTTTGTACTGATGTTGGAGTACAGCAGAGGAATCGACGAATGGGAAGCAAACGTTTTCCGTTTCGAGGAGGATAAACAAAGGGGGGGAAGAACAGCGGTCGATACGCCGGCGCGCGCGCCCATGGATAGAAAAAACAGCGGTTAGTTTCTGTGTTTGCGGGAGCGGGCGCCGTGCGCGCGCGGTTTCAGAGGTAGTATGTTGGTTAGCATGTTTGTCCGGGTGGAGTTTGAGGGAGATGCTTCTGGTCGGCCTCGGCTCGGCTTGGGATACCAACCACGGTAGAGTGGCAAGGCACACAGTAACCGGGCACCGTGACACGCGATGAGCTTAGCCCCGAGTAGCCATCACGGAGACGGGCGTTGCTGTCCGTCCGGGGTCGCCTCTGATCCGAACCGGCGCGGGTCGGCAGAGGACGTCAACCCCGAGGCGACGCGGGCGCCGTCTGTGCCACCATATGGCGACATGGAGCATGCGATCAGCTCCGAGAGCTGTTGCTTGAGACGGGCAGAACCAGACGTGCACCCGCGCATGTGCAACGGCGATAACCGGAAAAGGAGTGACGCGAGGCGAAAGGAGCAACGCCAGACGCCGGGCCGTACTAGAGAAAAAGAGTGGCGGCCAGAGAAAGGGAAATGGCTCTTCTCCGGCGCCCGTACTGCTCACGACGCCTCTTGCTAGGATTGTTTTGTTAAGCAGCTCGTAGAACTGAACCGTGCAAGGAGACAAGGCTACGTGGCGTGGACAGCCGGAACAGCTGTCGCAACGGGCGGGACGGGACCACAGGCCAGCGTCCGGGCGCGTGAAGGTGAAACCGCCCGAGAAATCTTTTCATCTCCCCGTGAAAGAGCAGGCGCAGGGTGGTGGATCGGTAGATTTGGTAACGTAACAGTGGCAAAGGCCGGCTCGCTCCGTAGGGCCGGCGAGCGCAGGAGCTGCCGCTGCCGGGCGGCACATGGCCGCGTGCGACCATGATGGACAACGACCACACGCCCCGCGCCCGCGCGCGAGCGTTCCTGCGCCTGCTAAGTTTTCACCGGGCGAGGCGAGAGGGCTCCACGGCGACGGCGGTGACGGTAACGCGACAAGGCGGCAGGGGCGGGGCAGGTTGGTTCATGTTCGTCAGCAGTGCTGCACATGGCAGGAAAGCTGGCTGGGGTTGGGCAAGGGAGATCCGCGGCGCCCGAGCCGTTTCCATCGAGCGCTCCCATTTCGGCCGGCCCAAGCAGAAAATTAGCAGTTAATGGCAAAGCAGGAAGGCGAGGGAGGCGGAAAGCTCGAATCACCATTTCCGCCGGGGAGTCCGCAGTTCGATGCGTGGACACCATCAATGGCTCGTGGGGATGTCTGTACACGGCACATGGGGCCGGGATCCGGTAGACGGCGACGACATGCCTGCATGGTTACAAAGCTAAGCAATGGACATGAGCAGAGGAGCTAAAATAATCGAACCGACCTGCACAGACTGAGGTCTCACTGTGCGTTCTTGTTATCCTGCCAAGTCCATGCATGGAAGATGGGATGACCCTGCTGCTCTTTTTCTTAATCCTGCAAGCAGGATCTGGATCGGGATGTATGGCCTGAAGAACCCCAGAGCACGGGTAATCGTACAGCAGTGCGAAGCTGGCGTTGGATCTTTGCTCACATACATTCGAGTCAAGTAGCAGCACGCACAGGCGAGACGATTCCGTTGCAGTAAAATCTTCTAGATCTGGGAGGGGAGGTAAAGGTTCAGGGGCCATGAAAACACATGCGTGTTACAGCCGGTACTTGCATGCTTCTTCAACAAAGTGGAAAGGCATTCCAATGTATGTGAAGCCCACCTCCATCTTCAGCTCACCTCAGGGCCATCCATTCCAAGAGGAAAAAGGAAAGAAAAGCGAACCAAAGGGGGGGAGAAAAGATGATGCTCTGGGCCATCTCCGGGGTGTTTGAATTTCGATGGTTGGGGCGGTTGCAGCTAGCTTCCCCGGCCCGGCAGGCAGGGGCGTAAATTTCCGAGCCGGTACTGTCACTGGGCGCCACATGGGGGCCGCGGTGAACTGTCCCTGCACGTGGACCTGCCAACAACTAAAAGTTACTATTAGTACTCCTAAAGCACGGGTTAAAAGGTAAAGTAATTAACCGATTAAATTGTTAGCTTCGGTGCTGGCATCCGTACTATTTTGTGCATGGGTGAGCTTTTTCAGTTTTCACCCTTATAACCCACACGCTATCAGGGCGATCGACAGCCGTGTCCCCACTGTTCCGAGAGCAGCCGTGGCCCATGGCCCAGCAGCATATGATCGCCCCGGCCAAGCTTCCGATCCAAGGAACGGCGAGCATCGATTAATCATGATTACCTCTTACTGTTGGTAAAGTAGTAGAAAAACATATCCAGACAGCCTGAGCCTGCTGAGGAGTGAGGCGTGCGTCCAAAAGAAATCGTACGCGCTGTACGCCTAGCACAGTGTGGCGCACCGACACCCTCTGCTGGGCCTGGGCTGGGTAGATTCGGACCAGTGGCTGCCGCTGCCGCTGCCACGCTAGGGGTAACTGGCTTCGCAGTACCGGAAGCAACACAGAGCCCTGGCCCGGCGCGAGACGAAGCCGTGATTGTTCCCGCCGCTAACGCATCGGCGTCGGTGGAAACGGAGGCGGTAATAAAAACGAGCGGTGAAACAAAGCCTAGGACCGGGAGACCACCGCCCCGTGATCGTGAACAAAGCGGTGGGCGAGGCGGTCGGTCGCCGGCCGGCGTGGTGGAGCGCACGAAGCACGGCGGTCCCTGGCGGGTCAGCAGTCAACCGGGACGTGGTACAACGTGCTGCTGGTGTTGAACTTGAACGTGGGCGCGCCGCGTGAATGGGGTTCAGCTGGCCCCAGCCGATCGATGGATGAGCCTGCAATTGTTGGCACGAGCGCGATCCATCCAATCATTCGTCCAACGTGGTTTCTATCATAGCGTCGAGTCGAGCGTGGTGCGGCGAGACTGGCGTTGATCAAAACCTAGACCTGCCTCATTCCGAACGGCCGCTGGAGCAAGGGTTGGCACCTACCTGCCTACTGTCCCGAGAAGTCGTGGTGCGCGATTTGAGCTCCACGAGAGCAACACGATCCCCGTCGCCGTCAGCCAAGCCAGGCAGCCAGCCAGCTGCTGGCTCTGCCTGGAGTCGACTGGAGCCGTTAATTGCGGCATCCGATTCTGGAAGGCAATCGTATTTCAGTTTCAGATTCAGATTCAGATCCAGACCATGCAGGGTTTATCGTGCTTCAGTTTCAGACCAAACCAGCAGGCATGATTGAACGAACACGGCAGAACAACGGACCAGCGAAAGTGGCAAGAGGCTCAGAAGTCAGAAGTCGGACAGCTAGCGACCACAAACAGCCCACAGATTCCCACCTGCTAGTGTGAAATTCGGCCCGCCCAACTTGCCGTGTCTATACGGCCCACATAATCACATGGGCTGCGACTTGCCGTATCCTGTGGTTCGTCAGATTTAAGAAACGAAGGCCCAACTGCCACTGCATTTTGTCACAGTTGTGATGGAAACGCTGCTGCACTGGATGGTCTAGGTACTGACTTTTTTTTAAAAAAGGATAAAAATAATAAAATTATCCAGCGGGCGGGAGGTTCTCCGAGGGCCTCTTCGCAAATTTCTTATTTGCGAAGAGGTCCTTGCGGGGGCATCCCGCTGCTGCCCTGAGGGGCATCCCGCCCTTTGGTCGAGCGGGAGGTCCCCCCGGCTATATAAGCCCCAATCTGCCCCAAAAATTTTATTTTATCCAGCAAAAATCAGAAAAAAAGAGAGGAGAGGAAGCGGCGAAGCCCTGTTCACACGTCGATTTGGAGGTATATTCTCATTCTAGCCGTATAATTACTTCAAATAACTATAATCTAGAAAATATTTCTTAGAGTAGTTATATTTTGAATAGTTTTTAGTATTTTCATTTGTTTTTAGTATAATTTATGTTCTGAATAGTTTAGAATTTGTAAAATATAATCTGACAATCGCTGAAACTTAGGGTCGTCGTTGTGTATTAATATGTAGTATAACTAGTTTATTCAACTGTGCAGTACTTTCAGATATGTCTTCCGAGAAGGGTATTTTCAGTATATATTACGGAGAAGGAAATGTGATTTATGGGCTAAATCGGGTAGATTTAAGTGAATTCAACTGTGCGGCCAGCGGAATTACCAGACCGCACGAGAGGATGAGGGGATTAAGGATTAATCAGGAGACACACACTGTGAGTGTTCAATGCGTCATAAATCGTACCACTCACGCTTTGATCTGGGAGCTGATGCCACTTGCAAGCAACGAGGACTGGTTAACTTATCTGCAAAATGCAAGTCATTGGCAATGGCCACTGGTACTCCTTGTCAGTGTGCACCAGAATCCTTTGATAAATATTGAAGCTGCTCCGGGGGATGAAAATATTGATGAAGAAGTTGAGAAGGCAAACATTGAGGCAGGTGGCACCGCAGCACCTCAATGCGTGGCTGATGAGGGGAGAACATACACTTCATTGTTGAACAGCTGCAAGACGAAGAACGTGAATTGGACGAAGCAATGAATGCCGATTCGTCTGATGATGACGATGATATGCCTGAAGATTGGGTAAGCAGCGACTTCAGTCATCTTGTCGTAAATGATGGATCTAGCTGGCCTTCGGATTGCAGGGAGAATGAAATTGTCTAGGGTGCGAGGTACCACTCAATTGAAGAGGTGAAGAAAGCTGTTAAGTGTTGGTCTCTCTCTTATGCGAGAGTTTAAAACAGTCGAGTACAAATCTCATAAGTACGATGTGATATGTGTGAAGGAGGGCTATCCGTGGCGGGTGCATGCCTATAAGGGTAAATGTAAAGATTACAGGGAATGCTCCATTGTCACTCAGCATACTTGTCATTTGCCTGGGGTGCAGAAGACCCATCACAATCTCACGTCGCAATACATCGCAAATGAGATGTACGGGACAATAGTAGAGAACTTGTCATATGAACCAAAGTCTATTATCAGGTATCTTCAAGAAAAATACAAGTATACCGTCTCGTATAGCAAGGCGTGGAGTGCAAAACAAAAGGTGTTGTAGATTAGGTTTGGTAAGTTCGAGGCTGCATATGATAATGTTCCTCGATTGCTGGCCGTCCTATGTCAGAGAAATCCTGAAAGCTATTATTACCTGAAAACTCTAGACAGAGGAGAAGGTCCGCCCTACACATTGCAGCAGGTCATTTTCAGCTTGGGTCCATGCATTAACGCGTTCCATCACTGCCGGCCTCTCCTGTGCATCGACGGGACCTTTTCACAGGAAAGTATAGATTACAAATGCTGACAGCTATTGGAGTGGATGGAAACAATCAATTGCTTCCTGTTGCTTTTGCTCTTGTTGAGAGTGAGAATACAGACAATTGGTACTATTTTTTGGAACGGGTTAAGGTTGCAGTCGTTCGGGATAGGGAAGATGTCTGCCTGATTCATGATCGTCACGCTGGCATACCGAGGGCAATACTAGATTTGCAGCAGGGGTGTGTGGAGACCGGAAAGCCGTCAAGTGGCGTGATGTTCGCAGTAGGTGGTGCATGAGACATATCGGTGCAAACTTTTTCAGGCAATTCAAAAACAAGCACCTTATGGATATGTTCAAGAGGCTATGCAAGAAAACGAATCAGCAAAAATTTAAAAAGCAATAGCAGAATCTTAATGAATTGACCGGGAAGAAAAGAGCCGAGGACGTATCAAAAAATATAACTGCACAGGATAAAGCAGAGGCTTTGTGTCCTTTGCCAACAGGTACTGCACGTACTCGTAGAAGGTCTGGGTCAGCGGTGAAAACCTTTTCTGAATGGATTGAGAATGAACTCAAGGAGAAGTGGGCGTTACTTTATGATACCGATGGTGGAAGGTACGTCATAATGACTACCAACTTCGCCGAGATTTCTAATTGGGTGCTGCGAGGTGTTCGTGCGCTTCCACTGGTTGCAATTATGGAATTCATCGTCCACGGGTGTACCGATTACTTTAGTGAGCAGTTCACTAAAAATCAGGTATTCATGCGAGATCCTGACCGATATTTTGGGAAAATGATAACAGAATATATGACTAAGAAGGCAGAAAGCGCCCGGCTACACCACGTACGGCAATGTGGTACACAGAAGCTCAAGTTTGAGGTATCTTCTAAAGACAGAGCGCGACGTGGCATGAGACGTCAAACTCCTGTAAAGGAATGCATTCTCAAGTTTGATGGAACTTGTTGTTGCTCATGTATGAGGCCAAAGTTGCTGCACTTAGCTTGTTCTCATGTAATGGCTGCTTGTACGGATATTCGACATCCTGTCGATATATATGTTTCCCATTACTTCAGAAAGGAGACAATTGCCAGCACCTGGCAGTATAAGATCTATGGGTTCCGTTTGGTTGGATCGTTCACTGAGACAACGAATCCTGTTATACATATTCCAGACCCAAGATCATCACGGGTTAAGAGAGGGCGCCGTCAGACACGGCGTATTCGTAATGATATGGATGAGTCAGAGCTCCGTCCGAGGATACAACGCTGCAGTGCATGTAATCAGATTGGACACACGTATAAATGTTGTCCAAACAATGATGCTGGCGCTAGTTCTACTGAAGCTGGCCCTACAGGTGATGCTACAGATGGAAGACCTCCGGTTGCATCAAGGAGTGGGAGACGTCGCCGATCGAGTGCTAGTACATCATCAGGCATCATTTAGTTGTAATTTTATTTGAACATTGTTTGCTCATATGTAATATTTTCCGCGTTGAGATTGTATCAGACCTGGATGTGTATTTGTAATATTTGCCGCATTGACTAAAGACAGAATATTTGGATTCATGTATTAGTAATATTTGTAATGTTTGTAATGTTTGTTATCATATTATTTTATTTTTAATGACTTCATGTATTGTACTATCGTAACATTTTGATTCTACGTTGCAAAACGGTATCGTTTAACTATCTTCGTACGAGTTTTAGATACCGTAATTTTCTTCGTAAAATTGAATTAAAATTTTATATGCATACATAAGAGTAACGCGAATAAATCTTGTATTTGAAAAAATTCTGAATTTCAAATTGTCTGTGAAACATAAATTCTAAAAAAATATAACAAAAATAATCAGGGGACCTCCCACCCACTGGCCGGGCGGGGAGCTTCCCGCCCACTGGACGGGCGGGAAGCCTCCCGCCCGCTGGACGGGCGGAACGCCTGCTTCAAGGGCCTTTTCACGAATAAGAAATTTTTCTTATTCGCGAAGAGGCCCTTGGGAAAAAATTTTGAACCTCCCGCCAGATGGGTGGGCGGGAGGTCCCCAGCCCCACGCCTCCCACCCGATCAAAGGGCGGGGGTACCCATTTTCCCAATTTTTCCCATCCGGCTCCCTTTTTTCGAATTTTAATTTTTTTTATCCTCTTTTTTTAAAAAACTCGTAGGTACTCCGATAGTCCGATTTCTTCGGTTCTCTCCTAGTTCAGGTTGCAGATTTTGGTGGATCAATCCAATAACCCACTACCCAAAACACAAAATATTGTGTATATATTCATTGGGCCAACCTAGCAAATATTAATATAAAATGATTTTAAATACGTGGGTCGATGGGTTACCCAAATGTCCCTGCGCTTTCATGTTCCCGTCCCGTCGTCCGCCGTCTTCAGCCTCCATCTTCCTCCGTTTGCTAGTCGCTACCTCCCTTCTAACCCCGTCACCTCCCGTAGTCCCGTTGCTGCCCGCTTGCCGCGCACCCCTACTCCGCCTCCTCTCCTGCGACGGTGCCGGTGGTGGGGAAAACGGCGAGAACTTCAATTGGCGCGGATAGCCTGGAATTTAAGGAATGAGTAAGTCAGTGACTCTACGGTGGCATTGGGCAGCAGCTTCTGTTGGGCTTGCTCCGCTTTGACTGGTGCTAGTGGATCGATTCGGGTCTCGCGGAGCAGGGACTGCAGGATTGGATTGGCCGTGAGGGAGAAAGATTGGATGGAGCTGGTGCTACTTCTTGTCTCGATACGGAGCAGGGATGGCATGGGTGGAGGGACAGGTGCCTCTGCTTGGATTCGTTGGAGGCATGGATGCTACGTGCTGCCGCAAGCAAGAACAGAAGAGGGGGAAGCTCGCATGTTGCTACTTGCAAGTATGAAGAAAGGAGAAGGAAGATTTGGTTGCAAATCCATCACTACTGACAACGGCCGCCTCAACATCTGCTTCGCAGACGCGAAGCCATGCGGCGGCGTTCTCTTGGTAGCGAGGCATGAGCCATGCGATGGCGACGGCGCCAGCGTCGATAGAGGCATGGCGTTGTGCCGCTGTGTCCGCATGGCGTAGCAGGGGATGGGAGGTCACGCAATCGATGACGGGGCTTCGAGCTCACCCTCGAGATGCTTGAACAGCGTAGCGGGCAAGGTGAGTGCGGAGAGGGTGATGTGGCTGCAGATTGGACTCAAGTTCTGTAGTCTTTTGGGTAACCTAGTGGATTCTTGGGTAATATATTATTTGTTTTTGGGTCAACCCATTTTCTAAATTCTAGTTACTGGGTCGGGTGGGTAGTAAACTGGTGTCATCAAATGCGGCCCACTCGCGTCCTCACTCCTACTACTAATGAAATCATGGAAGCCTCAGCATGGTTCATAGCGGATCGTCTCTTTCAAGTGTGAGTAGCCGTGGAAATCTGATCCAACTCTGCAAATTTAGTTTTTGAAATCAAAGGCCAGCATAATGCCTCATCAATTAAGATGATGGGCATCTTTTGTAGCTTTACAGCTCAAAGACCCCCAGCTTAGATTGCACAACAGCACATTGCCAAATTAGTACA
Organism: Panicum hallii; assembly: GCF_002211085.1. Classification (NCBI taxonomy): domain Eukaryota; kingdom Viridiplantae; phylum Streptophyta; class Magnoliopsida; order Poales; family Poaceae; genus Panicum; species Panicum hallii. The sequence goes on along the minus strand of NC_038046.1, from coordinate 13,805,294 downwards.
ACATTTGACAATTACTCCAGCAGTAGCCGCACATAAATGACTAACCATCTGTGATTGAGGGCCTATTTGGATGCTTTGGCAAAAGGGCAAATAGCAAAAAAATTGCTCTTTTTTTGCCATTTGGACCCAAACACCCTATGGCAAAAAGGAAACAGTAAAAACAGATAGTGAAAGAAAACAGCAAAAAATTTGCTCTTTTTTTCCATTTGGACCCGAACATCCTATGGCAAAAAGGAGAAAAGAGGTTTAAATGAGTTTTTACCAAAATTTTTGCCATTTGGATCCAAACACCTCTAATGGCAAAACTTTTGCCACTTTTAGCAAATGGTAAAATTTTTGCCCTTTTACCCTTTTGCACTTTGGATCCAAACACTATTTGAATATAGCACATTACCCCTCAAATGTGTCCTCTAGTTTAGAAGTTCCCGATGCCAGCCAACCATATAGTCCAAAAAATCTGTTTTCTTGAAAGGGACCCTCGGAGCAAAACTCTGATCATGAGTAGCGCACACATCACGCTAAGAAATGGCGACGAAAAAAAATCACCTCGAGCAGTAGCTGCTGGGATGGCGGGTGCGGCCGGGCGGAAGACTTGGCGTGGAGGCTGACGACCAGGCTAGAGCTCCGTCGATGACGTCGCGGCGGAACAGGAGTCAACGACGAGGTGCTGCCAAGGCAAGGACAACGGAGGCGGTGGCGGCTTCTCCTTCCCTTGGCGCGGACGGCGGCGGTTGAGAGGTACCTGGATGGAGGGTGGAGATCAGGAGGATGACATTGTTGCTGCGAGCGGAGTAGCCGTAGGCCAGGACACCGGCGGCTGTCGAGCCGCCGAAGGAAGAACGCCGGCTGCCGGAAACCTATGCGAGACTGCCGCACGGCCCAATACGAGCCCACTACTTTCTGAGCACCTGGAGACATGGATCAATTCATTCCGTGCATTTTGTATTTCACTTGCCTGTCCTTTTTGCCGCGGCCTGGCGATTGTTAGTTTCGTTCAAGCAGGCCGACAAAAAACAGTGGACGGGCTGGGCCAGAAGCAGGGACGGTGATCTGGTAAGGCGACCAGGCTACAGGCCCACTATTTTTTGATCTTGAAATTTCATTCTGACACTCTGGAGTAGAACTTGAAAATCCAGGCCTCATTTCTAGAAACTGTAAAGATACTGGTCTCTGCTCTAGGACATGTGTGGATTCCATTTCAAGATATGAAAGTTTCCTTGAAATTTCGCATGAAGCTTCACAATCTTATATTTTGCTTGAAGATTTAATCCACAAGTGTCAAGGAAAAAAAATGGAAGGAAGTGAGCCTAACTCAACTGGTTGGGGTGGAGGTGTAGCTGTGCATCCCAACCACCTACGTCAAGTCCTCATCAAACTATTTTTTTCTTAAAGAAAGCTAAAATTCACCAGGGTGTACGTGTGTAGGGTGCGCTCGGGCTCGTTGTGTGGTGGCGAACGTCCTTAGGGTTGGTAAGTATGGGAGAGAATTGGTGTGTGGGGGGGGGGGCGGGGGGGGGGGGGGGGAGCTCATGTGCTAGGCCTTTTTTTAAAAATGCCCGTGTGACTTGGCAAGCTGAACAAATTTTCTTGTTAGGATTTCGAGAGCATCAACAAAATGACCTAAAGATTGGCGGTAAGAAAACAGTATGTATCCTTTCACATACAATCCATTATAATTACGGTGTTTGACACTCCAATTACAACCCTGATCTAATGCTCATGCCTAAGATGATAAAAATCGATGAGGGTACGGTAAACCTGTGCTCAATCCAGCATGATGCACGGGGTACACTGTATGTATCGAGGCAAAACTAAACTAAACCAACTCCATGATCAGAAGCAAAAACCCATCTTAATCGTGTGTTAATTTGAATCTGACAGCATGTGGAGCAGCATGTCGTTCCAGGCGTCGACGGGCCCTGGCAGGCACCAGTGGATGCAGTCGTTGTACAGCGTCCGCTTCTCGTCCGGCCAGTGCCCGTACCGGCTGGGGTGCCCGTCGGGCCGCATCAGCATCGCGGCGGTGGGGTCCATGAGCGCCACGTCCAGGCCCCTCGCCGCCGCCGCCTCCCTGAACTCCTCCAGCTGCGACGTGTAGAACCCCAGCTCCACGCCCCCCATGGGCGCCGTCTCGTTGGCCCCGAACGGCCGCGTGCGCCGGCAGTCCCCGCCGGCGTTGTACGCCCCGCCCTCGAAGTGCGACATGGGCGACAGCGTCCGCAGGATGACCTTGCCCCGGAACCGGGCGACGGTGAGCGCCCGGAGCGCCGTCCGGAACGCCATGCGGTGGGAGTACTGGTTGGTGAGGGAGCTGGTGAAGTTGAGCGGGACGTACATGCCGCCGACGAGCTGCCCGCGCTCGTAGAAGTAGGACTCCCGCGTGAACCAGTTGGCCCCCGAGAGGAGCACGTAGTCGAACCGGGATGAGGCGGACAGCCACCTGTCGTCGGGCTCGTCCAGGTACAGCCTGAACACGCCGGGGCGGTCGCCGCCGACCTCCTCCGACCGCACCAGGAACGGCGACCAGAAGAGGTAGATGGTGAAGTTGTAGCCCTCGTAGTAGAGGATCTTGTTCGGGTCCGACTTGTCGGTCACCGACACGTCCTTGGGCGACGCCACCTGCAAAATCCGTGGCATGAGCCAGCTTCCAATCCAACTTCGTTGTACATGCTCAACTGCTTAAGAAGCTAAAGCTGTGGCCTGTTAGCTCCAAATAATTAGCTCACCTTGGAGAGGAGGCAGAGGAGGGATTGCATGTGGTTCCTGGCCAGCGAGTCGCCGACGAACGCGATCGTCTTGTTCCCGACGACGGCGAGGAACCTGTGCGGGTCGAACCGCGGGAGGTCGCAGCCGTGCGGCTTCCAGCGCCACTTGAGGAAGTCGAGGTCCGGGCGGCCGTAGAACATGCAGTTCTGGTGCTCCTGGATGAAGGCGCACGTCTCGTTGGTGTAGTGCGGCGCGTCCGGGTCCGGCACCCACTCGCCCCGGAAGATGTCGCACTTGGGCGGCGGCGCCGGCGCCGCGAGGTAGGACGAGCGGCCGAGGTCGCCGTCGGTGTAGCCCAGCTGCAGGCGCGGCACGTTGGTGAAGCAGGAGAGGATGACGACGGCCGAGAGGAAGATGGCGGCCGTGGGGCCGAACAGGAGCTTGAAGCACAGAACCATGGCTAGCTGCTCAGTGCTCACTCAGACACTCACCAGGCTGCTGTGGCGGCTGTGCAGTGTGCAGTGCTCTGGAGAGTGTGAGCGTCGGGATCGGTGGCATTTGGCCTTTGCTTAATACTGAATCAGAGGCCCAACCTTCCTAGTTCCTACCCGACTGTTTCAACGTAACACCGGATCGGAGCTGAGGTGAGGTCACAAAGAACCCATAATTCTGCCCTGCTTGGAAATGGAGGTGAAAGGGAACTTTCTTCGGATCGATCGGTCACATGCCTGGCAACAATTGTATATTTGCTACTACTGTTCAACATCATGACTTGTTCTTTTTAGTAAACCCCCTCTCGGTATTCGATACCACAGGCTACAGCAGGCGGCTGCTCATCGCCTAATCCTATTTGTTTTCTAAAGGCAACCAATACGTTTTGGTGTCAGTGCTGTTAATGTCCCAGTGGCCCTATTCTAACCTCGTCTCTGAATTATGTACGAATGTTCAACGATGTCGTTACTCGCAACTTCACTACTATTCTGAATCATGCAATAGATCAGATACAGCTTCTTTTTGAAAGAAACTAGTAGATCAGATATAATCGTGCTGTCAGAATTCAGAACTTTCGGGAAAGAGAACAAAAATCCTAGCTACAAAGGGCCTTGCCTGCACGTCGATCGTCGGCGTCAATCGATCTAGCAGTAGTCCACACGAAACACTTGGGACGTTGCAGGGAAAATTACAAGGAGATCAACGTTTGATTTGGGGCCAATAAGGTTGTGATCTCTTGTTTAATCTTACCGAGGAGTTGAACTTGGCAACGGGGGACGGAGCCCGCGGCGTTTGCGGCGGGGAGAGATGGGTCGATCGAGGCTCACACGCCGCGGAACCCTAGTTTTATCCCCTCGAGGAATCTGACCAGCTGCAGTTTTGCTTTGGTTCGTACTATATTCACTGCACCAGCTTCTCTTCAAAAAAAGGAAAAAAAAATCACTGCACTACTTGTTCAGAGTTTCGTCAGAGGCGTGGCTTTTCAATCCAGAACGGGCGAACGGCAATGCAGCATTCCCATTAGAACCAAGAAATCGTACGGCCAACCATGCCAAAAACGCAGCTTTTTACCAGATTCGATGTAATCACTCGCCCATGTGGGTTTCGGAAGTTTAAGTCTCTCTCTCTCTGAAGTTATCTGGAAGCAACGTTAATATAGTGCAGCTGTCTCCCCGGTCAGTTTGCCTTGCGCGTACATCTCCACCATTCCAATTCGCATCGTGCTTTGGTTTTGTTTTGCCCTACAAAAAATTCATCTTGATTGCAAAGTAGTGGATGCAAAATTCATCTTGATTGCAAAATTGTCAACATTTTGATAAAAACGATTGGGATGCCCACATTTTGGCATACCCACATTTTAATATGCCTACGTTTTTTTAGCCAACCAATCAAACCCTTAAATTTTTCCTCAGTTTGAACCGCATGTACCTTTCTTCAGGAGAGATGTGATCCTCAGCTACCTAAGGTCTATTTTTTTTAGATCAGCTACGAAGATTGAATAGTGGGCACACTGCGCAGGTATTTCCGAAAATCTCCAACTTTAAACTTTTCGTCAGTTTGATTCTCATGCATCTTTTTTTTCGAGAGATAATATGATATACTCAGCTTCTGAGCTCTCTAGTTTTTTGAAAGAACTTTGTAAGGCGATCATCCTTATTTTGAAGGAAAAAAAAGGACGCAAACCAAACAGTGAGTCTGTTGATGTGTTTACAATCCAAACTAAAGCTGGGCAGGCCCATTATCCCCGAAACAGAACCTCTCTCGTGATCTCTGTTTTGGTTGGCCCATAAACCAAACAGTCATCATGTTACTTTTTTGTTGGGCCACAGCCCACTGGTCGATTCCCTCGGTCCGCGCCCCCCCCCCCCCCCCCAGTTGCGCTCCCTGTTTTGACCTCTCAAAAATGGAAACGGAAACTCTGGTTTGGTCGACACGGCGATGCCGGTGATGAGCTTACGTGCCGGCCGACTAGCACTGCGCACCATCGAAGTGCATGGAACTCCGCACGCATCGCACGAGACTGCGGAAGATTCACAGCTGATCGATCGTAACCCTCGCATGGATCGCCGCCTCCGTAAGTAACTTCAGCCATGGAAAGCAGCCACGCATGATGCAGCTAGCAAGCTCCCAAGTGAAGGTCAAATGCCTGCAGATCACTCCACCCCCACTGCTCCTCCTCCAATAGCTGCGTTGAATTCTGAACCGCGCCTAAAATCCTGCCCATTTCCCTCCTCGCCCGGTCTCGCCTTGGCGCCATTTCGGAGACTGCATGCGCCCCCGTCCATGCACGCCTAGCTCGAGCTAGCTCGCTCGCCGCGTGGTCGATGGCGCTGCTCGCCTCCCCGCCGAGGCCCAGGAAGCAGCGGTGCCCGCCCCACCCGATGCTCTCCCTCTCGCCGTCCCTCCTCTCCCTCATCCTGCTCCTGCCCTTCTTCTCCCTCCTCCTCCTCCACCGCTCCTCCTCCTGTTCCCCGGCCCTCGCAGGGGCCGCCTCGCGCCGGGCCAGCGCGGACGGCTTCTCGGGGGACCTGCGCGACATCGAGTTCTCGTGGAACCACCTGCCGTTCTCGGCGTCCAGGCCGCCGCCCGCCAAGCTCAAGATCGCCGTGTTCTCCCGGAAGTGGCCCGTGGCCTCAGCGCCCGGCGGCATGGAGCGGCACGCGCACACGCTGCACACGGCGCTCGCGGCGCGGGGCCACCGCGTCCACGTGTTCACCTCCCCGCCGCCGCACACCGAGGCGGCGCCGTCGGCGTCCCCCGATGGGCCCCAGCTCCACTTCCTGGACGGCGAGCCGGGGCAGTGGCGCTGCGACGAGGCATGGAAGCTGTACGAGGCCGAGGGCGAGAACGACCCATTCGACGTCATCCACTCGGAGAGCGTGGCCGTGTTCCACCGGTGGGCGCGCGGGGTGGACAAGCTGGTGGTCTCCTGGCACGGCATCTCCCTGGAGGCCCTGCACTCGGGCATCTTCCAGGACCTCGCCCGCGGAGAGGACGAGTCCATGTCGCCGGCGCTGAACCAGAGCCTGGGCCAGTCCGTGTTCCGCGTGCTCTCCGAGGTGCGCTTCTTCCGGAGCTACGCGCACCAGGTGGCCATCAGCGACTCCACGGGGGAGATGCTGCGCGACGTGTACCAGATCCCGTCCCGGCGCGTGCACGTCATCCTCAACGGCGTGGACGAGGCGCAGTTCGAGCCGGACCCCGCTCTGGGGCGCGCGTTCCGGGAGGAGGTCGGCGTGCCCAGGGGCGCCGACCTGGTGCTCGGCGTGTCGGGGCGGCTGGTGAAGGACAAGGGCCACCCGCTGCTGTACGAGGCCTTCTCCAAGCTGGTGCTGCGCCACCCGAACGTGTACCTGCTCATCGCCGGCAAGGGGCCCTGGGAGAACCGGTACATGGACCTGGGCCGCAACGCCAAGGTGCTCGGCGCCGTGCCGCCGGCGAGGCTGAAGGCGTTCTACAACGCGCTGGACGTTTTCGTGGACCCGACGCTGCGGCCGCAGGGGCTGGACCTGACGCTGATGGAGGCGATGCAGTGCGGGAAGCCGGTGGTGGCGACGCGGTTCCCGAGCATCAAGGGCAGCATCCTGGTGGACGGCGAGTTCGGGCACATGTTCGCGCCCAACGCGGAGTCGCTGCTGGAGAGCCTGGAGGCGGTGGTGGCGGAGGGCGCGCGCCGCGCCAGGCGGCGGGGGCTCGCGTGCCGGGAGTACGCCAGGTCCATGTTCGCGGCCACCAAGATGGCGCTCGCGTACGAGAGGCTCTTCCTCTGCGTCAAGAACGAGACCTTCTGCGCCTACCCCGCCGAGTTCGATTGATTAGCCCCCCAAATGTTACATACTGTGCATGCGTTTTATTATTCTACTTCTCTAATAATCCTAAAAATGTTATTTCAAATGGTGTTCTCCTCTCGTTTTTGCAATGAACTCCCAGCAATATATTAGATGATTGGAGATGATTTATTATGAATATATATAGATGAACAAGTCTACATCATTTTTTTGGGTGATGGCTAGCTACACATTCTGAATCCAATGGTACGAACTAGTATTTGATGTTGACGTGCTATACTTAGTAGGAGTGTATACACAAGGATGTAGGTTTACGATCCCGTTTGGTTCCAAAGGCTAAATTTGTCTAAAAAGATATTTTCATAGATAAGTGCTAATTCGCGAGACAAATTTAATAAGGCTAATTAATCCATAATTCGCAACAGTGATACTACAATAACCATCCGTTAATTATGGATTAATCATAGATTCATCTCGCCAATTAGTCTAGAAGTTCTACAATTAGTTTTATAATTAGATTTTATTTAATACTTATAATATTTTTTAAAAAAAGTGTACGCGTACGGAAACTAGCGGGCTTTTTCGAGTTGACCAATGCTTATGAGGCAAGCAAGCGAATAAAGCACCTGCATCATTGACCTGCCGCATGTTAGGACGGCTGACTTTCAGGGATGTCTCGGGATTAGCCTGCTAGTGCCTGTATCTGTTCTCCCTTTTACGCCTTCACGGCATCCATTTCAGAAGTACATTTCTGGTACTATTTGGACGACTTTGACTGAATCGCAGGTTTGCCGGCAGGCACGGATTGCCATCGCTGACTTGCTGTGTACTTTGCGTGTAAGCTTTGCGTCGAGGAGTCTCTTCGACCCACTTGATCCAAATCAAAACGTTTTGCACCGGACTTCCTCACAAGAAAGATCGCGATGTCAAAATCAAAATGCACTACTTCAATTATGAAACATATGAATTTAGTACAAGCTAGCTAGTTCATTTTTAAACTAATTGGCTTGTCCTAAGGTTCATGTATGTAAGAAACGGAAGGAGAACAATTCTGCATGTTTGGATCGATGTGGCAAGGTAAGTTAAGTAGACATTATATTTTCTTTTCTGCAACGAAGTAAACATACAAATTTGGTAGTCGCAGTAAAGAAAATTTTTGTTACACATAGATAAAGTACCAAGTACAGAGGCGATCGCTCATTGGGTTGCCGGGTTAGACAGATGCCTATCAAGTGCTCTCTTCTTTGCATGAGCGGCGATCGGCTTGTCTGCTCACACACCCAGCCCCCTGGGCCGCCGCGTCGTCTGATCTTCGCTCGGACGACCCGACCGACCAGTCACCTGCCGCCGCGTCCCTCCCGGTGAGCCTCTGCACGACCGACTTGAAGCTGGACCGGTCCGCCTCGACGTGGACCGTCTCGATGATCTTCACCGCTGGCGGCCTCGCCTCGCCCCCTCTCGACGCCATGGCCGGAAACACGAGTTCTTTTCACGTTGATGGAGAGGGCAACCAATGCCCGTGCAATCTCCAAATCCAAGATGCAATGCAAGCAAGCCCGAGCGTCGACCTGCTGCCTCTTATAGCCGGGGTCAGGAGTTCGGTCGCAGACGAGGAAAAGATCGGCCGGCATCACCTAAAAAACTCGAGGGAGTCAGATGAGACGTGCAGCCACGGAACCCTCCGTGAACTGGAGATGCCTGACGGCGGCGACCGTACGGTGGCAGATACATGACAGCTGACCGGGATAGTCAGGAGGGCCGGTCAGACTTCAGAGCAGCTGCACCGCGCCGCGGCTGCGGCTGGGCCATATATTCCTCGTGTCAAAGTCAGCAATGCCGGTCCGCCCGGCCGATGAGGGGCTTCCGTCAGAACAGCGCTCTCACTTTGATGTTGCCTACTTGGCCTTTGACATGCCTCGACCAGACGACCAGTGATACCTAACCAATGAGCGATTGGCCAGAACGCCGGTGTTTGAGCCTTTTTTTTTTTTTGCTCTCGCAGACCGGCCGACATGGAGCTTTCGGTACGCACTGCAGACTCTCAAGTTAGATGACCCAACAAGACATCTGCATACCTCAGCACTTACGTTAAATCGGCAAAAGAATATGAAGTTCCAGCACGAATCAGTCCTGCAGGAAGGATGAACTCGTTAAGCAAAACTTGATCTGTGGTCCTGTCAGCTGGTCACAAACAACATCAGCTATACTCACACGATGGTGGTAAGTTCTTTTTTTGTGAAATAAAATGGTGGCAAGTTCTCGTGAGACGCAGGCAGCAGATGTACAAGGCTACTCACATACTGCCTGACGTCTACTGAGATCAGAATACCATGGACAACAAATACCTATACCAGTATGGGAAAAACTTACAGTGGAACGAATGCACCGGCATACAAAAAATTGGCACACTGCTAGAAAACTCAACAACAAAATATTTTATACAACAGATTCGTAGGGTGGAGGTGGAGGTGGCGGCGGCGGCGATGCCTCTGTTGACGATGGCTTATCCACTGCCTCAGGTGTCTCGGTTGAGGGGGCAGAGGTTGCAGCCTCAACGGGTGTAACACCAGGTGCACCAACGCTATTGGTGTCTGCTGCAGGAGCTGGAGCAGCAGCAGCAGGTTCAGTGTTGCTTGCAGCATCCGTAACTGGAGCTGCTGCGGCTTCCTCGGTGCCTGGAGCTGCTGTAGCTTCCTCACTGCCAGGTGCTGCTTTAGCTTCCTCACTGCCGGAAGCTGCTGCAACTTCTGCAGCTGGGGTAGCTGCATCGGCAGTTGTAGCTTCCGATGGCTTTGCCTCGTCAGTGCCCTGCGATGGAGCAGCAGCACTTGGATTCACGGGAACTCCTTGCGCCCCAGGAGCACCTTGAGCCATGGGACCGCCCTGAACCATTGGGGTGCCTTGAGGTGCGGTGGCACCCTGAACCATCGGAGCACCTATAGGTCCATTTGAGGCCTGTGCTGCATTAGGTAGTCCAGGTTTTGTGCCAGACTTTTTAATCACAATCGGAGGTGCCGATAAGGGAGGCATCCCAGGAGGAAGTATTTCAATAGGAGGCTTTTTCTCAGTTTCTCCCAAGCTGGTGAGCTTCGGATCCTCAAGAGAAGCCAAGAAAGCTGCAGCAGCATCAGTTTTAACTGTTGGTGTGTGATCCAGTTCCTTCTGTAGCATCTTGTTCCATGCTATAACCAAGTTCCTTAATGATGGACGACCATGGGCCTGGAGAGTTGATTATGCTAGTGAGCAATCATACTAATTGTAGGTAATCTCAGCCAAATAAATAAAAAAATGAATACTACAGTAACAGTAATGGAACAGAATGGAAGGACAAAAAATCGCTTTATTTCGCGAAACCCCTAATGGTTCGCATCTCATAAACTAGAACTGGGCAATGCACGAAAGAATTCAATTCAACAGAGAACTTACTTGAGAATGCAAAACAGCCTCAGCCAACATTCCTGTGTCCTGCCATGCTTTCTCCATTAAGGCATTATCTCCCAGAACTGCAGCAGCAAATGCTGCCTCGCGTCCATGGCCGGCTGCGATCAGATTGGTTACCAAACCCTAGGCAAGCACACTGGTGTTAGTGGTAATTCCTATGAGTTTGTAGCAATCCACACTTTCACAGATAATAATGCATTGAATTCCCCCAATGATTCTAAGGATGTCCTTGGGGTCATGTTCACACATAAATGGAGTACGTGTACGGAAGAGTCTTCCAGCATTGTAATCTCGAAAGGAAAGATGCAATGCAACACCACAATAGAAAAGGCAACAGCAGGCCTCAGTCCGCACTTGTGCATGAACTGTGTCAGGTTATATCCCATAGAGCTGTACTACAAATTTTCGCAACTGTATAATAACATTTTTTTCTGCCAAACCTTGTCACTATCGTGGATGGTGATTAGAATTCTTAATCACCAATAATCATTATGGATAAGAAACCAAGTTTCTAATGCAAATTATTAGCCATAAAGGTGGTCGAAGTAACATACCGACAATCTAGTAAGCTCTCCATGGTTTGCAAGACGGAGCGCCAGGCCTCGCAGCATCTGTCCATGCAGAGCTCCTTTTACAGAAGCTGCAGCTGCTAATCTCTTTAGAACTTCACGAGCAATATCAGCTTGCCCAGTGGCATCTGCTGCATCAATAAGGTCGAAAAATTCCTTGACAAATTTCACTATTCCCTGCACAGCATCTGAAAGACTTTCTTGCTTAGCTTGCTTAGCTACCGCCAAATTAAGAATCTGTGTAACATCAGTGGCATCAGCGGCAGCTGTTTCTTGCCCCACATCTCGGCTGTTGCTCATTGTCAATAAACAAGCAAGTGCTCTTTTCAGCTCATTGCTCTGCATTGCAAGGTCGAACTCCAACCTGAGGGGTATCAACACCAAATTCAAATAAAGGAAAAAATCGGATATGTCCATCAATAATACCTGATATTCTTACTTTGAGAATACAGTTAACTCGATACACATGTCATAGCATGTTATAACGTCATCTAAAAAACTCAAATAGCCTCAAACAAAGGTCTTACCTCTTAGATATTCCAGGCAAATGAAGAGCTTCAGTGGCATAGCCCATACCCAGCATAAACTGAGCCAGGTCATCGTGATGCTCTCGGCCAAGTCTAGTCGCCCTGCATAATAATTTGGTTATAATTATTATTATACTCAGACCCTAAAGACAGCAAGAGTCAATCCACAAACATACCATTTCACAGCACTAACAGGATCCCCATATGCTGCAAGGCAACGGCATCTTATACCAGGATGGCTGAGTGACAAGGCATGTGCACACATATACCTGCAACGAAGATGGAATATTTCTGAGTTAAATCCAGGCAAGCATGTCAAAAAGACTAACAAAAATGTAACCTACTTGAAGAAAATTTAATTCCAATGTATTTCATTGTTCAAGGAACTGCTCTTGTTCTTTTAATATGAAATGAGATACTTGGGAGGAAATATATTACCTGTCAACAAGCCAGAGAACTCCATCTCTTACACCAACCACAACAAGAGGTCCAATAGGTCTCTTCTGCTCAGGAGGGAAGCGAGTTACTGCAACAGACACCCCTCCTCCAGCAACAGCAACTTCAGCATATCTTCTGTCATCCAGTTCTTTCTGGAAAACTGAATCATCTCCATCCAATTTGGATTGCTTTGGCACAATAAACGGTGGTATTGATGGAGCATGCTGAAAGGAGGCTAAACGAACAACCTGGAATAAAATTGAAGGATGTAAGAACAATACATTATGCACATATTCAATATACTAACGGCTTGGCAATTTTCATGAAGAAATAACAAAACATTGAAAAGATACCAAGCTGGTTGATACTGTGCCTCATAAATGAAGAATGCATTACTGCATTAGCTAAATTTATTCTGAAGAGATATATTACTACTCAAATTAAAAATGCCAGGTTATACCTGGTCCTGATTTTTCAAAATGGCTTTGGTTCACAGAAGATTTGGCAATAAATTGTGGCCATGGAGAACTTTGATCCTGTTCATTCGCAAGGGGTAGAATACTTGCAACGACATAAATTCATAATATTATTTTTTTCAACTGGCATTCTCAGCATTATGTGAATATAGACACCTCAATATACAATAATTCTGTTTCTCAAACCAACTCAAATAGACAGCCTCAAAAATATTTACTAATAAGTCATCTCTTTATACATTTTTATCTAATAATATAGCAGCGTGAAATCTTTTCAAAACAAAATATAGCAGCGTGAAACTATATTTTTATTTAACATAGGACTTCAAAAAGAAGTACAGCCAGCTACATCTATCTGAAGTGCTGCCCCCAACTCCTAGTGTGCGCTACATTTTACAAGGCTCAATGTCTTTGTTAGTTGATCAGTAGGGTGAAGGATCGGTGCTTTTTAGAAACAAAGTTAATGATGTGGGACATCTTTTGCTTTTTGTAGATAAATGTCACAAGTCCAAAACACCAAAAAGAAAAGAATTGTGTATAAAGAAGTTGCAAGTACAGGAAAGGACACATCAAACATATCAGTTCAGAATTTCTTATTATTTACAATAAGGCCCCGTTTGGATCCTTGGAATTGAATTCCATTCTGATAATCATAATTTAGATATAAATTAATTAAGCTAATATAGTTGTATGTGTAATATATTTGTATATTATTGTTGGCCATATGGGAGAGATACTTATGCACTGCACTTTTGCTATAGGGAAGCGAATCGAAGAGTGTGCTATAAATTGTACATTAGAAACACAACATGAGGATCTATAGAATCAATTTCCATCCCCCACCCCCATGAATTTAAGATAAGCTTATATATATACTTTGGAAAGTTGTGGAATGCCATATTCCAAGACAAATAGCCTACTCTATTAAGTAGATTCCAATTCCTCAAAATGAAGGGATCCAAACAGGGCTTAAGGGGAATCGATCTACAGGCATTTATATGTGTCTTGGTCTGCGGGACACTGTTAGAAAAACTTGGTTTGTAGTACGCTACTAAGTGTCCTGTGGACAAACAAACAAGTGTCCTAATCCACGGACAGAATCATAAAAATTTAGGGTCCTACAGGCAAAAATCTCTTACACTAACTTCAGGTAACACATAAGAAAACAGAACACAGTATGTCAATAAAGACGAAAATGAGTAATAAAAGCACAGCATATTGAATGTGGTACCTGCAACATTGGTGGTCTTAATGATATTTTTTCACTAGCAGTAACCTGGGGAGCTTCAACTGTGATAAGAGCCAAATCTCCATGCTCTGCAACCGCCTGACTCTGAGCTTCTCTTGCTTTCATTTCTTCTTTTCTCTTTTTTGTTTCAATGTCAATAGCTGCCACTCCAGCATCGACAAAGACACACCTGGAAATATTGTTTAGAAGATTAAGGGACAGAAGGTGGGTTGCATGAGCCATCGAAACTTGAAAAGACTGATTGCTTAACAGTACCATTGAATGCCTTTTAAATTTTAAAATGCCTCTGAAAAGTGAAATTCTTTGTTATAAACTGCCTATTGGCTACTGTGACTCTAATCATAGAAGGAATCTTCCATAACCCTCGTATGGTACCATCCATTTTTATTTACAAGCTTGCATCACATAGCCATAGAATTATTGACACATGTAATCCAAAGGAGCATTAGATGCCATCCAAGGACAAAATAAGAACATTAGAACTGAAGTAATTATATGCACACGATTAATATCTTACTCGATTGTTGTTGGTGTAGCCACAAATAACTGTCTTCGATGCCAAACGGCACCAGTTGCAAAGGGAATTGAAACATCTCCAAGGTACCTAAATTGAGGTCGCAAGGAAGAAATTACAATGTACTGCTGATAAGCGAATGCACAATACTCGACAGTTTGGTCCCACACGGTCCACTCAGGTTGTGCAAGTAAGCCGCTTACAGGCTGATAGGTCTCCCAGCTGCAACAATCAAATGCAATTTTAGTCTAGCAAAGATGTTAGCTGCAAAAAATCATCGTATTAGGAAGCAAAGTGCTAAAAATACACCAATTGTACAGGTACATCAGTGCATCAGCCAAAACGAGAGAATAAGGAAGCTGCAAGCTCTAGCATAAAATGTCAAAGAACATCATTGAAATCTGTACCTGTATAGCTGGAAATTTTGTGGAGGCCCTTCTTTAGAGGAAAATGGATCATCAGAAGCAAAAGATGATCCACTTCCACCAAACCCTGATAGGGGCATCGATTGAACAGTTGATATAGCTGTTGCCGTCAAAGGACTGATTCTACGAGATGTACGGTATGTGACACCAAGCAAAGCACCACCATGCAATCCAATAACCTGAAAGATCACAACCATTAAACTAGACTGAAAGGTTCCTGCTGTTGAATTTCTGGCAATGGTTTCTATTTCACATGTCAATCAAAGACATACTCAGAAGCGAAATCAAGAAATTTAACCTAGCAAACACCTATGTTTCTATCAGTGTCACTGATACGTAATGTAACTACAGATCATATGAAAGCACAGCAGGTTTCCAAATGACGCCAACACAACAGAACATGGCAAGTGTAAAGATAAAATAAGATTCGATATAAAGAATTGTGAAGTGTGTTATTTCACTACCCACCAATTGGAAGGTTTCTGCAACTGCATAAGGAAAAAAAATGAACCAATCATAGAAAACAGTTAAACATCTTATAGCTTAGTATGTTATATAACTACGTAAGAATAGCTCAGTTGTGCCCAAGAAACAAAAGCATTGTGTCACTATTCCAAAAAAATGCAAGCTAAGTTTGTTAGAAACTAGAGCAATGCATGAAATGTAATTTAACTTCTTTAAGCTGGAAATTGTCCATCAAAGGCTGCCACAGGAGCATGTTTTGGACATAATATGAGGGTATGTACGAATGATGGTGCTCCGCAAGTTCAGACTTCCATCAGGCTATATATAAAGAAAAAAAATCAGGATTGAAGATAAACTTGGTGCTAATTACTGACCGGCTCACTACGACCATCAATCGATCTCTGCAAAACATGTGCTGTTCCATCATCTAATAAGATGCGAACTTGTACTGTTGCAGCAGAAGCTGCACTAGCTGCTGCAGCTGCTGCTTGAGCTGCAGCAGCAGCTGCTTCTTTTGCCTTTTTAGAAGAACCGCCTTTCACAACTAGTGGCATTCTTGGAGCCAATGCACTCTCCACTAAAGCATATCTGTCTCGACAGGTATCCCAGGCAAAAAGCTTCCCTGTGCCTGAATCAACAACTGACCAATCACTTGCTTTGTATACAGCAAAAGAAGGAATATCTGGCCATACAATTGCAACATACCTGCAAGGAAAGTATAGCATTTGCCATTAGAAAATTCATTTAATCTGGGGAGTAACTATTAATGCCTACAGGGTATGGAAGCAACAGGATATTGAAGAACTGAACCAGACCACAAACCAGAATAATGGGGTTTTCCAGTTTCCAGCCAGTTTGATAACAAAAAGGCAGGCTTCATTTGTCAAGGTATTAGATTTTTTTTTTTTTGAGATTTGGTCAGCAAACCATAACAAGTAGTAACAAAACAAATAAAAATATTTACACAGGTGTGTTTTGGGGCCTAAACCATTTTTTTCAGGAAACTGATTCCAAAACAGTTTAGGATGAAACAAGTAGAAACCAGACAACTCAACAATTTTCCAACAGCACTAATGGTAAATGCAAAGCAGATTAAACATAAGCAGCATTGGCTTGTAAGCTGAAAGATTGCACCAAAATAAAACAACTCATAACAGCCAATGTCTACCTTTTTACTACTGGAAAATAGTGCAGTAGATGAATAATGCAATAACCAGATAAAGACTAGTTCAAATTCAGCTAGGGCCTAGGGTCTATGTGTAGCGTAGCCACCAGAAGCTAGTTGAAATAGGTAAACCAAGTAGAAAAATGCTTACATCTACTTTATCATAGTTGATTCTACTTCCTATAATCAGAAATATAAGTCCATCTAGGTTTGTCTAAAGTCAAACTTTTCTACCTTTGACTACTTCTAAACATTATACAGATTGACAAGACAACATAAGATTGGATTACTAGATTCATTATGAAAAATACTTACATAATAAATAACTTTCCATTTAAGATAATATATTTATTTTATTGATATTACTAGTTGATGTGTCATAGTGGAGATCGTGACAATGTCCTAATGAACTTGTAACTGTGATTGGAGGAAGTAGACGACAATATGGTATGTATATCACTTACTTTCCAGAACTGCTAACTGAAAGGACCGAATAAGAATCGTGTGGAGCAGGAGTGCTGATATGCTTCTTGGTCTGCTTTACAACCAACTGTTCTATCGACTCATTCCTTGATCTTCCTGTATCAGATGCAACACCAGCATTCCCAAGGGATGGATTTGCTGTGTTTGACAATTGGAAATTCAGTAACTTAAGTTCTCTTTCAACTATGTAAACAGCAGAATGCTCCTTGTTTCCTGTAGGTGTCGGTAAAGGAGCAATAGCTGGAAGTGCTCTTGGATCAAACTCGCTTAATATGATACCAATATTAGTTCCAGTAGCAACAAGATGTGGCTGTAAGGGGTGGGCCACCATGCAATAAACCTAGAATAATCACAAAATTCAATTTATAGTTAGCAACACACTTGAGGGAAATGCATCAAAATGGTTTTGAACATACATGGGAACCAGCATTTCCAAAAACTAGAGTACAGACAATTTGAGCAAAAAAGAGAGACACCACTCTCTTTCATGTACTAAATTGTGCCATACCACTCTAGTCCTTGGGTATATCCTGCTGATAATGATACTTCAATATTATACCACACATCCTCTTGAAGAAGAGGGCTGGCCTAAATAAATGCAAGTATAGGTTGCTCCTCACTTTGTGCTAAAAGGTTACCGTGCTGGTATGCATGATTTTGGAGGTTTATCCGCAATTAATCAGGCAATGTGAGATTAAACCATCATTATCAGCTTGAATTTTGGCTAACCATCCTTAAGAACAAATTAACTCTATGAAACTGTAAGTGTAGTGTATTGGAATAAGGAAGCCTTTGGAACAGTACATGCCAGTTCCATTTTCTTTTTTTCTTAGGTAATGATATTTGCGATGTGTGCGAGTCCCATAGGCACTAGTATATCAATGGTGAGATTTTCCTTTGAAGGGCAACTGCACTCAATCTCTTCAAGACGTTCAAGTATAGCAAACAACAAAAAAAAAGAATAATCAATTCATCATACTATGCATGGCCTAACCCTTTGAAGTTAATAGAGCAGAGATACGTGGGTAGAAATATTTCATATTTTCAAAGTGGGTTAAATGTATGTTCAGATACAGAAGTACCGCATAATAAAATATCATTGCTGAGATGACAAATTACTACGCTCTGTTAGAGGAATAAGAACAGAAGAATACCCTCAGTTTCTTATGCTGTGCAAGGACCTGGGGAGGAACTAGTGATGACAATTCGCAGAGTGGTCTTGTTAAAGCAGAATAAGTTGGGTGTTCTATGGCCCTGTGCCAATACAGAGTGCAGAACAGTGCAGATAAACCACAATTAGCATCATTACAGAAAATCTGCAACTAATATTCTTTGGAGACATGGAAATGCATACCAAATATGAGAGTCCTTGACACAAGTTAGAATATCAAGGTTTGGTGCACGGGGATGACACCATGATGCAACACTATGACAAGCAAGTTTAGGTACTGGTTTAATACGCCTTATTTCCTGCACAGCAAATGTGATACTGTAAGTTTTACATGAAATAAAAAATAATAATACAACTTCATGCAAATATCTAATATAAGTACCTTGAAAGTTACAGTATCCCATATGGCCAAAGTTTTATCAGCTCCTATTGTAATGAGCTGTGGAGCACTGCCCATCACCCTTGAAAGTTCAACTGCAACTACACCTCCATCATGGGCCTTGACAAATACAAAAAAATAATAATAATAACCAACCCACATACTAAGTGATTTTTTTTGCATGTTATTTACAAATGTTCTGCATCATCAAAAACTCAGTGTACCAAAGTTGGTACCTTCATACTAATCTTGGGTACAAGCTCACGCGAGTCATGTATATGATCAGCACTCCATAATATCAACAGGCCATCACTGCCACCAGAAACTAAATGTACCTGTACAGAGTATAATTATTGTTATCGGAAAGATACGATAGTAGTATCCGGAGAAATGAAACCAAAGAATTAACAACAATGAAATGTAAATAGCAAAACATTCAAATAGAAACTCGTCGTTCATGCAAAGAACAGAAACAGCATACTTGTAACCACCAAATAAAGCAACCAGAGTCAAAGACAAGACATAGTCATGTGAAAATTTACCTCACCACCTGCAGACATGTATGTCATTAAGCAAGCTATTGCTCCTTTGTGTCCACCTGTATACCTTCGCACAAGCTGCAGGGATCAAATTGCTCAGTTCAAACTGCAGCCATAATGAAGAAAAGGAGGTAGGGTAGAGTATGTTTAACCTTCCATGTCAACATTGAAAGAACTCTGATTACACCATCAGATGACCCAAAGGCAACGAGAGGGGCATCACTAGAAGTTGACCTAGAGAGGAACTCCATACTGCAAAAATGAAAGCAAAAGGTTTCAAATTACGTGCTGAACAACAGGTGAATCTTGAATAAATACAACATAAGCCATTTGCATCATACAGAATAAGGAGCAAACAGAAGCAGCTCCGTAGTTATGATCTAGTATTGGTGGTAATTGATTTATTTTCCTCACAGGTCGCTGGATGGGTCAAACTTTAGCAGAAAATGCAACAGCAGCACCATAAATTGCAGGACGGTAAGGTTCATAAACAAGGTTAAGGTTGAAGTAATCTATACTATAGAACAGCTAAAAGTGCCATGAAAGGTCATGAGGAGCAACTGAGCCATTCATTCATTAATGTTACAATCAGCCAGTTCAGGTCCTGGTTGCAGTCGATAAAGTATTGCTTTTGTTTCGAAAGTACAAAATGAAGTCATGCAGATGTTTGTTAATGTCACCAAAATACCCAGTGAAATCAGTTGATGAATATGCTAATGATCCAGGATATCAAAAGAAGTACGCTGGCGATGATCACTCAAAATCAATCTACTTAGGTGACTTTACAATAAAGGGTGTACCCAGAGCTGAAAACTCCCACACAAAGGTGGGGTCCGGGGAAGGGAATTCCTAGACAACCTTACCCTTGCAAAATTATTTTAAAATTCTGCAAAGAGGCTGGTTCAAACCCAGGACCTCCAGGGCCAGGCCACAAGTGGAGAGTCTCTACCAGTGTGCCAGGTCTGCCCTTCTTTAGGTGACTTTACAATACGTAAATGGTGTGAAGTAGCAAAATAGGTGGAAGTAGCCTATAGGCCTTAATCGATGTGCGATGTAGGTCGAACCGTCAACATCATTGATTTGCTTTTTTTTCTCCTTGAATCCACTACCCAGAATTAATATTGGTAGGGAACACAACCTGATATGCATAATCCAACTAGGCTCGCCTAAATGCCTTGAACAAATGAACAAAGATACACAGCCATAAACATAAGTTAATAGAGAAAAATAACCATACCATAGAAGTGATCTGTTATCAAGCTCCTGTTTAGGAACATCACGGCCCCGCATAGTCACCAAATCTAAAAATATGACTTTGTTCTCACAGCAAATGACAACAAAGTGCCTTCCTCGTGTTGACGGGGCAGGTGCACTGAATGTGGAAGATTGTTGATTGACTGCAGTTGGGGCCTCAGCAGCAGCAGAGCAATTGCGCCAATGTTGCCAAAAGCGAACATCGTCATCATAAAAGGAAACCTGCTTTACACTTGGGGAAGAACAATAGGCCCATCGGGAGTCAGGTAAAAAGTACTACGCGCATGATCATCAGAATTGAGGGACAGAAAACTCAAATCGATACCTTCCCCCTCGAATGGCCTCAGTGGGCTTCCCTTTTGAATCTGCACAAAATGTTGCAATGGGTACATTAACCAAAAAGGAACATGTTTCATTTTACTTCCACTGGTCCAGCTTGATAAAGGGTAATGAAACAAAATGAAGATAACAACTAATACCATGTATAAGTGGAGGGGAGGGCAAACATGTTAAGGCAGAAACAACAAAAACAACAGTACAACTAGATTCAACAAGGATCAAGAGTTAGGCTGCATTCAGGATGAGGGGTGATGGCATGTTGCAGATACGCAAGTTTTGCAAATGACATTTGAAAACATAGAGCCTGCTGTGATATCAAAACAATACTTAGTACGTACAAAGTCTTGTTGCATTTGAACATAAGTGCATGCTCAAGTACGAGTTGAAGGTTTATTCACCTAATTTACAGGATGCCCATCACTTGGGATCAGATTACTACAGGAAATTAATAAAAGTGCCCTACCTCTACAAGGATAGAGAAATGACATATGGACGAATCAAACTCGCAGCAACTAGTAGTAGTAAACGCCCATTTTTCAACAAATTAAGCGCCCATCCGCCACAATTCAACAGCGTGAATAGCATTACCACTAAGCATAGAAACCACATGGCGTGCCCAAACCACCAATAACAAACGAAACGAGAACTACTGCGCCACGTACCATCTCCCTCGGCGAGCTTCTCAAGTTTCGCCCCAACCAAGCGCCGCTCGTCGACACCACCCGCCTTCAGTTCATAGATCACCTAACGAATTTCCAAAGCACCGTGAGATCAAATGAGCCAGAGCACAAACAGAGCTTCCAAGCCGGCTCTGCACTGCGAGATCAAATTGGCCGAGCGCTAGAAGAGAGCTGTACCTGGCGGTGCTCCCAGTCCCAGACGGAGACGCGGTCGTTGGCGTCGGCGGTGACGAGCCAGGGGTGGGTGGGGTGGAGCTGGATCTTCACGACCTTGTCGCTCGTCGGCCGGAACGCCCGGAGGCGGAGCATCTCGCCGCGGCCGCCTCGTGACGCAGCGGGGTCGTCGCGGGCGAGAGGCGGGCGGAGGCGGGAGCAGAGATCTGGAGTGTGGAGATCTGGGGAGGAAGCAAGGGGAGGCAGTGATGTGTGGGGAGCTCGCGGGTGGTGGCAGGTCGAGGAGATCTGAGACCTGCAACGGTGGGAGGGGAGAAAGGAAGAGAGGAAGAAAGAGCGAGATGAGCTGGACGGGTGGGCTGGTAGTGGGCCTTTTAGTTACGGCCATGACGAATTCCAAGTTGAAATAGATGGGGCCGGAATGTTAATAGGCCTCTTCCTGGTGCAGGCTTAGCAAAGCCTGCCTGCGCCGCCGAATGAAATGTGTGCGTGTCGCCTTCGGTTTTAGGCCCAAAAGATGGCTCTTGCAGATGAAAACGGGGATTTAGTTCATTTTCAGTGAAAATCGGATCATTTCGAATGCTGCAATCTTGCAGACCACGTATTTACATCACGAAAATAAATGGCTCACATAGTGGTCTCTATACTAACTAGTAACCACATATATGATCTGTGCAGAAGCGGCATGGCTATACATCGCGCGCGTTACAAACGCACGATGTATAGCCTGAAGCCGCGACAACACCCAATTCGGTCTTTTGCAGTCTAATTTCAGCCTATGAAGCTTTTCTTCCACCTGTCTCGTCACTGCAGCTTCTTCTCCATAGCTCCGCTCCACCGCCGCCACTTCTCCTTGCATCGCAGCCGCACTAGTGTTAGGTTCGGGGTTCAGGGGTTCGGGTTTCAGGCTGCCGGGGGCTGGTTTCTCCGGTGAGGCTACGGGTACAGAGGGAAGATCTTGTGCAGCGGTGGCAGCTGGTGGCGACAGGTTATGGACGAGGTGGCGAGGTGCCACCGGCCGTGGGTGGCGGAGGGCATTCGGGGGACGGTGGAAGCGGCGGGGGCGTCACGGTGAGTATCTCGATGAAGCCAGTGGAGATGGGGCAACGGGGCAGGGTGGCGACGGGTGGTGGAGGCGAATCCGGCGGCAGGTGGCGGAGGCAAATCTGGGGACCTTGAAGGGCGGTGCGGGGGCAAACGGCGGTGCGATTCGAGAAATTTCACGAGGAAGAAGATGATAATTCATGGGCCAGTTGTTGAAGAGGTAGGTTGCTTCTTCGGGTGATGCTTGGTTCATCTATCATCTCAAGTGATAAGATAATCTCCCTGTGCAGAAGAACTTTCAATTCTCCCTTTTCTCTCTATACCTTTTAATCTGCGCTGTGGATACTTCCTTGACCACCTTTTCCACTTGAAGCTAACTCTAGCACTCTTACCACAAATTATAGAACAATAGAGATGCACGAGCGCGAAGATATATCCTTACAAAAAGGTTCACTGCATGGTGGGAATAGGTTTGGGTCTCCACAAAAGAAGTAATTTGAGAAGCAGAACTGAGGTTACAAAAGTTACTAAAAAGTGCAGTTGTGCGGACAGTGTACTTATGATATAATGACAGTACATATAATCAAGAATGACAGTGTATCATGTCATGTAATATTAGTCTATCGCTAGTGTAAAACAATGACACTAAACATTGATTAGGATCCTCAGACACAACAAGAGTCATGCACACAATTACTACTAGGGGGGGCACAAGCAATTTTTTTTTCTCTAATGAACTCACATGCATGCTGCATTATAATACACATTTTATCTTGAAATATACAGATCAGGAAGATGCCGTTGAATAAAAAAATAGTTCCATTACAGTTCATTTACAGTCCAACAACACTGAAATGATAGTGTTATTCTCACTGTCATATCAACTCAACTATGTTGTGCATCTCATTTTTGGGAAAAGATAACACAAGTTTGGCGAGTTCATCTAAGTGTAGACTAGCATCTTGAAATCCATGTTGATTTGTGATACAATTAAGTCAGGATTATTATATCTTCAAAAATTACTCAGTTCATGGAGTGTAGTAGAGACTAAGAAAAAGTGCTGAATGGGCCATATTCTAGAAGATTAAAAAATATGCACAAAAAGGAAAATGGTATTTTACTGTGTCTAAGTAATCTTGCAAGCTTCAGCTCTAGTTTCTTCAGCATTTTGTCCTTTGTGAACAGAATGACACATCATATATTTGCAAAAAGAAGGCAAAACCGATTACCATCATTCAAAAAATAGACGGAGAGAAAAGGAAGATAATCGCTTATATAAAAAGCATCAACATTCCTTCTAAGATAGAATAGCCCAATAATGGCTAGCATGAAAATCGTAACTTCAAAGTCTGAATCATCGGTGACCTTCACTCCCTGAATCCACTGATAATTCACTGGTTCTCTTCCGGGCCATCTACTGAAATTAAACAACAGTAAAATATAGACACACACGAACTAGAACGTAGCTGATACAATGACCTATGGTGTTTTGGCCTTGTCTTGGAATATTCAGCTGTTATGTATAAAAGACAGTCAAAAAACAGATGAGCTGTTATGCATAAAAGTCATAATGAACTAACCTATCAAAAAACAGATGCACATATCCTACTACTAGTACACTTCTGCACCTTATGGGAGATGGATTTAATCAACAAAAGCAGGACCCAAAACATTGTGTATATATGTGCCTAAACATCCCTCCTCAAAAACAAACATAATAGGCATCACCCCATTCTGACTACACAGCTTGTCATAATATTCAGAAAAGTAAATCATGCTACTCACCTCCCTGACCCTCGTTACAGAGCCCTACCATTTTGTTTAGTTGACATAAACATAAACATCAAAATCTAAAGGTATGGCTGATCTCCTGGACTGGGAACTACCATTTTGTTAGGAAATCTCTCCTGCCCCCTCCCTTATTTACCGCACCCAACCAACAGCGCAAAAAATCGAAACCCTAATCAACACAAACAAAAAAACAAAATCTGACGATAACGCTAAATAGCCTAACCGAAACCCTATTGAATCACCAGAAAGATAGAGTGAACCAATCATCACAGACACAAAACACTTAGAGATAAAAAAGGCAAAGCAGAAAAAAAAAATGGCCTAGATATTACAATAACTGGGAGGAAAAACTCAAATGGGACAGAGGCGCAGTGCAGAGGATGGAGCAGGATAGATGAAGAGGAGCAGGAGGGACTGGTTTGAAGGGCAGCCATGGACGAACCTTGGAGTTGGAGATCGCCTCGCGCTGGCCTCGGTGAAAGGGGCCATGAGACGGAGCAGGACGCTGCGATGTGGGGTCAGATTGTCGGCGATACAGAAAATGAGACAAACGGATGGCAGGCTGGACAGCGGGATCAGATGGACAAAACGCAACAAAGGCAGCGATCGGGCGGTCACAGATTCGGGTGCCGTGAGCCTTCAAAGCCACCGGTTTTCTCATAAGGAAAGAATGTGGAGCCCCCAGAGAAATAACAGATATCACACGAGCACCTGAACAGTGAACAAGGGCGGATAACATGTGAGATGCGAGTGCATGCCTTTATTTTGCTATCACAGGGGAGCACCTGAACTTTCGGGAAAGTAAACGGCGCAAGAGCGGCATGCACATGGTGTACATGCATGCGCCGGGTACTACCAGCCTGCTTGTAATGCAAACGCCGCATCACAGAGACGGCTTATCTCTTTTAACTAATTCCCGTGACCCGTATGCGCAGAGTACTGATGCGTTACACTAGACAGAAAATGTCGTCATCCTGTGTACTACTACAACGATATCGACGGCATCGTTGAGCATTAACAATGCGATGGCGAGTGCTGACCTAGAGCTTCACGTAACCATATATCACCTAGTCTGGAGCGTCACGCACATGAACATTTCTGCGCGCGACGCCGACGCGGCTGCTACGATCACTGTCTTATCGATCGGTCTGCTACCCGATCATCGCGCGGCCGCCGATACCTCTCGAGCTAGGCAACCGATCGAACGACGACGCGACGTCCCATGTTCTACATGCTGTATGTGGCAGACAGCGCTACTCCCGGGAATGGATTGGACTTGATCCAAATCCAATTGGATTTTGGCACTTAACTCTATAGGATTTGGATCTAGTTGGATATGGACATCCATTTACTTTGGATCAAATATAATTGGATTCTATTGGATGAAGGTTAGGAGATAATCCAAATATTGTTGGACCACAGGAAGGGAGCGCTGGACGTACAAGAAGCCAGCCGCACGAACATCTTCTCCCTCGCGGCCTCGCCGCCGTGCATCTTCTTCCTCGGCTGCCGCACGTCTTCTTCCCCAGCCGCCGCGCCTCTTGTCGCCTGCCCTCGTCACGCGGAGCATCTCGAGTCTTGGACACCTCGCCCCGATGCGCGTTGGACAGGAGTGGCGGCAGCGCGCACGGTGGCTGCCGCAGGCGGAGGAGACGCTCGGCTGCGGCAGGCAGAGGAGGCGTACGGCCGCGGCTGCTAGGGTCGGCGGAGGGCGCGAGCTCGGTATCTGACAGCGCGGCCGGCGAGCGAGCGGTAGTTGCTGCGGGCACGGAGGTGACGAAGCCGGCGAGCGGCAGCTAGTGCGACGGGAGACCGGTGCGGGCAAGCGAGCCGTGGGTGGAGGTGGCGCGGTCGAGCAGCAGCAGCCGGTGTGGGCGGCGCGAGCCGGCGAGAAGCCTGTGCAGCTTCCTTGCCGGTGAGTTTGTTGCGGCCAAGGAGGGCGTCCAGCATGGCCGATTGTCCATGGCTCCATATGCTTGAATTTTGAATTATATTGGATGGATTTGGATTAATAGGAATTGGATTAGACTGAATTGGATGTTGGAGACTAATTTTTAAAATTGGCCTGGATGGATGCTTGATTTTAGTTGGACTGCAATTGAATTCCTCCGATTGGATTTTGGATGGCAAACCAATCCCAAGAGTAGACAGCGCGCATCTTTCATGCTGATACTACACATAGCCAGCCAACACAACGACCAACGCACGGCGCACAATACTACCCAAATAGCGACTGGCCAGTGAGCGTCACTGGTAGATACATCGCCGCGATCCGTTTCGTCCCAGACATGCACATAGACAAACAGTATCCTTCAATTCGACCAGTCGTACGTCGGCAGCAGATACTGCATCACCTAGGGTAGCTAGCAGAACGCCGCGCGCCGCTGCATCAACACATGACACCGTCCTTTCTTCAGAGGCCGTGTCACGCATCTGCATAGAATGGCACGTACGATACTCGATTGGGACACGGACCTCCGGCGCGCCGGCCGGTGCCATCCAAGTCACGCATCGATCGTCAGACCAACGTGGAGTGTCTCCTCTCGCTAATAACACCGCACGTACCCGGAACCACGTACGCATACTAACACCGATCGGGCAAGCACGTCGTCATCGTCGAATGCATCTCAGAACTTTGCTGCAATGCCGCATACGACGACGAAAGGCCGACAGGCCAGTGGCTGGGCATGTAGCGCGACGATGATGTCGCCGGACGACCCGGGGACGGCCGGCCGGCGTACTACGTTAGGCCGAGGGGATCGATCGAGCCCACCACCCTGGTTGGATAATGGAGACGTCGCTAAATATCTCGGCCCTTCGCCGAGCCACGAGGGTCCCCTACCCGGCCACATGCAGGGCGTCGATGCGGCGGTGGTGGTGGGCCGGCCGGCGTCGCTGCATGCGGCCTTCGCCATCCGCGCGCGTCAGAGCCGCGTGTTCGCACCGGTGGACTCTAGCCGGCCCCGGCCCCGGGGTCCGGGGCTCCGGCGGGCCAGGGGCAGCGTCACATGCCCCTACCCGATGTCCCGATCGACCTCGGTGCCCGAATGACTCGATCACCTCTCCACGACGGCTCCACCGCTCCTGGCCTAGACGAACGCGCCGCACCGTCACATCAGCCCGAGCTAGGACGCCCAACTGCCCAAGCACGTCGGGCCATATTCCAGGAGGGCCAGGCAGGGGATGGCCCAGCGCCGGACGGGATAAGGCGACGTACCGCGCGAGGTGGCGCCCAGGACACATGCGGAGGCCACCGGCGGTTGGACCGTGCGTGCGTGCGTGTCCGGTGTCCCCGTTAAGCAGCAGCAGGCAGGCAGGCGCGCGCCAGCGGATCCAGCGGCGTTGGCGCGCCGGTGGGGGGCGGAAATGGCAACGCTAACCGCCGGCCCGGAGACGGCACGCTTTGCTCGGATGCCTGAGCGGGCCGTTTCCGGGGGCGCGTTATCCTGCTGCTGCTTCCCTCGCCGGTTCCGTGCTCGAGCTGCATGCTCTGCCGCCGTTGCATTGCATGGATGGCATGGGTGCCCAGCGAACATGACCTGCTCGGACGACCGCGGGAAGCTTCAGCGCGGACCTGGCGAAAGAGACGCGCGTGTTTTTATGCACCCCGCGTTAGCATCTGCATCGACTTCCGGAGAAGATCCATCGCCGTCCTAGCTCGCAGGAAACTTGCATTGTAGCGATCGACAGGTTGCGTAGAGCTTGGAGTTCCCGTTTCAAACGGGCTAGCTAGCTAGCTCACGCCGTAAAACTAGCTAGATAATTCGATCTCGTTGCGCCCCTGGTCCTGTGCCATCAGTGCTAGGCTGCTAGCTCGATCACTCGGCCTGCACCCGGGCCGGGCCGGTGGGGAAAAAGGGAAGAAGGCACGCAGAGGACGGTGGATCTACTGTGAAAGGCGGATAAGGTAGGTACGATCGAGAGCCATAATGTGTGGGGTGACAGGCCGGCCGGACACTTCTCACTCGCTGCCTGACAATCTCTCTCTGCACGGCGGCACCGGCGCGGCGCCACCACTGTGGGCACGTTGCTGGCTTGCTGCAGTGCGGGCTGCGGGGGACCAACAGAGGGAAAACCTAAGACATGGCCATTGGTTTTCTCTGGCGCGCGCGCGAGGATCCTACTGGGCCAGCAGGCACCGAATTTTCTTTACCCGTGCTCTGACAACGCGTGCACCGACCATCCGCACCCATGGTGATGGTGGTCCGGCCGCCCGGGCCTCGCGACGCGACGGTGGAAATCACCCCGATTAACCTGATGCGGAAAGCATGGACACGATATGATGTGGAATCTAGCTGAAGCATGCGACGGACTGCTCCCCCAAATCTGTTAGGATTCCCCATCGAGTGCGTGCCTCCACCGTCCGAATGTCCGATCTCGCTGCCGCCGCTCTACCCCGTCATCTCCTGCTCATTGCTCAGGACAGACGGACGCCGGCCGGAGTCCGACGAGCACGACGCAGCGCGCCGTGCTAGCATAGCGTACGTTCCTCCTGCTCCCCAACAAAAAGACGTCAGCTAGCAAGCGGATCGGAGCAGCAGATGCCGCGGGCCTACTACGAGGCTGGCCATTGCCGGTCCAATCGGACACCGACGTACGTCGGTGATCAGGTGATGTGATCTGTGACAGTTAAGCGTCCTCCTGAATAAAAAAAGGTTAGCTAGTAAAAGTTACTGGGCCGCATGAATATCACACAACTATAGTGATAAGAAGAGATTATGAAAGAAAAAAAGAGGATCATGTGTCGGCGATATTTGCAACAACATCAGAAGTGGTGAGCACGTCCTAGAAAACGAGTTACGTACGAAGCAAGAAACCTCGAGAGCAAAGGGCCAGAAAGGTTTAGGGTGAGATAATCTAGGCCTATCCGCACAGCAACGGTCTAAATATCTTCGCGAACACACAAACGGACACAGCGAACGCTCGTGACTGCGCATCTATGCCGATGGGGACTTCGGGTTCGTGGTCGCTGTCGCCGTATCTTGATCCTCGACAGATGGACCGAGCCCTTCCGGTCGGATGATTTGGTCGGTCGCCTCGCCTCGATCGCCTCTCCTAGCTCGCCGGCCGTTCCTCTCGATTGGCCGGCGAAGCTCGGCTCATCACGGGGACGACGGTGGCCGCACGCGCGTCGCGCTGGGGGGAGCGCTACGCTACCGTACAAGACTGTGCACGCGCGTGCAGCGTTCTGGCGGAAGAACTAACGGCGATAGCGGCTTCCTTGCAGCTCGGAATGTACTTCTACATGTTCAGCTGGTGTATTAAATGAAAACGACCACGGTGTGCAAAGAGAGGGTGCACACTGTACAGAGGAAATCCGGCTTCGCCAGCAGCACGAGCTGCGCTTTCTGTACGTGAAATAGCCAGTGCGAGGACGAAAAATGGGGGGGAAATATTTCTTATATAATTAGTCCCCATTAGAATCGAGCAGTAATAATTTTATCAAAAAAAATACACGGAATAGTATTGAGTAAAATAAATCTGTATCCGGACCAACTAACAAATGAACCGGCCGGTGCACGACGTCATGGAGCAATCGACGACGTACGCCCAGCACCACTCCTCTAGAACCATGCATACGTGGATTGCTGGTTTGGCTTGGCGTCCATTGTCCTCGCGAGTTTGAATGCCACGCTGCCTCGCGTGACCCGAGTGCCCGACTACTCCTAAATTTGGTACAGGTTGTCCTTAGTTGAACGAAGGAAAAGTCCATGCACGTGCAACAGGCTACGGAATGGGCCGCAGGACGGCGAGTCGGTAGGGCGCCATGCATCTCGCTCCTATTCGCTGGAGAGCTCGTCTCTCCGTGCCATCGTTATCCGCTCGCGAACTGCGCGCGGACATGGAATTTCATACCGAACTAGAACCATCTTGAGTTTCATAATTAAATAACTTTAATGTACGAGAAAAATGTGTTGAGCAGATGATGAAAATGATAAATAATAAAGGAAAAGCCACATAAGGGGTGATAATGACCTTTAACCATATATCCCGTACTTGTTTACTGCTTATGTATTTCCTGAACAGTACCATATCACCTTTCTTATATGATAAATTCACATGTTTTGGCGAGAAACATATGAAGTAATATCTATCTTGATGCAAAGATACGCAATTCTCTTGCGTAAAAAAGAAAGAAAGAAACATATGAAGTATACTGTAAGCTGACTAATTATCGGTTAGTTATTTCTTTCTGTTCCGACCCAACAATGTATTATTATGTTGTGATTTTGTAATTTCCAATTAGCGCACCGTACTTCAAAACAGGCTGAGACTTTGTACATTTTTATTCACTAACCAGAAGGTGGTCCCAATTTTTTTAATCAACCACAGTACATACAATGCAGGATTCTTCTAGAATTCTTAGTTGGACTGGTTACTAATTGGGCTTAAAGATCTCGTTAGATCTACAAGGAAAAGAACTATTCGAAGAGATGACAAAGCTGGAGCTGTTTGGTTTGAATGGAAATTAATAAACTCGCATGTGTTGGGTACGAACTATGAAGTCGTGCCGCTCATGTCTTAGTCTGACGGTAGGCGGCAGGCCTGAATGAAGACGGTGCAGAGCTTTGGCATAGAGACTTTCCACCAACTAGGTAGTGATTCACTGACACGTAGGAGCTAGACCGTCTGTCCGTCTGACCATCATGAACAGCAACTCGGTACCATGCTCCATGACTCTTTTTTCTTTATGTACGACGTTCTGTCGAGTACGGGTGCAACAGATATGATCCATATCGATATCGTTCGCCGTTCGCCGTTGCTCATTTTATTTCCGCAAACAGAGTATACAAATGATGATGCACGTTTGGTATTTATTTCCCATGTACCCGCTCTAGCTCGGAAAAAATGCGCTCCATCCGTTTTAAAAAGGAGGTTGTTTTAATTTTTTTTCTACTAAATCAAACTTCCGTAACTTTGATCAAATTTATGAAGATAAACACCAACATCTAAAAACATGGTTAAAGTTAGAAAAGTTTTGCTTAAGTATAAAATAAAATTTGTGAGACTATAAAAGTAGTAAAGAACGATTTTGTGTTAGAATATATTTATAAAACTGATAAATTTGTGAGACTACAAAAGTACTAGTAAAGAATGATTTTTCAAGATAAATATATTCCAATAGACATCTGCTGGTTTTAAAACACTCGTTATTTCTTTCCGGACTGAATATTTAAAAGTTATAAACGGCCGAGTTTCGAAAAGCTTGACGTAATTAAAGTTAAAAAAACCTATAACATGATAGTCAGAGATACCCGTCCTGAAATATAAGGCATTTTAGTTTATCCTAAGTTAAACGGCTATAAGTTTGACCAACTTTATAGAAAATAGTAATCATATTTTGAATGCCAAATAAGAATTAGTAGATACATTTTGAAATATATTTTCATAATTTACTTATTTGATGTCTTAAAGTTAATATTCTTCCGTATAAATTTGATCAAAATCTATACTATTTTAATTTAGAATAAACTAAAATAACTTACATTTCATGACGGAGGGGGTACCAGTAGTACGTGACATTACTTTGTGTTACCATTACCGATCCATGACGTCGAAACGAGCTAGCTCTCGATGGTTGACAAGTCCCCGGCCGGCCCTGGACCGGCTGGTCAAGCGTCCGTCAGATCATTTCCACAACATCAAAGAACGTGTGCTATGTCCATTGGAGCCGCCTAAGGCGGCGACGGTATAAACCCACCTACTGATGAATTCCATTGATCACGAGCTCCTCTCGCTGTCAAAAGAAACATCACATCATTAGCCCCGCCCGAGCGGGTAGCTTCCGATTAGCGAATTCACGCCATATCCAAACTGCGCCATCGGGATCATGTGTGGCCCCTGGCGCGGCCAGCTGGACCAACCCGAGCCTCCCGCGCGTGCGCCGGAGAGCCACGCCTTATCCGATCCCCAGACGTGACACGTACGTGGTCACAAACTTGCAATTAAATTTGTTAATAATCTAACCCGTGTGGTAAGCTAAACAGCATTTCGCGCGCGTTCTTTAGTTTATTCCGATCCGCTTGTTCGTTTGCGGGCTGTGCACACGCCCGCGGGCGGATTCGGTCGGCCAACCAGCGACCCGGGGTGCGCGGCCGGACCCTCGATCGCTTTCCCCCAACGACGACCCAACGGCCGGTCGACTCATCGCCAACGCGACGCCGACCTCCCCCGACGTGCCACGACCGCCACCGACGCTGCTGGCGAGCTATAGATCTCACGAAATCCCGGCACGGGCACGGACGCCTTCCCGACCTGCGGGCTGCGGCAAGCCAACCTCGCCAAGCAACCGCCGGTGGTTGGCGCGCGCGCACGGCGGGAGCTGACGGAGGTGAGGCGCCACCTGGTTGCCGTTTCTAAACGAGAGAGCCCGACGTAACGGTG
The DNA here is from genome assembly GCF_002211085.1 of Panicum hallii. Lineage (NCBI taxonomy): Eukaryota > Viridiplantae > Streptophyta > Magnoliopsida > Poales > Poaceae > Panicum > Panicum hallii. The sequence continues at coordinate 13,772,800 of NC_038046.1, read as the reverse complement.
CCGTGGCCGCGGCCGAGAGTCGCCGGGCGCTGGCGATGCGGGTCGCCCGTTGTCCCGTCGGGTGGAGACTCGGTCGGGGCGCGCGTGTGCTGGCGTAGCGTCGGGATGGGATCGGCCTGCTGGCGCGGATCGGACGCGGACGGTTACGTGTGCGCCGCGGCCGGCACGTCGGAATGCGCTGGAGAGACCGCGAGCCGCGGGCGGATTCTGACAGAGACGATTCGGTTCGCGTCCTATCGGTGTCATACCGGCCGGCCGTGCCGGAGAGGGGTTGGTAGTCCACCCGCAGACCGACATGCGTGGGTGGGTTTTGACGACATGGTCGCGAGCGCGCTAGTCACGTCGTCCAGATCGGCGATTTGACCCCTACCGATTCCACCGGGCTAGAAGGCCGGCTAGCCGCCCGGCCAGGCCGGCCTGCAGGGGCTAGGGCTACCCACAGGCCACAGGCATAGCGTTGCCTGCTTGTGCGTGGCATGTCCCCCATGCTGCGCGGCCGGCCGGTGACCAGCGAGTCTCGACCCGTCGTGCTCCAGGTCTGGTGGCGCGTTACGGCCCCGCGACATGCGGGCGCGCCTGGTTGGACCACCCGGATCCCGGACCGGACGAGCGCGACGGCGACGGGCGTGTGGTTGCATTGGACTGCGAGTTTCCCGTGGTCTGTCTGTCCTCCGGCGCGGCGCACACGTAGTGGTCTGGTCTGTCGGTTTCGTCCGTGATGATCGCTCCGCGTCACTAGAAGTGATCGAAGCGTTCTCGTGCCTCGTAAGATGCCCGTTTGGGTACAGGGCTAGGTGTTCTTTTTAGGTGCGCCATCTGTGCGCAGTCTCTGCTGTTACCTCGACCGCTGCCTATCTAGATACAAACATGATCCAAACACAACGGCACACACCGGCCGACCGCCCAACACAACAGTGTGCGGTGTGCCTAGACACTCCTCGGTCACACGTAGAAGATGTTGCTATAGCTTTACTTTTATCTTCCAAAGGTGATGCGCAAAGAGATATCCGGAGATGAACAGACAGTGTTTAACAAGAGAAATCAACGATCATATTGCACTGTGACTACTCCTTGTTAGCAGTAAACTCCGACTACATTTACGAAGGTACTGCGATATAAATTGATACGGCTAGTCAAATTTGCATCCTAGGGAGGATTCAGTGTCAAAAGAGCAGAGCACAGTGCTGATCCCGTGCTGCATGTGGCCGTGTGCTCATGTATCGACAGCATGTGCACAGTGCACCTCTAAAGTCCAAACCGGATGCTTCAGCAATTTCGACAAAAACACAGAGCGAGCACCCATCGTGTAGTGTACTAGTACTAGTTTACACCACTAGATAGGGTTTAGCGTTGGTCGGTCAGTTAGCACCACCGCTAGGCAGCAGCCTCGCCGAGCCCCGAGCCGGGTAGTAACTACCAACGGCCGCGCGCGGCAGGCCCTGTCGCCGGCGGCACCGGCGGGCCACGTGCTCCCGGGCCTCCCGGCTGTCGGCATGAATATAGGCAACGTGGTGGGCGCGGCGCCCGCCCACCTACCGCGGGCCTACTGGCTGAGGTGCCGCCGGTGGGGCCCGCTGATCCACCGCTGCCTTACGTGGCGCGCCGTACGGTCCACCACCTGGAAAGCGACGCCCGTTTGCTCGCAGGATCTCCGGGGGGCCCCGCGGCCTCCGAAATCCCAGATTTGGCTCCGTCCCCTGCGCTGCCGCGCGCTATTCGGTTCCGGTGGATCATGATGCGTGAGGACAAGCAGGCCATGTTACCGCACCGTGCTACGCCAGTAGCGTAGCGCACGTATAGCTGTAGAGGTAGGTAGGCCCGAGGCACCGAACTTTTGAGATTGCGTTTTGTATCGGAAAAGCTAAAGCTAAAACTAAAACTCACAAACTTTCTAGAGCATCTATCTCCCTCTTGCTCGTGAAGTTTGAGATTTTGTATGGAGTTATAGTGCAAGATCTAGTTATTTCAAAATGGATTTTGCATGCGGAGACCGTATCGCCATGCATGTATTCAAGTGTGAGCTATCATGGTTAAGATACAAGTGTTGGTTCGTCTGGCTCTGACATGATTATTTGAGGGTAGAGAGGCATGTGTTTTTGCTTACATGTTGACAGTTGTCTTTTAGCTAGGAGAGGGGGAAAAGGATCTACGCACGCACGAATAGTTTGAAATACCGCTCCTAACAAACAAGCGACTATCAATAAATTTTGACCAAAATAAGGGTGCCAAATACCCAAAATTCAAAAGGCTGCTAAAAAATCAAAAGGTTTGACCGTATACATCTTGATGCACATCTTTCATTTTTTGACCGGCGGGTGTTGTTGCCAAAGACAAGAAACGGGTCAAGATCGAATAAATATTTTAACTGAGCCAAGCATGAGCAAAGAGATAGTGTTGCGATTCACAAAAAGAAAAGGAGATAGTAGCGCTGCACGTAATGACTTGGTGCACCGGTAGTTGACAAAATCTACTCATAGTTGTTGGTTTGTTAGGAGGCAGTATCGCAAGTCATTGCTTGGTAGTTATTGTCAAGTTTACTTTGTTGGAGCTATAGTTGTTTGTTTGTTCAGAGGCAAAATTCTGATGTTCTACTCCACTTTCTACAATAACGAAAGAGTATTGACCGGCTTGCCAGGCTAGTTGCAGTGGGGTTTATCTTGGTTTTCTTTTAAGACCGTGCAGTGTTGTAGGTTTTTAGACCTAGTATTTCTCATAAACTGGATCAACTCTGTCTTCTATAGCGAATTGAAGGAACCCCATTCAAAGGTTCAAGTGAGGGGTACTACCTCCAGTCCTCCATGCTTGGTGCAATATAATGTGGGGGCACTAGTCACTGGAGCACGAGATCCTATAATCCAGCGCCGGGAAGAAGCAAGGCACTGACTCCACCATGTGGCCGCGCATGTGGCGCGCACATTACAATTTGCATCCTCCGCAGCGCCATTCAGGGCTAGATCTTTGCGGCCATTGATTCCTCCTCCCGCCGGTCCGGCCGGTCCCTGCCCTGATTGCGCAAGTCCAAATGGCTGGACGGCCTCCTTAACTGAAGCATGTGCAGGTTGTCATCTTTCTCTGTTCATTTTTGCCACTGCTAGAAAATTGAGCTTTCGTCTAGTTAGTTAGTACCGGTTAACTTTTGATCCGGTACTAAAATTGCTTCGGAGTCATTTTAATACCGGGTCCATATTTGAAAACCACGGAGTCATTTTAGTACCGGGCCAAAACACCGGCCGATACTAAATGTCGTATTTTAGTACCGGCTGATGTTTTGGCCCGGTACTAAAATGGCGGAACCATTTTGTATCGTTCAATGACTCCAACCGGTTTAGTACCGTTCGGTGTTTTGGTCTGGTACTAAATGTTTTTTACGGTTTACTTCAAAAGAAAATCATCTCCCACCTAGTCACATGTGATACATAGGTGTGATGTAAGGAAGCTACACACGAGGCCGAAAGTCGTGGGTTTGAATTCTCGCGACCGCGCACGCGCGTGACGTGTGACTCGACTTGGGACGTTGCGCGTGTGCGGGCCTCCCGGACGGGAACCGGCGGTACTTAGCGCTAGGATTCCTAGCAGTGTGCTTATCCTGTTCAGGACCATGGGCACACACTGCCCTCTTCATATGCATGCATCTCGTTGGATCTTTGGTTGCGTGCATTGCAAAATTCTTCCATACTAAAAAAACCTTGTTCTTTTCTTCCTCTTCGATTGGCACGTAGTACTGTACATTCGTTTCGTGTGCTAAGAATACCGTCCGCTCGAGTTAGGCTAGGTTTCAACCCTTAGTCTGGTATTTAGGTTCCCAGTTTTCCACACAGCACGGCTCTGGTCATCAGACGGTCAAACATCACGTTACCATCTTATCTACACACCACAAATAATCTTCTTGCTCCGAGTCAAGCCCCGGTCCCATGCATGCCACCACCACGCCACATTCATGTCAATGGCCAATTGGTAGGCATTTAACTAGATCGTGATTTGGTAGGCTAATTTCCTCTCTCACCAGTGTGTGTCTGTCGTTTAGCTAGGCAGGCACACTGCCGTTCACTCTGGACGCCATCATCACTGACTGATAAAATCCGGCACACGCGCGTGAACGAAGGGACCCGAGGTTCTTCCTTTTTGTTAATTTTTTTTTATCCTCGGAGATGGCGAAGCAAGGGAATCCAAGTATATATATGTGAAATGGGATTAATTTCTGGAGAAGAGAGCAAGCAGTACTTTGCTACCACAAGCTTGGCAGCACACGCGTACGTACTTATTATTCCGACGATGAACGTCCAAATTGCGTGTATATATAGAGAGGTCGTACTAGATCCGGGAGACACGCTTCACGTGCAGAATAATTGAGACGCATGGCCTTGCATGCGCTCGATCGATCTACGGGAAATAAGATGATCCAGCACCAGTTAATTCGTCAGGCCGGTCACAAGTAACCTCATCTAATCCTCAAGCACGTACGCGTGCTAATTAAAACGACGTCGCGCTGGCCATGGACCGCGCACGCCCGTCCGCCGGCGGCGGCGAGAAGGGTCGACCCCTCGACGTTTACGTGGCGACGGCTGCGCGTGCGGCCGGCACATACGTACAAGGAAGGCTAGCTCTGCTCTTGGACGCTCCCGACGAGCTCGCCCGCGTCGGATATTCTCCGCCGCCTCGACCGCGACACCACCACGTCTCGCTCCGCCTGGTACGTACTGTCCGAGATACGCCGGTCGTCTGAACGTGCGGCCGGCCGGCGAGCGATCGATGAGCTTGCGTTGGTGTGGCAAGACTTCCCGCGGACGGAAACGAATCTATCCCCAGCGGCAGGGCAAAAGGGGATAAGCGACGGCGCGCTCGACGGACAGCGACGCGAACGCGGGAGCGCGGGCGGCACCAGATGTCGCCGCGCGCGCGCGTCGTCGGGAGCAACGACGGGCTTGTTCTTCGAGCTAGAAAGTGCGTCGTCGACCAACGGATGGGATTGCGCGCTCATCCGGTTTATTATATTCATATATGTCCAACCACACTGTCCACTGGCCTATCGGATTGTCCGGCACGCGCATGCCTTTTTTTCTTCTTGCTTTCTTACGTCATCGATGCATCGGTCCGTCCATTAACCCGCGGCGAATACGCTTGTCTTCCCGTCCCGGTCTTTTCTTTGAACCGTTTAGACCGGCTTTTCCTCTTTGGAAATTGGAATCGTTGAAGACCCAACAGTAAACGTTTCACACATGCAAATGCGCCCGTAGAGAGGGCTAGATAGCTAGCTGCACCGTCGTCCATCATGACTCGGTGAAAAAGCCGGTCGTCGTCGTGCTAATTCTCTGGTAAATTCTTCTTTTAGACCGGTTCTATGAACCAGGCCGCCACCACCAGCACTACGGTTGGTTTGCTAATACGCAGCCTTCGATCAAGAATTCTCAGATATCCTTTTCTTTCATAGGAAGGAAGAATATTCGCCGGGTGATGTTGTATCAACTGACCCCAACAATCAACTTTACAGTGCGCTTTATCTATGCTCGCGTCACCTCCTTTTTATCGATTCCTTTTGCCCATGTGGGCGTGTAAATTCGAATCGTTTGAATTCAAAAAGGGAGAAGTTTTCGTTCGTCCTTGCAAAGTCGCACACGTATATAAAAAGAAGCTTTTGGACCGGCCGGTCGTGGTGCTGATGCTTCCGTCGTCATGTACACCTATTGTATATACAACGTACGGCCGTTGAAACATTTTCGCTAGATTATATTATTATTGGCTAATTAGTGGCTAACAGGAGTACTAACCTAAGCGTGCCCAGCGAGCGCGCACGCGCGAATCAAAATCTCTTGCCGCTCGATCCGGGCGATGGCGTGGATCCGTGCTGGCGCGGACTCGGCGTCAGACGGAAAATGTGCGCGCCAATAATTTCCGCAGGCAAGTTGGTACGAGTCTGGCGGATACGGATTTGAATTGAATGCGGGGGTGGTGACTCGGAGCCTGGTCAGGGTTTGGTCCAGCGTCCGCAGCATTGGGTTCGCCAGTCACCCCTGCTCTCTCTCTCTCTCTCTCTCTGGTTCTGGCCTGGCCTGGTCCATCCTACTCCTATTGACACGGCCTGCATATATATTGAATGACAAAGGTTGCCAAGAGAGAAGGGACCTGAGGTTAGGATGATAGGACGCCGGCCATCAGCTGCGTCCTTTCATTCCTTGATGGACTGGGCGTGAAAAAAAAGTACAAAGTGGACTGTGTACGTTTTCCTGGTTGAAAGATTACATACATGCTCGAAGAAAATTAACCATGACGATGAGAGCAGTACAGTGCACGTCTCGATCGGTTGTGCGAGGAAAGCAATAGAGAAATACAATGCCAGAGCTGCCAAAGAGAGAGAATGAGAGCACAGAGTGAATGTGGTCGTTCTATTTTCTTTAGAAAAAGGCTCCAAACTAAAAAGAAGCAAAATATGAGATAAGAGTGCACATTCTTTAATGTACAGCATTCATGAACGCATAAACTAAAACTGCAATCTGTATCAACTGCTACCAAGATCTCACTCAAACGCAGTGATAGTTTGGTTAATCAATGCTGCCAACTTGCAAGCCGGGTCGTTTGCCTTTGGCGCCAAGTTTGAAAGTTCACTTTCCGATCCCTTCGCTTAAACCACCAGAACCACCAGTACCACTTTACTTAGAATCCAAGAATCTACTCCGTCGTAATTATCAGTTAGATGCGGATCTGCAAAAAGGGAGGATAAAAAGAAGAAAGATTTACGGATTTCCCCTTAATAATTTGTCTCTGATGTGTTCTGCTGCGGCTACTAATACACGGCACCTGGTAGCTTATCATTACCTAACTCTATCAAAAGGCACAAAGCTAGCAATCATTGGTGCTTACTCTAATCTTCTAGCTAAAATATGATATTTGTGTGTTTTCTTTTGGGAATTTGACGCGATTGCAAATTCATTTTATCCATCTCGGCACCGTTACACTTGCGCTCCCCGTTCTTTTAACATTGTTTTTTTTTTGCAACGCTAGGAAAACCCATAAGAATTTTCGATGAATTAGAATATTAAATTGCTGCATTCTTAGTCAAATGTAACGGCGAAATATCTCATATAACCCACTGTAACTTGTCGTTGCATTGCTCGGTTAATGACATGTTGGTTTGTGCTAATAATATCTGATTTGTTATTTTGAATGACGGGGCTTCACTGTTAACGTCCTTTCCTGATGACCCATAATGTGAAGCCGGATCGGAAAAGATGTGCGCACAGGAAAAGTAGCGCTGAAGCAAAATCTGGGAGCTGTAAATAAAGCGCTGGCAGAAAGGGATAGGAGTTGCAAAATTGAAGCCCCGTCAGGCTGAGACTTGTTTTTGACAACGACGACCACGACTTATAGTCGGCATGCATGTCTCTGGTTAGGCAGCAGCGGACCTGAAAATAACGGTTAATGATCGACGATGCTTGAAACAACTCCTTTTTCTCCCACCGGAATCATCTCTTTGGAAAAAGCTGGAATTAGGGCTTAGAGACGACACGACAAGTTGAATAGTGGTGAAGATTAGTCCAGCAACAAAATACTACTTTGTGTTTATGTATGTGATATTTTTATCGTAAGAATGTGATTCCCTAGCACTTGGAACAAATTTTTGACTAGTAATAAACAAATACATCATGGATGGCATATTTAACCAAAATGTGATTCACATTATTGGACCAACTAATCAAATATATGTTCTAGAATACCACTTTGATGATATGCACAATCTCTTGAAATATTAATGAAGCTGGCTCTAGAGTAGAAGGCTGGTGCAAGTCACAACATTAATATGAAAAAAAGAAAACTATGAATCAAGAATATCATTGTATAGTTAAATATTTTGAGAGATTGCTTTACCTGACACTGACGATACAAAAAGATACTAATTTATCAAAAAAAACTTTTACGTTGTTGATTTTTTAAATATGTATTGAGGACTCGATTTCACTATAAGCTTCTACGAAAAATGGAGTATTATATGGGACAGAATAAAAAAACACTAAAAAAAAAGGAAACTCGCGACCGTATCCGTTCTATGGTGTGAGAAACTTGTGACCGAAGTCCAAGCGCTACCATCCACCCTTGATAATATAAATAATCTTACAATACATAGCTAGCAACGTATTCCGAATTTGTCTTTTACTTTGGACATCTGCTGGAGCCTGGAGGTGCTGGTGTCTTGCGCATCCTGCACCTCTCAACCAACACCAACAAACCTCTACTCTATACACCTGAAAACCACTGCTTTTGTCCCATCTCAACCGTTGCCCCTTATCCAGACCTCCTTACTATAGCAAACACAATGGCAAGACGGAGGTGCTTCTTTTACTGCAAAATTAAAGGAACTATCCAAAATGCTTACAAGCTACAAGTATTACCGAAATAATTTTGTTACAGCACACCTGAAAAGAGTATAAAACTCATCTAGTTTCTCACAAGAGTAAATTATGTTGACACATGGGTGACAAACATTAAAATCACTTACAATTGTGCAATAACTTTCAACATGATACTAGTGATACGCTACACAAGTTGTGCAGATTTACGTTTCAAAAAAAAATTGTGCAGATTGTTTTGTCTACTTTTTCTCTGAAATTTTGAACGAATTATCTTTTCTTCGAAATAATCACTACAAGATCTATATATGAAAGGCTCAAGCATGGGTAATGATATCCAGCAGAATTTACAAGAGTTGTACTGGTTCATGCAAATTTACATCCAACAGGAACCTTGAAGGCTATTGCTTGGACCCTTCCAGTTACAAAATCCACCATGAGCCGTCACTTTCTGGGCGTTTCCTCTTGCTGTTGGCCCTGCAACGGAAATCCAATGTGTTGCAGACCACAATCAGACACGGTAACACGGTAACACCCCCCACCGGCCACCTGGGCTTAACCAATACCTGTCCGGCAACCAAATTAAAGTCATTTCCTTTCTTCATTACATGCGAGAGCCTTGAGGTTTTGAGTTGAGTTTTTAGTTGAGCTATCTGCTCCCTCCGGGCACCCGAGGCTCTATTTAACCCCTCGTCCCCTCCCATTCCAGCCTAAAAACTTCCAACTCTGCGAGCGCCTGAGCCCGCCTCCAGCTCCCACCCCTTGGCACCACACTAGCCTAGTGCCTAGCTCGCTTGCTCCTCCCTGTTGTCCGCAGGAGCAGAGCCAAAAACCGTCAGCTCGGGGCGCCGAGGCGGCAAGAACGGCCATGAAGTACGTGCTGGTGACCGGAGGGGTGGTGAGCGGCCTCGGCAAGGGCGTGACGGCCAGCAGCATCGGCGTCGTGCTCAAGGCCTGCGGCCTCCGCGTCACCACCATCAAGATCGGTACGGCAGCCATTCCAATTTCCATCCCCCCGCCGGCTCGCTTCCTGACGATTTCTTTCTTTTCGGGGGGTCTCTCTGGCTTTGGCGTTTCCGCGCCAAAATAAATAACCGCTTCCAGCTGATAATCCGAAAAAAGGGCGGATTTTTCGGTGGAAAGGCTGGATTTTAAACTGGGTCTTCGTGATCTCGCCGTGCCGTTTGCTGGCTGGGTGCCTCGGTCTGAGCCCAGAGCCCAGGCCCGAACGCCTCCCATTTTGTCGTTTCGGCTATGGATCAAGTGCTGTTTCGGGCAAAGGAAGCAGCATTTCCAGAAACCGGGGAGCTGTCTGGGGCGTGCGATGGCCGCGTGGCAGCCTCTCGAATGAATGCGCTCGTTGGCTAGTTCGTGGCCGTCTTAATTAAGCTGAAATGAAATGGGTTCCTTTACTCTAAGAAATGAAATGGGCTCTCAAATTCGGCTGAACTATCAAACAAAACTGCCTCAAACGCATTTTTGATGCACCAATCTGCTATGTGGTTTTTGCTGTTTTTGCGTTTCTCTGATAATATTTGCTTCCCTCTTTTACTTTGAAGATTTCTGTTCTCAAGTTAGTTGGAAGCTCTAGCTCATTGCTGTTGTTTTAGCCTTCTAGGCCTGGTTCTGTACTTCCATACATGTATGCTAATAGTGCTGTTGGTGATTGTTCACAAAACCTTTTTCCTCTCTCTCGAACACATATAGAACTGCATGCTCACAAAACTTTTGGGTGCTTTCATCTTTTCTTTTGGTAATTAGCTGTTTTACACTCTGTTTTCGGTTGTTGGTTACTCGTTCTTTTCTCGAAGAAGCGGATATCTGAACTTGGTGTCACAATCTTTAGTTCCTTCAGAGAGACGGAATCCTCAGTAGTTTGGGTCAAGTTTGTCACCTCATGCATTAAAATTCTTTTGACAATTTTTTTCATACCATTTTCTGAAGAAAGGTATTCAGTTTGCTCCAATTGATTGGTGTACAAGTATAAATTTTACAAATGATTGGGAATTTGTGCCTTTGTCTTCCACTGAGGTGCTGTGTGCCTTTGTTGGGTTAAGTTGATGGACATAACGACTCATTCTAACCTTTTCTGTTTGCGCATTCTTTAGTTCTCTTATGTTCAAGAATTTAGTTGTAAGGTTTCTATCTATATATACGGGAAGTTGGTGAAGGGTTTAAGAAGCCATTTAGTTTTGTTAGGTGAACATTAGTTGCTGCTCGTAGTTTCTTATGTTTTTTCATTTGTGACCACCCATCTGCAGACCCCTACCTCAACACTGATGCTGGAACCATGTCTCCATTTGAGCATGGCGAGGTCTTTGTTTTGGATGATGGTGGAGAGGTAACTAACTACAAGATGCTCCAGCATATCCTTTTTCTGTTCCTCTCTTAACAGGAAAATACTGTTGGTATCATTTTGTGTGATCATAGACTGTCCCCAGTACCCCTCCTGTAATGGACAATTTTTTTCATGGATTATCTTGTCGCATGGTTTCATATTTCTGAAAAAGAAAAGGGTCATGTCAATATTATCTTTTCAGCTGACCGGTCTTTCTTCCTTCTATTTTTCTTGAAGGTGGACCTGGACCTTGGAAATTATGAACGTTTTCTGGATATCAAATTGACCCGTGACAACAATATAACCACAGGAAAAATCTATCAGGTAATTGGACAGATGAGCCCTAATCCATATGCAATTAGAACTTGTGTGGAAGATTGCACTATCAAGTAAAAAGTTTGCTTTTATACTTCCCTATTTTTTTTAATGAGAGGGGGAAAAAGTTGTTTTTTCCTTTTTAAATTTGACGTTAACAAAGCCACGTCATTCAATGGATATCTGTAAGTCATTGAGCATTTGATTGACTGAATGCACATGGAACCCACAAATCTTTATTGAGTCACTTTACATTTCATCGTAAGATCCACTGCAGTACAATTATGCATGTGCAGAATCATACGGGCCTCTAGCCTGCCACCGTTGTCGGAAGCAGCTGAATAAGATTTAGCCTGCCACATGGTGGATTAATTGTGGAGTTGATGCCCTGTTGGCTGTTTCTATCAACTGGTTGATAAAGAATCTTTATTCTATTGACCACCTGAATTTTGTATTGGATGCAAAAGTAAACTAGGTAACTAGGAAACTACAGTTGAAACAAATGCCACTAGCAGCTAACTGTTCTGTTGTCATTGCAAGTTAGTAGGACCAAACACATTACGCTTTTTTACTTCATTATCATGTGATCGCCTGTCGATTGTACATAGTCCAACTCTTCTTGGACTTCGCGTCAAGCTGCCAACTGTACCTGCTGGTTCCATCATCTGTAATTTAACATCAGTTTTCTTTGTAATGCTCGAATCAGGCTGTCATTAACAAAGAAAGAAGAGGTGACTACCTGGGAAAAACCGTCCAGGTGCATGATCAGCATGTGATGGAGTTTTCAGTGAGAAAAATACCATTGTTGACAGAGGTTACTGAACCTGTATTCATTTTCATTGTCAGGTTGTGCCACATATTACAGATGAAATACAAGATTGGATTGAACGCGTTGCAATGAATCCAGTCGACGGCAAAGAAGGACCTCCTGATGTTTGTGTCATTGAACTTGGCGGCACTATAGGTGAACATAATGATTCTATTGTTGCATAAATAGCAGCATTACATAGTTCAAAATTGTTGCATAAATAGCAGCATTACATAGTTCAAACACCTAGCGTAGTTTATATTTGCTTAATTGTTCCCATAGTTGTGTAAGTATGCCGGTGCAGGGGACAAAATCTTTTCGCCGCATAACGACAGTGGCATTCTTGATGCAGGGGATATTGAGTCAATGCCTTTCGTTGAAGCATTAGGTCAATTTTCATATCGTGTTGGTAAGAAAACAGCAAGTCTTTCCTGAGCATGACAATTTTCCTTTTGGCGTGGTCCTTTGTACAGCTTCCTTTGGCTTCAATTTGATATGCTTGTTCCTGTTTCTGTACTGTAGGACCTGGAAACTTCTGTTTGGTTCATGTCAGTCTTGTTCCTGTCCTAAATGTAGTTGGTGAACAGGTGAGTTTTACTACTACGAAAGGTCTAGGAGACTAGGATGCTCGTATATTTGTTAGGATTTAGGGCTGATGTCAGGTTGTAGTATTTTACAATCTAGCAAAATAGTTATGTACTTATGTCCCAAAAGATGAAGTTCACTTCAGCTTACAATTTAGATTTAATGAAACCTATGCTTTGTTACTATGCTAACAGTTCTATTACTAACTCATTAGAACCTAAAAACTATTATTTTTGTTTGGGTATTTTAGTTGTGGTAGTCTGTTATCTGCTTCCTTGCAAATGATGTTTCTCTTCCTAATTTGTGTAGAAAACAAAGCCGACCCAACATAGTGTTCGAGGGCTTAGAAGACTTGGGTTGGCACCAGATGTTCTAGCATGTCGCAGTACTGAGGTAGTCAGAATTCTTCTATTTTTAGTCCTTCAAAGCTCTTTGTTGTTCATTTCAGTTTGATACTGAAAATGTATCACTGATGCTCATCTCCATATTTTTGGCAGCCATTGGAAGAGCATGTGGAAGTTAAGCTCTCACAATTTTGTCATGTTCCGGTAATGATACTACCTGCCATTTCAAGTCTGCTTTTGAGTTTTTACCCTTGCTCTTTCTGAAAAATGCAACTTATGTTGCAGATCTCAAATATTGTGAACCTCCATGACGTGACAAACATTTGGCACATCCCTTTGTTGCTAAGGGTAGGGCACCTTTTTTTTTGGGATAGAATGGATACCATAAATTTGGAATCAACATCTTATCTAACCATCTACAATGTAAATTTTTTTTATAGGACCAGAAGGCCCATGAAGCTATTCTGAAAGTTTTAGAACTTCAGTAGTATGTATTTTTGAAAGATCACTGCAATTTTTCTTCATCTTGTAGTTTGAAGGAGCAATGCTGATGTGTCCACTGTTTTTTTTTATTCCGGTTAATGTATGCAGTGCTGGAAAGGTACCTAGGGAACCTAAGTTGGCGGAGTGGACAGAAAGGGCCACCAAATTTGACAAACTGAAGACTCCGGTAGGATTCATTAGTCATTATTCTTCTTATTGTTCCCAGGGTGAGGGGTAGAGTGTCACCTCTTATGCTTTTAAGAGAATGGCCATTTAAATCGAGCACTATTGCACAATCAAATTTTCAGGTCAATATTGCCATGGTTGGAAAATATACTGGGCTATCAGATTCGTACCTGTCTGTTCTAAAGGTAACATTTTTACTAAGTTAAGATGTACACTTGTACTTGCAATGACGATAATAATACTCTTACACATGAATTTGAAGTTGATCGCTGGATAGGTATAACTCCAAGTTTGATTGCGAATCAATGAAAAGAACACTACACTAAAATGACTCGCAAGTTTTTTTTTCAAATCTTTCTGAAAATAAAGGCAGTGTCCCTCCTTACAACAAAATTCTAAGCTGGTATCGCAGTATACAGCATATATTAGTATCTCAGTTGTATATGAACAGACCTCGGGGACCTGCCTGAATAGTTTCATTTTTCTCACATGCCGGTGTTTCGAATTTTTGTTTAAAACTGTAGCTATGCTTCATAGTTCGCTGGAGTTCTGCCAGTCAAAACTCTTTTCTTGCTGGCAAAGCAAAGCTTCAATCCTGACAATATTGCTCTTTTTCTGTTGGATAATTTACCAAACCTGACCTTATTTCAGGCTCTTCTGCATGCATCAGTTGCTATGGAAAGAAAGCTTGTAGTCGACTGGGTTCCTTCATGTGATCTGGAAGATTCTTCAGCTAGAGAGGTCAGTTTATTGTGGGCACCAAATCATTTTATTCCTCAATGGTGCTTCTGCTGATGCTTTCGAGATGTTTGTTTTGTGCAGAACCCTGAAGCCCACAAAAAAGCATGGAAGCTGCTCAAGGTAAGCACACTTTACATCAAAAAGTACTTCTGTGTGGTCATTTGACGGAATTTCCACCACAGGGGGCAGATGGTATACTCGTCCCTGGAGGCTTTGGAGATAGGGGAGTTCAGGGCAAAATTCTTGCTGCAAAATATGCACGCGAAAACAATGTTCCTTATCTCGGCATTTGCTTGGGAATGCAAATTGCAGTGATTGAGTTTGCCCGTTCGGTTATGAAATTATGTGGTGCTAATAGCACAGAATTTGACCCAGCTGCAACATCACCCTGCGTCATTTTCATGCCAGAGGTAGGTTATGTCAACTTACCATACTTGCTTGGTAATTACTATCCATTACCATTCATTTTCATCTGTATACTTCGGACAACACTTCCACAGGGCTCAAAAACCCATATGGGCGCGACAATGAGACTTGGATCAAGGAGAACATATTTCCATGTCCATGGCTGCAAATCTGCAAGGCTGTAAGAAAACAGTAGCCCTCATAGTCTCCAGTCTCATGTATAATTGTGCACTTGATGAAGCGAAATATAACTGTTGCAAATGTATCTTAGGTATGGCAATGCCACCTCTGTAGATGAAAGGCATCGCCACAGATACGAGGTAGTCTTACTGAATTGTCTGATAGCCATATTAAATCATGTATGCCACTGCTCTTTTGTATAACGATGAAGAGTGTTTCGTTTTTCAGGTGAACCCTGATATGGTCCCAGACTTTGAGAGGGCCGGGCTTCAATTCGTGGGTAAGGATGAAAGTAGAAGACGCATGGAGGTGGGCTTGGAATTTTTTCTTGGATACTGTAGACTTACAATTAGTTCCTAATAATTCAACACAAAACTGTAGAGAGATAGAGGATCTCTAATAAAAACTTTCTCCACCTAATGGACGGTGCTCTGCTGCGCAGATCATTGAACTGCCCTCTCACAAGTTCTTCATCGGCGCACAATTCCATCCTGAATTTAAGTCGAGACCAGGAAAGCCGTCTCCACTTTTCTTAGGTAATGCAACTCGAAAAAACAAAATGACCACGCCATCAGTTCTGTTCCGATATCCACTCTTCTACTAATAACACTACCACTGCTTTCTGAGAATGGCAAAGTGCTTCATCTGAATCAACAATGCATCTCTGCTGACAGGTCTGATAGCAGCGGCATCTGGGCAACTAGAACCTTTGCTTCAACGCAGCTGCAGCAATCTGACAAAGACACATATGAACAACGGTAAAGTCCAGATACGGAAACTGTACCCAACTGTACCTGTGAAGAGTCAATTAAACAGCTTGGTAAATGGGTACTACCCAAATGGCACCGGCATTCACACCTAGAAGCATAAATACTAAGCCAAGGCTTGATTGAAATTTGCTCCTACGGTTTTGCTTGTACCCCTTTTCATCTTCCTTCTTGGTTTGTATTTGTCTCTGATCAACTGAGAAGGCTAAGACTCGGCAAGCCCGGCCCGGCCCCAGCTCCAGCTCCAGCGACACACGGTTCCGACATTTTAACGAGGAACGTCCTCCGGTCCGTTGAAGCAGACTAGTAGCTATAGGGTGGTGAGTGAGTTCTAGTGTGCGCGCGTGATATTTCCTTTTTGTTTGAGGCCTATAATTAAGGCTGGCAGTGTCTTGGTAGCGTTAGTAGAGCCCGGAATCTCTCAGCTATTTGTACAATGTACATTATGGAAGAACTTGTCCAAGGATTGAATACACAAATGCTTGGCCATGGTTGCGTTGCCATGAAATGCAAAGCAATATTGTTGCTATTAGTTGGTGCCTGTGTTGCTCCGCTGCATGGTGATTGGTGAGCTAGTCGTCTCCTTCAAGGATCCAGTGTTATCTGGAATTGTCATTTTTTTTCTTGGCTTCGAAATTTTGGAGCTTAGGGCAATGATATGCGTAGCAGAACATCATGTGCATGATTTTGATGTTTCTCTTTTCTAGTTTTGAAGCCCCAACAGTACTTTATTCATCTAGAAGAAAGTGCGCATTAAGATATATTGTAGGTCGAATCTGGAATAATGACGGTGGTTTGTTGGAGAGGAATAATGATGAATTTCTGCATGAACTAAGTTAGGAAATTCTCCTCCATCTTTTCCGTTGCAGTTTTCCTACTGACATTGAATTTTACTCCACCAAACACAAAAAGGAAAATAACTGCAAGCATTCCCCTGAAGAGTCACTTAATGTTTTTGCAAAAAATTGAACATGAATTTCATTTAGGCATTTGATTCGCCAACTATGCTTCAGTGTTCTATCAATTGTGTATAGTAATAGCTCATACAGGATACACCATACAATTGCCATGCATCATGAAAGGATTTTTCCTCTTTGTTCAGTACAAAAATTCCACGGTAATTATACAAAACCATAAAATAGTGTAGTTGAATAAAAAATCCTTGAGAATGTAATAATGGATAAAACTGTCCATACAAAGCGGCAAACTTTCAGAATTTCGTGTCGCTGTCTCCGGGAAAACCAAGATACGTAGCTTAAGCTAGCCTCCAAAATGGCTTCCCCATCCAGATAATACACCTGTTCATTGAGACAGAGTGAGCTGCCAGAAAAGCACTCTGAACACTGAAGCTTAGTGGGTTCAAACGTTGAGAAGATAGCAGCAAACCAGAATTTACCCCCAAAAGCAGATGGCTAAGCAAACACTAAGTAATCATATGAATGAAAGACACTGAAATTTAGAGGCTAGATGTACTTGTTAATATAAACCAATAGAAACGTAACTACGCCCAAAATAGTAAGGAAAAAAATTCAACACTTTCAAAAAATTAAACTATCATATCATGTAGCTTCTCCTCGAAATTAGTTGCCGAATTGCCAAGTTTCTATGCTGCAATGACTGACACTGTATTCTGCTAAGATTATCATCTCCTATGCAAAGTTGTGCAAACATATTGCAAGCGGGTAATAACGAATTGAGGAACCCATCACCCCGGTAAAGGAAAGACTCACCGGTATGCTATTGACTACAGCCAATGCCGCAGACGCATGAAGCAAACTACTTAAACCATTTCCCAAGATATATGGGACATCTGCAAGTAAAAGGAGTGGCCATCGAGGCCGGTAGGGGGATAACCTAACAGAATGCGCTGCTGATAACAGATCACCCAGATAAACAAAAGATCCCTCACAAGGACTATGTCCACGGTCACTATTTGTAGCATGTGATGATGATGATAAATTTCCTCCTCTTTGTAAACAGCCCAAAGAGTATGGCTTGGCATAGGAGACCTCAATCCATGAAAAGCCTGGGGTCAGAGCAGGTACCAAGCAGTACTCATCCTGTCAACATTGATCAAATAGACATACATGAAGCACATTAAATCATATAAACAGATAACTACTTTTACAAGAAGGGCTGGGTTCCTAAAGATTCTTAATCAATTGTCACATTGTACTCCCTCACCGTCCATTTATGTTGGGCATCCCTTTTTCATTGATTTGTCCAGGACTGTTAGCGTCATGATCTTTTGAATGCATATTTTTTGTTGTTTGCCAATACTACCCCCGCACTTTATCTATGCATACATACACATTACACATACAGCTAGCAGCTGTGAGCTTAGCCAGCACACCAAAGCATAAAGGGCAGTATTTAAGTGAATAATTTAGGGGCATTTAAAGTCCATATAATTGGAGCATTGATATAAGTGCTGCAGGAAAGCACGCCCAATATAAAGGGACGGATCAAAACAAATCAGGGCTCTTACCTCAAAACATGTTCCGTCATCTTCAGTCGTCTGCCACCCGTTTCCACATTTTCTAAGCTTTACTACATCTTTTGCAATTAAGCAATATGTTCCCTCAACTTCCTTCTGGTCACTACCTCTGCCGATCTTCTCGGTGAAAATGGCTGAGTCATTAGAGATAGCTTTTTCAAAGGCTATCAGTTCAGCTGGGCAGGGCAGCTTGTCTCTTATCTGCCAGAGATTTTTGCTTGCATCCACCCACGAATCAGGCACACAATAACCCTTGCCAGAATTGGTGGCAACATATCTCTGGGAGCCTTCAAGGAACTCAGGACCGCTGGATTTTGCTGTAGTATCTTGGTTCAGAATCTTGATCCACTCATCAGTTCTTGTTATTTTCAGACCATCCACAGAGAGGATAACATCATGAACAGACAAGTATTCTGACAGAGGAGATGTTCGTGGGATTCCCGTGACCTGTTCTGACAGTCTTTTAGATTCTAAAAGGTTGCCAAGATCAGAATTATCAAAGAAGCACACTTACCATAAGGCCATCACCACTCACATAAAGAGGATATAACACCACTGGGAGTAATGATGCCATCAGCACACATACTGCACAGAGCTATTAAACATGAAATCATAACAGAAACTTGCAGAAGATCAACATGAATCGAGTACATGCTCAGCTAGGATGAAAAGATACAAAAGTATATACCATTAAATTCCACCCTTGAACTACATCTAAAACCACAACAGAAACTTGCAGAAGATCAACATGAATCGAGTACATGCTCAGCTAGGATGAAAAGATACACAAGTATATACCACTCCACCCTTGAACTACATCTAAAACCACAAGTGTTGTTACAGAGTCTACAGAACCTGACATCCTGTATTTACAGTTCTCTAAGGTCATTTTCTAAAACAGCAATTGTTTCTATTTGGTTGGTATAGCTTGAGGCTCTGATTTAGGCTACAGACCTATAGTCAAGCAAAGGAATAAAAAAAAGGACGCAAAATCATCTCATCTCCTACATATTGATATCAGTTTCTGATGTCCCAGTCAAACAAAACTTGAGTAGGCAAGATACTCTCTGATGTAGCCCTAAAATATCAACTACTCCTTACTAAGTGCTACCTTAGGGCATCAGGAACGTGTAAGGCCGATAGCGCCCTTAACATGGGTCCCACAGTGGGATGAGGTCGCTGCCCTTGTGTATCAGGCCGCGGCCAGCCATAAGCTGGGCCCCGCACAAAAGTTAAAAAAATCTTCCAAATGTCTCCATTGCTCGACTTCCCAGGCCATCAGCAGCTTCGTTGCCCACCAGCAGCGCCGTCGCACACAAGCTGCTGCTCGCTGTCGAATTTTTTAATCCTTGAGACCGGGTCTCAAGCTTAAGGCTGGTTCTAGACTTTTTTGGTTACGACACCTGCTTAGGACCTCTTCTGGTATATATGAGGTCGGCCTCAAGCAGCTTATGACCCCCCTTATTCCCACACTACAGTTGCCCTTATGAGAAGATAAGGACATGCTTGTTTAGTGTAGGAGCCTGGTTTCCATTTTTCCAATATATCTCGGCTCACATTGTTTAAACCAAATATTCAGTCAGATAGTGGCCAGTTACATCTTATATACTTATTTCTTGTTTGTTGCCTCCATTGTTGCAAGTGAACAAATAGTTATGCATGTTTGTTTTGATTGAAGCACTACAGTTCTGTATAACTTAGCATGAAGTACCACATACATTCAAAGTAGATGGCAATGTATTATGAAAATAAAAAGAGACAACCAAAAAAGATGTTTTACTAGTATGTTTGGAAATAACCAATGCACAATAGCATGGCTTACCACAACATTATGCCAAATTCCTGCACAATAAATCCGGAGCATCGAAAAGAGAGGCCGATTCTGCAGTAGGTCATAGTTCAGAGCAACAAATGCTCCAGGAAAAAGTACAGCGACAAATATGGCAACATACTCAATCTCTACTCCCTCACTGTTGCACATGTAGAAAAGAATGTGTCAGAACATGGCAGGAAAATTATTCATGAGCAGGCAAAATAAAACATAATACAGATGCTCTGAGTATCATTGAGCACAAAGAAAACATGCAACACATCTAACAGAAAAAAAAAGAAACGAGAAGGCAAGACATAAAGACCTTGCAGCTGCAATGGCATGTCCGAATTCATGAAAAGCAATAGACAAGATTGTTGACATTATGATGATTGTGGTATCCATAATAGATATGCTGTGCCCTGAAGTCTGCAATAAGCACAAATGCATGGTGGGTTGTTGATGTGAGAAGCTGAAAAAAAGGAGTGCCAAATTCTACTTACCAGTAGGTTCTTTAACCAGGCACTAAGACATCCACTCCGGAAATAAAACACACCAATTGACTCCCAAAGTAGCATCTAGGAAATCAAACAGATCACACTACGTAATGCTTACTTAAGGGGAAAATATAATCAAAGATATAGCTCTGTCGACATTACAACGGAAGATATGTGGACTACCTGCTAAACCCACAGCATATTTATAAAGAAATGATGGGAACTGATATGAGTGAAAACCCAGGAAACACAGAAATTTAAGGTACATAGCTACAGGTTGATAATATTAAATGCAGTTACTGTAAGAGTATCAAGTGGTAGACTTGATTAAATTAACAAATACTTAATATTATCATAATGTCTACTAGAGCTCTAATAAAATCCGTGAGAAAGCCAAGCCAAAAAGTTTGGAAACAAATCCTTTGAAAATATTGAACCAACGAAAGGATATCCCAATGCTTTACCCGATAAGAACTTAACCATTATAAGCATAGATGTCAATTTTATATATTATAATAAGTTATAACAAAATTAAGAAGCCAACATATATTAAAGAAACTGCATGTAAAATATCAGCATTGCCTCTGTCTGAAGAAGCAGCCCGTCCAGCCATCATGAACCAAGGCAACTAATAGAGGCATATATAGACTCGTATACACATTTTAAATCATGTTAATAATCACGTCCTAATGTGCATTGTAAGGTACGACTGCACGAGTTGTTCTAACTGTTTGAGAAGCAACAGTCGGTGACATCATGGGATCCATGATACAAATGAACAATTTCAACTTTTGTATATAATGTAGAGAACATTGGGAACAATTATTAGACATCAACTGACCAAGGATATACCGACTAAAGCAATGAGGGAGAAATAAGCGCCTATGGAAAACCATCCTCTCATGAATCTGCAAAAAATGGAAGGAAACTCAGTACAACTTTGAAAGCGATGCTTTGATTGACATTCTGAGAGTGGCAAAGAAACTGCACTTCAGTCTTTGTTTTGACACCACTGCTTGAAAGGTAACTGAATTTTGAATACAAATGTGTGTGCAGAGCATCTAGAAAGATCTATGGTTGAACCTAAGGGGGGACGAACTGAAAGGAGATCATATAGTTTTGCAATGTAGAACAGTGAAAGGAAAGCAGTGCAAGGATCTGGTCTGAAAAAAAGTACATGATGTTCTATATGGAACGGCTATCCCTATGGATTATAGAACGGTAATGCACCACTACTTATCAGTACAAGGAATACATACAGTTATATATGCTTAAAATTTCAGAGAAGAAAAACGGAATAAGGACCCTAGATGACAAAAAATGCTAAATTTCATGGTTAGTTGGTTACACAAATAAGTCTGGCACTAAATTGGTTATCAAACTATTACAACGCCAGATCTACCAGAATGACATGTTTAACTTCAGTCTTCTATATGGATAGCATTGCTTTAGACGAAACTAAAAACTAAGAAATTGAGAATACAAATGTGAACAATCTGGCAACAGGGGTTTAGGGTATATGTAAGAGCAGACGATTCTAAATGTATATTGGAATCGGCAACAAAAAAGTTAGTGAAACGAAAGCAATGCACACCTGAATTTTCTACTCATGCCAAAATCAAGGAACTAAATAAAATCTTCAGAAACCATACCTAGCATATTTCGACCCCAAACTGGATAGGGTGTCATTGAAGCCATATATCTTGCAGTCGCAATACCTGAATTTTGCGCATCAACAATAACAAAGATTAAAAGTCACTAAAGAACAAAACGAAAATACGAGAGAGAAACCTAAGAAGGAAGCAATTTAGATCGAGCTTCATGAGTAGAGAGAGCGCGAGAGAAGAGACCGTGCCGTTCACTAACCAGAAGGAGACGGAGTGGTCGGTGCGGCGGGCGGAGGTGGTCGTGGACAGGGACGCCGGCGCGCGCCCCCGCCGCCTGCCGCGGCCTGAGCCGCCGATCATTCGAGCAGCGGGGCGAGCCGGAGAGATGCGTTGCCGCCGGGCAGGCAGGATTTCTTTTCAGTTCGGCTCGGTCATTGCAATAATGCAATTTGGAGGGTTTAAATGCCGGTAATTATCTAACGGTCGGATCCATAATGGAGGGTTGGGATTGTCGTCAATGAAATGTTGCAAATACACCCTTTAACTATTCCTCCTTTACATCTCCCCTCCTCCACTCTCTGTCCATTTTGCCTGTCCTTCCAAATCGCGTCCCGTTGGCAGCAAGGAGGTGCAGATCTCACGGCCTCGCGCCACGCCGCAGCTTCTAGAAGCTCCGTCGCCCGCCGCTGCACGCTTGTAGAACCTTCAGGTCGATTTGATTCGATTCGCGAGGGAATCCCATCGGATCGAGCGGGGCGGGGGGGGGGGGGGGGGTGCAAGCTTTGGTTGGAAGGAGAAGAGGGGAGGAGGAAGATGATATTGCTCCAGTCTCCGTCGAGGTTCTTGCTCCAGATCCTGCAGGACCGCGTCCTCAGGTAAGTCGTCCGCTGCCGCGCTGCTTTCGGCGTAGAGACAACAGAACCGCGTGCTGCTGCTGGCGGCATGGTTGTTTGCAGCAATTTCATTTCATTTCGGTGTCGGTGCGATGCAGCGGCGAAAAGGGCATGGACATCGACTGCCACACGGTGGAGTTCGACGACGTGCGGTATCACATCCAGGTGAGTTCTGTCTTGTGTCGCGTCATAATTTGCTCCAAAAACAGTGGCCGCTGGGCCAATTATTGGCAACAAATGAATGGTATACCACCAATGTGGCATGGGATTGAGAAAATTTTGGCGTCCATCCAAATCAGTTTCGAATTCTTGGGCTAGCTAAATTTTGGCTAGGTGGGTTGGGTCACGAATCAAACATTTGATCTCAAGGTGGCTATCCATTAGATATTTCAGTTGCAAAAAGGAGATACAGTTTACATTGTTAACTTCACAGAATAGAACAAGAGTCGCTCGTTGACTGAGAAAATTCTGCCAGTTTGTGCATGCCATTTGATTAGCATTTCCCTTTATTAACCTCGGGCTGCCTATTTTGTTCATGAGAAGAATAACTGTCACCTTTTTACTTTCTTAGCTCTTTCATATGCTGAATTGTTAGCAGAATATATACTGATCAAGTAAGCAGTTGCAAACTCTTAGTGATGAAATCGTGACTGTAAAGCTCTCTTCTGTGTAATCCAATGTAACAAATATGGACTTGCGGATTTTTAAGTGTTACAATTTGAGCTGAAAATGTTTTCAAATTGTTAGGTTGATATTGTTCTGTTTTAAATAGGTTTTCATCTAATTTCACTGTGTGTGTTTAACAGCTCCTCTTGGGAGCAGAAGCTGCATTTTACCCAAATGTAATAGTTTTCTTATTTTCAGTGTTGGAAATGAATGTGGACATGACTCTGCCGTGTATGAACTAGCCTTTAGGATCAGTTATCAGCTGCCTCATGCTTGATATCATGTCCTGATGTAATTGGTTTTTATTTCAGTTTTCTATGAGGAATCCAAAGGTAATGGTGTTATCAGTTGCTTTGCCACTCCCATCTCCTGAAGCGATTCTGTGCGATGGGCTTCCACTTGGTGCCATTGAAGCTATAAAGGCAGCATATGGGCTGGTTGTGCAAATTCTTGATCCTCCAAAGGATGGATTTGATCTCACGATGAAGATAAACTTGACAAAGCTTCCGCCAGATGAAGGTTCTAGAGTTCCCTTTCCAAGGTTATAATTGTCTTGTTGTGCTGCATGATCAAATTGGTTGATGCTTCCGTGTATCTTTAAATGTCACTCGTAGTAAAACTTCAATTTGGTATATCATATCCAAGGTTATAGTTGCCTTGTCAAACTACACTATCAAATTTACTGATGATTCTGTGTATTATTAGATGCCATTGATGGGCAAAATTTCATTATAGTGTTGTCAGATAGTTGGAAATCTAGTAGATGCTTCAAATATCATGCGCATGTATGATGCAGTTGGTTGCCTGAGAATTAGATTAGTTTAGATTAGTTGTGCTTTGACTAGATTAAAGTAATTTCTGCCTGCACAAAAGAAAAAAATTGACAGAAAACTCCTGAAATAGTAATCTTCATTTTCTGGCATCTTATCTATACATGATCATTTTACTTAAACTTGTTTGCATCTTTGCATTTGCTGCCTAGTTCTGTTCCAATTATATCGATTTCCTTTGTTCAATTGTTATTCTTAATTTATTCCTTTAGTCCAGTAAGTTGTGAGCTAAGATATTTTTATGTATACTGGGAATGAAAGTGGTTTTGTACTACTGAAGTGTTGTGTTATTGGTTTTGTACTACTGAAGTGTTGTGTTATTGGGTTTGTACTACTGAAGTGTTGTGTTATTTTTCCAGGCCATCATAATAGGTTTTTGCTGATGATGTCTATTTCGTTACATTTGTTTGATGTTGATGTGAGGAATTCTCATATTTCTCTTTTTCTTCCATTTCATTAAAAGTAATTTACATTTAGGCCCTTGCACGTTTTCTTCTGAATGTAGGAATTTGGTCAGAGGATACTTGTCTGCGGCATAATTCATTTATGATAAACCTTCCAAAGCCATAGTCATCTCTGACATGTGATCCTTTTTGCATTTAAGTCATGTTCTCTGTATTTATTGCTTCTAACTATCTTTTTTTTTACTGTATTCCAGAACAAAGAAATTCTATCTTGACACAAATTGCATCTGTTAGAGAGGTTGTGCTGGGTGCACCACTGAAGGTTCTGCTGAAACATTTAGCCTCGAAGACAGTAGCTCCTAATGTTGAAAAGCTTGTTGCTCTTGTTCACCGTCCTAATGAATCCTTTTTCCTCGCTCCCCAGGTATAACTTTAGGGACAGCCATATCAAATAAATGTGCATGTCACGCAGCTAGCACCTAGGTGTTATATTAGTTATATTAGTCCTGGTTATTCTCTGTACATGAATGTATTGCTTATGTATTTGACGTTACAATCAATCTGTTCAATGCTGCATCTATTTTATTATTTGGCACCAAATGGGATTAACTGTTGGCTTTTCAGGCAGATAAAGTTACTATTGTGTACCCAATGAGATTTCAGGATTCCATTGATATTGTTCTAGCAACATCATTCCTGCAGGTATTTTGGATGCTTCCTTCTGTCTCTTTCTCAGCTTCCTGGCCCAGTATCCTCATGGTTTTTGGTTTTATCTGTGTAATATCAACTACATTTTGCACCAAACTACCAAAGACTAACATTAACCTTTTTCAGAACTGGTACAATTCATACTGCAATGTATATATGCAGCAACCCATTAGTTATTGAGTTTTTCAAGCTCAAATAAAACTTGCCCTTTTTTTAGGCACTTACTATCCTGCCAAAAGGCCTGCATAGTTATCCTGCCAAAAAGCCTTTCCGTTATGACACAATCTGATGGGACCATTTTTCTTACTCTTTTCTCCTCTTGCTGTTTAAATTTAGGAATTTGTGGAGGCAAGACGAACTGCTGCACTTAATAATGTTCCTTCTTGTATGTGGTCTCCGGTACCTCCTCTTGAGTTAAAAGGCGTACCTGCTGAGGCACTGAATGCAAATGCTGGCTTTGTTACTTTTGGTAACCTGCTTTTCCTAGTATGCCTTGTTCCTCCATGAAGCTATTTTGCCTCACAAAGTTTTCTTTGTGCAGTTGTTTACCCTCGGCATGTTGAGGGTAAAAAGCTAGACAGAACAGTTTGGAATTTGCTAACATTTCATGCTTATGTAAGCTATCATGTTAAGGTAAGAATATTTTCTGCATCATTTGTTTATATAAGTTACTGCCACCAGGCTCCCTGGAACATATGGGAATTTATTAGACATGGTGAATTTGCACATATCATATGAATGGCTGGATTTGACTGACAGGAACCAGGAACTGATTGGTTTCATTGACTGGCACTATTGTGGCTTATTTTAACATGTGCTGTTGTTCTTTGTACGCCTCATTTGCCCATGGAAACACACACTGTCCCTTGATAATGATTTCACCATTAAAAATATAGCAAATTTCCAACAAAGCATGCGGGTCTTGGTAAACCATCTGGAGAAACTGTTTGGGGGGGGGGGGGTGGGGTTTTGGGAGGTACTGAGTTTTCACAGCCTACACTTCAGCTATGGCATCAGACCAGTAGAGCTGCTAATACCTGTAGTCTCCAAAGGATTCTCCTTATTTGTCACTAGCAGGGTTGAGTGGCCATACAACCTTCTTTTGGCTTGGCCTGTAATTGCAGAAGGCTATCTGAGGACCGATTAAGAATAGTTTCCTTAGCAGTACCTAGCAGTCTCAATGGTTGAACACTGTATTGAACCATATGATATTCATGTTGTTTCTGTAATATGTTAGCCCTATTACTGCTATGCAGTTTGCCAGTAAGCATTCAATACTTTATGCATCTCCACTGCCATTAGCCCAAATTAATTGCTCTAGTTATTAGTTTTGTTTTTTGAGCATCCCATTTGTCAAGCAGTAAAATTTTTGTTCTTACAAACCCCACAATGTGTTAATATCGAGATGCAGAGAATCATAGGTTATTAGGTGTCAAACAATACTTATCTATATAAACAAAACATGCCTCCTTTTTTCTTTTTATTTGTTGTGGTAGCAGTTTTGTGCTCACAGTAACTATTATCTTGTATTAACACTTGATATTGTGTTTACACTAATCTGTTATTTAATAATTATTCAAGTTCTGAGTTGCTATTTCCTTTATCAGTGTTCCGAAGGATTCATGCATACCAGGATGAGGCGCAGGGTTGAGTCGCTGATCCAGGTAGATTCAAACATCCTTTTATTGGACCAGGCCATTCTAAAGATGTAGTAAATGCTTTATCCAGTCTCTCCAGTAACCTTGCACAGTTCATTCATAATTCTTAGTACCCTCTCAGCGTGAAGTGATTTAGCAACAGGTGCTGGTTTAATCTTAATTAAGTAGTCTTGAGTTGGTTACTACTGAAACAAGAAAAAAAAATATCCCTGTGTTGCGAACAATGTTTCTACCTGACCAGTGTTTCTATGGTTATTAATATTTTCTTTCAGATATCTGTATCCATCCATTAGGAACATGGGATGGTTACTACTTAAACAAGAAAAAAAACATAGAAACATTATTCAAGAACTTATTTCCAAGCTAGTCCCTCCATCCTTCAATGTTTGTTAATAGCACACCATGTGCACTAACCAAGAAAGCAATAGTTCCAAGTAAAGTCAATGTGAAATTACAATCCATACCCCTACTGAACAATATGATGCAAACAACCACTATTCTTCTTTTAAAGCATTTAGCTAGGGGTAGTGAGTGGAAGTATGTCAATGGAAATATTTTTCTCCCAAGGCCATGGACAAACATAGTGGAACAGAGGGATTAGCTTGGAAATAACTTCATAGAAAAACCTAACTGAAATACCGATTGCTTCAGAACCATGCAATTTGTAGTTCAGGTCCACAATGTTTGCCTGACCTGCTTGACACTGCAGGCTTTGGACCGAGCGAAGTCTGACGCGGAGAAGCTGAAGAAGTTGGTCAATGGCGGATCTTTCAAAAGACTGGTTTGTACTTTGTGCAAGTAGCTAGCATACGTGCATAGAACATCCCTTATACCACTACTGATTCTTACTATCCTTGTAGAGCCTGAAGAATGAAGGGAATTGAAGCCTGTGCTTTGAAATGTTTGACAAATGAGGTTGGACTTTCCTTGATGCTACTTGGTGCATTGAGCACAAGATCAAAAGGGGTGGAACCGTGGTTCTTCTCTTATATGGTTCTTCTCTTATATTTTGACGAATATTTGTATTCAGTGCTACTTGGTTGGTGATGTCCGTTCAATTCTATGCAGCACAAGATTGAAGGGGTGGAACAAAACCGGCATCATACTGTTCTTCTCTTATATTTGGGTGAATATTTGTATTCAGTTCTCACAACAGAATATTGATGAGAAATACTAGGTGCAACATGCCTCTGTAAATCATGGAGCAGATGCTTTAATAACTTATGAAAATTTTTCTCTGTACGCACTGTATTTACTAATTCTATTTACTTCTTGTACACTTCTACTGCACAAAAAATATTGTACCTTCAAAGTTTGATGCACAATCCCACCCCCCCCCCCTCTTTTTTTTTTCCTTGGGTCCGTGCGCATGTAGCCTGGACCCCTTTGGCGTGCATCCTCTCGCGGCGTCGCCTGGCTATTCACCTATAAGCTGTAGCTCCGCCATGGGACAAAAACGTAGCCCCACCTGGAACTCATGGATCGTGGAAGGGTCATGACCATTCTTTCTTTTAAGGAAAGTGGGCACTTTATATTCATTTATAATCAAAATGTTACGAGTACAATTCGAATATTGGAGGGACAAGTAGCGAATCCAGCAGCCAAGGGAAGAGTGAGCTCATCTCTCATCTCTTCTTTCTTCCACCCTTCTCTTCTTATTCATTCTTTATTCCAAAAAATGAAGGGAGAATTTGAAGGGTATCGGTTGATTTTGGGAAGGTGAGGGGCTTGATCCCCCTAGCCCCCCTTGGATCCTTCCCTGGGAGGGACCAAGAAGCTGCAATAACGGCCTACAGACTGAAAAAAAGAGATGTTGCTGCTTTCGGGAGACTGTGAAATCCTTGCTTCTGTGCTTCAAACAAACAAATGCTAGCGAGCCTTGCATTGCTTTATAGCTAATATGAAATGTAGGCAGCAGCCCGGAGGTGGTCATTCACACATTTTATTAGGTCTGCTGATTCTATATGAAATATTTGGCTCGGTTTGATTATTCTACACACTGGATAGTAAAAGAAGAGATGAAAATAGAACGGCCACGGTGGTTGCTCTGCCACATGCCTAGAGAGCACACTACATTCACTTTGCAAAACTGCAAAAACTAGTAAACTACTATAGCTCATGGATTTTTGGTCTGGTTTTCTTTTTGGAAGGTAGTCACTCGTGGCTGATTACCCCAATATAAGAATTTTTAAGAAAAATGAAAGTATGAAACTAGAAACTTTCACGCTGTTGTCAATCATGTTTTTTTTTAGATGGAAAATACGTCGCTGTAAATCGGCAGCTACAAGTTCAGTAACATCACAAGGTAACACTTCAGGCCACAACAAACACAGCACCGGGCATCAATTTCGCATCCACTCTAGCTAAATGCTGCGCTACAGAATTACAGGAAAGCTTGTTTTGTTAATGTGGCATACGACCTCCGTCTTTCATCTCGTCGCGTGTTGGTGTTGCACAGTGATTCTGGGCCTGCTAAACCAACCTCCTGACCCATTGGATATTGGGCCGCAAAGAGCTAGCTTCTTGTGAATTGGGCCTCTACCCACAGAAAGAGAATAGCAGCAGCAGCGGCCTATTTATTCCCCCACTCCACCACCTCCGACTCCGAGGCAGGACGGCCGGAGAAGCAAATGGCACGGGTTTTTTGCAGCTCTCATCTGGGCTCGGCTCCCCGTGGTGAGGGCCGATCCTTCCTGGGATCCACGAGCTGAGGTTAGTACATAAAAAAAATCAAACCTTTCTTACGTGCAAGGTTCCATTTTTCATTGTACGTCGATCGCACAGGGTGGCGGCCGCGGTGCTCCAGGCGCACGCGCATGGCTGGGAGTTGCTGAGGGCGCTTCCCCTCCGTCGATCGGGAGCACGCGCACGGCCGGAGGGCGCTTTCCCTCCAATCAAATCTGGTCAGCCACATCATTCTGAACATTGTAGCTCTGAGCCCCTGAGCAGTAAAAATGTAACTTTGGCACAGCTCTCATTTATTCATTTAAGAAGCCTTGCACACACACATGCATTTGACCACAGAAAATTGGAAAACAATGTTATTAGTTTTCTCTGCTAGGCTGACTTGATTCATTTATCTAAAAGTCTCTAGTCTCACTAGCACTGCAGAGCTTGCAAAATTTAAAACTTTACCACTCTGGAGCAGTTGTACAAGTGATTGAATCTGATTGTGGTACACCATCCAAACAATGATATTAGCTGCAGGAGGTAGTTGGTTGTGGAACACCATGCAAACCATGATCTTAGTTTCCCAAATATCAAGCATCCTTTGGTTCTTTTGTACACCTACTGTAAGCTTCCAGGTGTCAAGAGAAGCACTTGATACCTGACCTGATTTCTTCAAGGTCCAGCTAATTGAATCAGTGTTATGTGAAATCTGAGTTCCCTGATCAAGTTCAACATATAGTAGTACTCCTTCAGTTCTTCTGTTATCATTTTATGTATTCAGCACAGCGGACTAGATAATATTTGACAACTTCAGTTGAACTCTACCTGCTCTGCATTTTCAAGGTTTCAGTGACATTGTTTTCAAGGTAGCCGATTGTGCAACGCCATTAAATGCCGAATATAGGGGATCCTTTGGAGATGCTCTAAGTTGCAGAGATGGGAAAAACTAGCTTTTACAATTACAGAGCATACAAACTGAAACTTGAAAATCTTGATGCCTTCCTCACATTTTGCCTTCAACTAATCAACATGCATGGGGTCCTCTGATTTCAGTAACATTCTCATACCTACAGGAGAATACTAATATCAATTGCAGCCATTAGCGCATTTGGTTATTTTATCGAGTTATAATATATCATTTTTGTAGATTGAAGACATAGCACATTTATGAAATTCAATGTGGCTAAGTTGGTCCTTTTCGTGTTTCAGGTTGTTTGTACTCCCTTCTATCCTTTTGCTCCCCTATAGTTACCATGTGGAGTACAGCGAGGAGCGCAGAGGCCACATACGCCTTCCACGGTTGGTTTGACTTGTTTGCAAGTGCACTTGGATCCTTTGGTTGGCTGTTGTTTGCTATTTCTCAACTTCATGGAGAGGATGGTCAAATCATTGGCATCGCCGCTGTTGTAGTCAATGCTTTTGGATTTGCCTTCTATGCGACGTACATTGTGGTCAAGCTGGCAGTGGCGGGATACATGGGAACTAAGGTAATTAATACGCCTTTTAACATTAGTGCTATGTTGCATTTCAATCAAGTTTTCGTTATTGAACTTTGAACTAATGATAGTATGATTTTAGGCATGCCTCGGTGTGATGTTAGTGTTTCTTGGAGCATATATTAGCGCAATTATAGTGTCAGTGTATGGACCAATGAAAAGAGAATCCAGGGAAGCCATGATCGTCTCGTTCGTTGCTTTCATTCTGCAAATCATCTCCCAAAGCATACCATTATTCACAGTGGTATGGCTTCAGTTTCCCTTCCAAAGATATGCATATGGTTCTTTTACTTCTTTATGTTTTTTTTTCGAAAGATCCAGACAGATTCCGGCATGTATTAATAAGGAGAAAGCAGTTTACACGACAAACCTACTTAGAAAGGTTCTAAATAGGCGGAGCATCGGAAAGCTCCCAACTGAAAAGAAACAAAAGGGATTACTCGATACTCGGGTTCACAACTAAGGCGGCCAGGTGTTTTGCACCCGCCTGGCACCACAACCTTGCTTTATGTAGTTCCTATGTTCATTGAGTCACCGTATGCCCTGCAGTGCCCATTGCTGTGGTCAATGATCTTCCCTCCACAGAATGAACAAAGACCTGAGCACATCAACACAAGAAAGTTGATTGTGTATTCAAGAGTCAGTAACTTTAATTTGGACTCTCCTTGTTTTGGGTCGCTTACTGCAGCATGACCTATGAGCATGTTTTTTTTCAGGTAAAGCAAGAAATTTTCATGTGTGTAATTTTTTTTTGTCTTTCTTTCCAACTAATTGTAATGGCGCTGCAATTTCAGCTTGCAAACGATGTGGGTGCTGTGCTGTCATTCGTGAGCATGGGACTCCACCTGGTGTACGCGCTGCGCCCGCATGCTGTGGATTATCCTCCAGCTCCAGCACCACAACCTCAACCTCTAGCCAAGGTATGAAGACTAAGCAGGCAGATGCCAAAGAATGGATAGAGTCATATGTGGCAGTTAGGGAGGCAAAGTGTGGAAGCAAAACATCGTAGTGATTATTTTGGAGTGCTTGCTAGTAGCACCGCAGAGTCTTCTGCTCCATTGTTCTCATTATCTGCTTCAGTTTTGCATACCTAGGCGAATACTGTTTGATTGCCGTTTTGCTGAGACATGCAGTTTACAATGTGAAATGATTACTCGTTACGACAGGCTTCATTGTTATGGGCTTTTCATTCGCAATCAGTTCAGCCAGACTATGCAGAATGCTGTTTAAGGCTTTTACTGTCAAGTGTCAGCACTTATGTTCAGTTGTTCACCACTTATGCTGCCAAGGCGATGACTTGGTGCATGTCATGAATCCTGATCACCTAGCTCGCCGAAGATTCTAAGGGGCTGTTTGGATCACCTAGTTTAGTGAGTTCTTGTCACATCGGATGTTTAGATACTAATTAGAAGTACTAAATATAAATTAATTATAAATCTAATTGCACTGATGGAGGCTAATTTACGGAACGAATCCATTGAGCCTAATTAGTCCATGATTTGATAATGTTGTGCTATAGTAAACATGTGCTAATGATGGATTAATTAGACTTAATAGATTCATCTCGTGAATTAGCCTCCATTTATACAATTAGTTTTGTAATTAATCTATATTTAATACTCCTAATGAGTATCCAAATATCCGATGTGACGGAACTAAAGTTTAATCACCAGATCCAAACGGCCCCTAAGAGTTCTCTTAAGTGTTTTTTTTTGCTTTATCAGACCACAGCATTGGCATAAAGAGGGTTAAGAGCATTACTCTCTCCAAAGGCAACATCAATTATGTGGGAAATTAAAGCCTCCTAAGTGCCCCTTCAATACCCATGATCAACGTGCACAGGTGCAGAAAGCACACCTACTGACATGCTGAATGCACATATATTGCATAAAGCCCAGAGATGAAGAAGGAAGAGCACGAGAAAATCCCAAACAAAGAGCAGAAGCATGGCATGCTGCATGATGTCATCCTTTGTCAATGCATTACTAATTAAGACGACAGTGAAAACAGGACAAAGCCCCTGCCCATGTACTGTTCCAGCTCTCGGCTTTGAAAGTTACACAAACACTCGGGTTTGGAAGAAACTGCAGAGGGAAAGAAGTACAAGTAAGTACCAGAGGAAGGGAAAGTCAGAAAGACGTCGATCCAACGCTTTAGAAGTGCCCACGGCCAAGGCCCCGTTTAGATCGCAAATGTTTATAACATTTGGAACTTTTTGGTACTGTAGCGTTTTCGTTTGTATTTGACAAATTTTATCTAATTATGGACTAACTAGGCTTAAAAGATTCGTCTCGTGATGTACAATTAAACTGTGCAATTAGTTATTTTTTTACATACATTTACTGCTCCATGCATATATCCCAAAATTGATGTGATGGAGAGAGAGAGTGTAAAAAGTTGGGCCTTGTTTAGATCGTTTCCAAATTCCAAATTTTTACACTCTCTCTCCATCACATCAATTTTGGGACACATGCATGGAGCAGTAAATGTATGTAAAAAAAATAACTAATTGCACAGTTTAATTATACATCACGAGACGAATCTTTTAAGCCTAGTTAGTCCATAATTAGATAAAATTTGTCAAATACAAACAAAAGTGCTACAGTATCAAAAATTTCCAAAAGTTATAAAAACTTCAATCTAAACAGGCCCTTGGAAGTTGGAAGGGATCTAAACAAGGCCCAAGACTCAAGATCGCATTGGCATTGGCATGCTCTCACTTACAACCACGCCATGATCGTTCATGATGCCATGCCTACACACCTACGTATCCCAGGCAAGTGAAGCCAGCGATCAGCGAATAGTGTAGCAAAAAATGAGGCATTGCAATCATCACCTCTGCTGCGCCGTGGAGAGTAGCAGAGGGAAGAATAGCGCGACGGCGACCGCACCGGAGCTTCCCGGTGGAGGTTCCATGGAGCGCGGAATAATTGAAGTTGGGGCCTGCGACGTTGCCGGCGGCGAGTCCGAGGACGGGCGGTGGCGCATTTGGAGGAGAAAACGTTGAAGCGAGTCTGAGGACGGGCAGGCGCGCTCTCGAGGGAGAGATCGCAATTCAAATTGTGATAGATGTCACGGTCATGGGCCTTCCAAGTGACCGTGTGGACTGGGATGGACAGGAAGCGGATCTGTTAGGCGGCCCAACTGCCCAGGCCTCGATTACAAACAAAAGAAGCTGTGCAATAGCATTCGATTCTAACCGAACGGATCGGTTCGGTAACTCGGTTCTTTTAAAAATTCGGTTTCAAAAATTTGGTTCCTAGAAATTAGAAACTGATTGGTTCTTTTCAGAGTCGGAACCGACGAATTTTGGTTCGGTTCTTTTTTTTTACTATCTTTACATGTCATCTCAACTATAATTTACGCTAAACTAAACTGTAATTTCTGTATAATTGAATTTACATGTTATCTCAACTGTAATTTGCACTAAACTGAACTGTAATTTCTGTATAATTAAACTATAAAGTATGTTATTTTAAGTTTCTCGTGTGCAATAGTTTGTGTCTTAGCCCAAGACCTTCCTATGATGTGTATTTCTACCAGAATTAATAGGCTTTATTCTTACCATAAATTTTTGTTTGTCAGTATTGTTTCTACCAGAATTTTAATAAGTTCTATGCCCATGCAGCTTTGTTTGTTTTCTGGCATGTTTCGGATGATCTAACGATTCTAAGAATTTTTTGGTTTTCCAGGAAACTAGGTAGGTATCTACTTGTGACCAACCTTCTCTAGTTCAGATAATCCAATTATTCTGTGCACTAATCTAAAAAGATTTTTTACTGGAACTCGCCAAATTGGCATCTCGAAAGAGCATTTTTCAGCATCTAACCTGTAAATTGGCTGATGGACATGGATCCTATTGATTGCTAGTACCTACTCCTTCACAGCCATCTTGCATTTGCCGCTTCTCCATTGATTTTTTTTTTCTACGGCCCCTCTGCTACTTGAGCCTTGGTTCCCGATTTATTCCATCGGGGTGGGGGATCTTCTCTCTTTCGGCTTGAGCTTCTTGGACGCCAAATACAGAATTTTATCTCTTTTTTTACTTTTTTACCCCAGAACGTGTATTCTGCTATCTGTATTTTTTTTAGCCTCGGATTGCTTTTATGGGCCTGCTTTTTTTATCACTCCCACGAATTCTAGTCTTTCTTGTGTTTGGGTCCAATATTTTTAATTATCCATTGGGCCCCAACATCTGTTTTCTTTTGCTTTTTTCTCTTTTTTGGGGGCCTGCTATGGATCGAGCCTCTTGTTTATTTTTATTTTTTTTCATTTAGATAATACAAAGAGTCAGCACCATTTATAACTCTCTCACTATATTTTTTGTTTTTCCCCTGTAGGATATTATTTAAAATTAGACCAAGTATGCCTTTTTGTTACTTAATTTTGTTGAATGGACTCTATTTTGATCTTTTTTAATCTAAAATATGTATTAAATAGGGGTATTTATATTTTTCTAGGAAAATATGTGTTTTGTCCCGGTAGCCGTTGGTTTGCTATCGTATGGTTATATTTTTTCAAGTGACACATCGGATTATATCACTCGAATTCTTTGTCCGGGTACTATTGGTGCTAGAGGCAACCAAATTGCTTGAGTGATGATCTATCTTAAAATGCTCGAGTCATTTCTCCATGAAATTAAATTCTATAACACATCATCAATTTTACTAAACGAGAAAAGAAAAGAAGAAAGTTCCGTAGAATGAGCATATAACGAGAAGAGAAAAGGAGAAAATTCCATAAAATAAAAGAGGAATTTCATTCCATGCTTGGTAACTATGAAACTCTATTCTCAGTCTTGATATTCTAAAACTCAATCAGCACATACCTATGATAGCTATACCATGAAACTCTATACTAAAACTCAGTCAGCACGTACCTATGCAATGGGACTGGCCTAAGAAAATACGATCAACACCCACCTGGTGCTAATTGGTCAGTTATGGGCAAAAAAGAAACACAGCATGCACGAGCAACCCACCCTGCGCTGCTTCCTTGTCATCATCAAAGCTTAAAGCGTGGTCTGTGTCTGCTCTGCTGCTAGTGTTATGTTATTTCGCATCTATCGGATCTTGGCCTCGATCTTAGGCAAGAGTAACTTTTTTTTTTCTTTGGTTAACAATCCAAAATTGCTGTTACAGAAATTGCAGAATGCGAATTTGAGAACGGATTGGAGGGATTAAAACTAGGATTCAAACCAGACGGTCCACTACCATGTTATTTCATCAGTCATTGCCATCTTCCACAAGCACGGGTTGCGTACATAGAAATGTTTCACACGCAGGTAAACAGAGCAAGAACATGCGCACAACTACCGCAGACACACACGTACAGCACGAGCGCGCGAGCCATGGCCCCGGCCGGTCACGCGCCGGCGCCGGTGCCGGTGGCCCCTGCGTCGGCGTTGGCGTGGCGGCCCTCCTTCTTGTCGCCGAAGGCGCCGTGGTCCACCCCTCGCCCCGCGGCATCGTCGACCTTGTCCTGCACCTTCTCGATCTGGATGGCGCCCTGGTCCTCCCGCGACCGCAGGTCCGTGCGCGTGCGGTTCTCCCCGCCGCCCACCGACTCGTACGTCGTCGGCGTCGTCTGGCCGACCGGGTGCGCGCCCTGGGCTCCCGACATCCTCCTTCCCTGTCACTTGCTAGTTGCTACGCGGCTACGCCGTTCAGATGCTGCTGGTGCTGATGCTGCTGCCCGTCTCGTTGCAAGCGGCAAATAAATAGGTGCGCTGCGGCGAGAGGGTGCGTGCACGCGTGGGGCGCGGCGCGCGTGCGGCGTCGCCGCGTAGCCTCGGACGTGGTGGGGAGGGAGCGGACGTCTGGGACACATGGGCGGGAGTGTCTTCGTCGCGGAATCGGGAGCGGACGTGTGTCCGAGGCGCCGAGACGCTGGCATGGCAGGATAGACTTGACGTACGAGCCACCTGGACCTGGCCATCTGAAGAGTGGTCGGCATGCCCGACGAGGCGACGAACCACCTGGCCCGGCGGTTAGTACAAGCGTGTACATTTGGGGTGGCATGCTGCTGGACTGCTGGTGTCTCCACGTCGCGAGTGACTTTGCATAGCGTGGCATTTAGATCGTTTTGCTTCCCAGACGTCATCTCTCTTTCCAGGATCACTTCATCGACATCCAAATTCCAAGAAAATGAACATCGAACGCAATCACTTCATAGGAAAATGAACATCGAACTCTTTGTGACTGTGCTGACTGCTAAATGAAATAGCTGTGGCATAATTTGTTCGCTTCGCAACGCTTGAGAAGCTCACAGTTTAAGACGACGAACTCATTTCCGACTTGATAGCGGCAGACTGAAACATTGGTGCCATGGAAAGTGACATCTATCACACGCTTCACGCTTTAGAGCTTATAGCTCAACACAGAGATCAATTTTTTTCCCAGATTTAATAAGGGTGACGAAGGATCCTTACTGCCTCCTAAACACAATGGAAAAATAAGACAAATCTCCACAAATAGGATGGAGCTTATTGCAGGTAACCTAGTCACAGCACTGGCCAATCGTTCTATATGTCCTTTATTTAGAGAGAGCGCTGAGCGCGTAACACTAGCATCTTGAATTAGCTTACATCGAAATGGCGGTAATGTGCATTCACTCCATTGGCGAAGCGTGAATAACAATGCTGATGTAGCCGAAATGACTTGGGAGTGATCGGTGATGAAGCACTGAAGTTGCCAAAAGTCTCCTGCAAGCTCAATTGGCTGCCAGTTTTGATCGGAGCTCGGCAGCAACAGCGTCAATGAACTCTTCAGTGTTCAAGTAATGGCTTCTCGTGACGCTGCGAGTAAGAAAAGAATGTTAGACATAAATGAGGGCACTACGAAAAGTCTGCAATCATGCAAGAAAAGAATCTAGTAGAAGTAGATGATGCAATAGCTTAAAAGCATAACATACTTGGAAGATCCGTGAACAAGAAGTGCAAGATCTTTTGTCATCTTCCCAGACTCCACAGTTCCAACGCAGGCAGCCTCAAGTTTGAGCGCAAAGTCAAGTAGCCTAGCATTGTCATCGAGCTTTGCCCTGTGATGCACAAACAGAGCACTTAAGTGAATCAGCTGGCCTGTGAATGATAGCTCACATCCATGCTGCTACACTTGCATTAATTCACAATTTTAGACTTTTGCTGAAACAATAAATGATGATATTCTTAGGCACTATTATTATATAGCTGAACAAAGACAAAAAGCTCCAACTGTCTATATTACAGGGGGCTATAGCCTATAAGCCAGCAAGGCTTGGGCTCAAGCAAGTAGAAGTTATTACCTGTGTGCAAGTCCTCTCGTCCAAGCAAAGATTGAAGCAATGCTGTTCGTACTGGTTTCACCTCCTTTCTGGTGAACACGGAAATGGCGGGTAACTGTGCCATGGGCAGCTTCAGCTTCGATGGTTTTCCCATCAGGGCACACCTACATACAGAATGGACCAGCATCATTGTATTTATTTATGAGAATGTGAAGCATGTATGTCTCTGAGATGAAGAAACATGTCCAGCTATGACACAAACCCAACAACAATTAAGGTTTCTTTGGCACAAGATTACAATCTTAAATAATTATGAAATTTATAGCCAACGTGAATAATAAGTCAGAAAGTACATACCAACACTGATGTCATCAAACCCAACGAGCCAAAACCTGCACATTGATAAACAGATAGAGTCATTGCAGTGCACTTTAGCCATGTTGATTACCACATAAGGGGAAAAGATAGCATTAAGCATATTCTATTCATGGATACAGAAGTTAGTATATTATTACCTTGCGCCAAGAAATCACTCTGCACATCTCCATCGTAGTTCTTGCAAGCCCACACATAGCCTCCTTCACTCTTAAGCGCATATGCAACCATGTCATCAATCAGACGATGTTCATACCTGCCAGAATTCAATATCATGACATACTGCGAGAAAACTTTCCGGAAGATTTAGGCAAACAACACAAGATGGAAATTTACCATATTCCAGCGGCCTCAAATTTGGATTTCCAGTCCGCTTCGTAGACCTCCTGGAAAATGTCCTTGAACCTACAAATATTCCAGCAGTCAAAGAATATCAGAAATAAGACCAATTTGTCTAGAAGACCAAAAGAAGCTACAAATAACAAGACCATACAACTATGTAAGTACCTGCCATCGTATTTCTTCAGGATTGTGTTTTTGGTGCTAAGGTAGAGTGGCCATTTCTTCTCATATGCAGTTGTCATAGAAGCCGCAGCAAAAGCTCTAATTGACTATCCACAGCAATTAAACAAATCTTCAGAACACAATTGACACATTATTTGAAACTAAAGACATCGAGCTAGAAATGAAATGCAGTACCTCATCTGTGTTGTACATAGACAAGGCAACTCCTCCAGCACCAGTGAAGTTGAACACCTCCAGATCGATCTGCTCTTCCTTTCCCTCTACCAATTAAAAACAAAACAAGGAAAAATAGAGGATCATTTTTTCGCTCACAGAAATTCTCTGAATGACAAACAATACAACAATATGCATAATGTGAAGCTGTGGAACAAAATACTGTTCAGAAATTCAGTTGAATGGTGTGATGTAGGCAGCCATACCAAAAACTAGCTTGAGCTTCCCAGGCCCCTTGAGAACTGCATCAGTAGCCCGGTACTGATCACCGAAAGCGTGCCTTCCAATGCAAATGGGCTTAGTCCATCCTGATTTCACCAACATTTCATTTTAGAAGGAAAACATTCACATCAAAATGTAGAGTAGTTTAACATTTTCCTTAAATACCTGGAACAAGTCTTGGAACATTTTTGCATATAATTGGCTCTCTGAACACGGTGCCTAAAGATAACAGGCAGAAAGAGAAACGTGAACAACCAGATTATGTGCATTGCAAAACTACAGAAGCACCTTACCATTGATAATGTTCCTAATTGTGCCATTTGGGCTCTTCCACATGTGCTTCAGGTTGAACTCCTTAACCCGAGTTTCATCTGTCAGTGTTGAAATAGTCAGACATCTATAAACTTACATCGTAACAATTTCGACGATATGAAATTGTGAAGACTGCATGTTTCATCTGTGCATAATAATCAAATGTACCTGGGGTAATGGTAGCACACTTAATAGCCACATTGTACCTGCAGAACATTGGGTTTGATTAAGAATAGAACAGTTATAAGTACATGGAACAGTCACTCGGTGAGCACCTTCAACAAAAAAGCTGGATCCCATTGTTTATCAAATTCAAAAGAAATCCTAAGAATCTAGTATAATATTCAGGTTAT
This sequence comes from Panicum hallii, assembly GCF_002211085.1. Classification (NCBI taxonomy): domain Eukaryota; kingdom Viridiplantae; phylum Streptophyta; class Magnoliopsida; order Poales; family Poaceae; genus Panicum; species Panicum hallii. The sequence continues at coordinate 13,732,313 of NC_038046.1, read as the reverse complement.
TGATGATAAAAGTTGGTTACGGCGAATTGCACTTGAAACAATTCAGGAACAGTGTGATTGCAAATCAAGCATACCCTTTGGATGACTGAAAGTATTTAAACAAACTCTTACTTGAGAGTAGCCTCTGCAGCCTCCACCGTGACCTTGTCATCAGTTGCATCACGGTGCAGAATCCCCAGGTCATAGTACTTGATGTCCAGGTCCACAAATGGGAAGATAAGCTGAAAGAATAAAAAATATCAGCATTTTGACTGATCAAAATAGGAAAAAATAAAGAACTAATGCAGATTAATAGACAACGGGGAGACATTAAGTATTGATTACCTTGTCCTTGATAGACTGCCAGAATACCCTGGTCATCTCATCGCCTGTAGTAAGAAAATGACAAAAGATATTAGTGCCACAGTTTTGTGCCTGTCAGATGGGTAAAAAAAAACACTGATATACAGATGAGAGAAAGACACTGGTATACTGTAATTTATGGATAACATTTTACGAACACATCATTTTTCGCTAAGATGATTTTATTGTTGTTTTTCATGTTTAAAGATGGAAGAGTGGATTTTTTTTCCTTATTTGAAGATGGAAGAGCTGGTAGCATATGGGCCAGGGCCACAAGCAGAGCACTGATGGTGATTGAACGCAAAGTATGACTATTGCACCCCAAAATACAAAAGTTGCAGCTTAAAAAAAATATAGCTACACGAGATCCAGTAGTTAGGCATCCACCACCACCAGGAAAGCACTAGCTAATCTCTCAACTTCCACTTCTTCGTTATTTTCAACCTCCTCTTACGCAGGCTACGTCCAAATTCTCTGCACCTTTCTCCGTACATAGATCATCATCCGCGCCCCCACGCAGCATCTGAATCTCGATGCATGCCTAAATTCAATGTCTCAAGCGGCAGGAAGTCGCCTCCCGCGTTTTCCGCGGACTCACGCCGCGGCAACTCGACTACAGAATACAGAGAGGGCTTCCTCGCTAAAAACCTCCGTACACGAACTCAACCACCAAACCTTGACCAACAAATCAGAATTAACCCAAGGATAAAACCGCGCCAACGGTTCAATCTCACGGATCTCGCCGCACCCCGAAACCCCGGCGGAAAAATGGAATTTCAGCAGCGCAACGCGAAGGGTGCGATTGGATTGTGATCGGCAAGCGAGGGGATCTCACCGTCCATCTCGACGATGGGGTTGGCAACCTTGATCTTCTCGAACGCCATGGCCGCGGCGGCGGCGTCGCAGCTTGCCTCGGAGATCGGGAGGGGCGGGGCGGCGGCGGCGGCGCTTGCGGGAGGAGGAAGAGAGAGATGGCAGGCAGAGGCAGGGGGAGAGAGCAGTGAGCGAGTTTGCGAGCGGATTTAATAAGGAACCGCGCCGGGCCCTCATGGCAGAAGCGGATACGTTTTTCTTAATTGGTTTTCCGTGGGCGCTTGCTTTGGGATCGGACGGTGGGGCCAGCTTGTATGGATCGGGGGCGTGCGTGTGGGTCGCCGATTATGGTGTGGGGGGGATGACTTTGGGTGCTGGTGTTTGTTGGAGAGCAGTTGTGGGTTTCGTTTTGATTTTTCCAGCAGCCTCGGGTTTGGTGGGCTGTCACCCGAGAATTTTGACAAATCATTGGTTCAGTCTGACTCTTCTACGATCCTCCATGTCTTATCTACAAGCAGACTTACAAATTGCCAAATGCTTACTTATCAAGAAGTGTGGGTTTTCAGAACTCCTATGCTTGATTTGAACGTTGAGTTGGATATAGACAAATGGCTACGGGCAAAAAAAGGCAATGTTTAAAGACTCTGGAAACTTTAATAGGAAGCTTATTAGATTCATGGTACTGCGGGGATACCTTGACATAGTGCAAGACATCATATTTCGAGCCTTACTGCCTTGAGTTCATAAGTTGAACTAATCTTGTCCTCTATTGGTCATTGTCACAGTAACTTTTGAAACTCCTTGTAGAACAGTAAGAAAATGTGTACATGTAGGGCTAGATCTCTAGAGACTGGTTAAGCAGGGAGAAAATGTCATAGGAATAAGTATGTCGAATCGACACATGAGTTATGAGTAGGGAAGAAACCTAATGTCTAGCTAGGAGGTCGCCAGGTTCAGGTTCTAGAGGACTGTTACTTGGGGGTGGGGGGATATGATACTTCCTCCTTTTAAATATTTATAAATTTAAAATGCATGGAGTATTATGGTAAGTCGAGTAACATATACAAAGATGACACATTACTGGCTCTTTTATAGTGCTTGGAGGTCTGTTTAACCTTAACCCTATGAATTATGATCACTAAGTACTCCTTACTTCTTTCTTGATAATGCCCGCTTGAGCCAAGGGAGTACGGGTGTTTAGGTTTGCTATATCTGAACTCCACGGTCCACACCTCTAGTGCCCAACTCCAAAAGTGCTCGGTAATATCCAGCGTGATGCTTCTTGCTTGAGAGACATGTTGCAACCAAAGAATACTGCACTGTCACCATCACTCATCAGTGCGTCACACTGCAGCATCTCCTCCAACTTGAGCCCACTTCTTGTAAATCAGCCTTGTCTAATCATCCTATGTAACATTCTTACGCAAGACAGTCTTGCTAGCTTTATCCAATGCACTGACGACCGGGGCCCCTAGTGATGTATGTCCTACGTGTCAGTCACCCGGAGAAGGTATCGTCCATGTTTGTTGGATTAAAAACTAAAAAGCGAAGCAATTTCCTATCCCACCTACTCTTTTCCACTTGGCCCTCTCGATCAGGTCCGCACCACCAACAGGCTGACAGGCAGCAGTCCCAGAACTTGCTGAATCGCCTGAGCCAAATGACTTCGTGCAGCCATGGCTCATCATCTGAGCTTCTTCCATTACGAAGGGCTGTTTTGGGAGGCTCTTTCGAAATAGTTTCACCGGTGAAGTCAAAGCAGTTTATTTCTGCTCCGGCTTACAAAATAACTTCACATTGCAGTATCTCGATTTGCGCAAAACGGTTTGACACTAGCAAAGATGATACTTTAATTAGTTGAGTATATATAGCTTTCGGGTCACACTGCCAAGCTTTCGAATTGAAGGACCATGTTGCCGTCGGACGGAGCAAAAATATCTGCGAGGCACTGGTGGAGCCAGAAATCCGTCGTCCTTCTCACGAGAAGCGGCTCCAGTTGGCGCACCACCCCAACGGCCGTTCGAAGAGCCGGCGAAAAGGGGCCAACAACGCCTGGATGGCACACAATCAGTGACAAGAAGGAGGACTACGCCGTATCATTATCGGGTCCCCGTAGGTCCACCTGCTGCCGTGATCTTCCTCGTCGCCGTCGCTGCAGCGAGTGACGCGGGTAGCTGAAGCCTTTTCCGTTTCGGGGTTTCGGATTATCAGATAAGCTCGGAGCATTCTGTCCTCCGTAGGATAGTGTTTTGGACCAGGAATCCAGGATCGCGACGCCGGAGCTGTCACACTTCATTTTCTGATGGCCGTTGTCCTGATTTAACTCGTCTGCTGGGGAATCGCTATTCGCGGGGTTGGGCGTTGTCAATCGCAAACTTCTGCCAGCCCGGAGCAGGGGTTGGAGCAGAATCATGTTTTCAGGCCGCGACACCGGCCTCGTCTCCAGCTTCTGGCGTCTCTCTTAGCCCAGCATAAAGCATTTTCTGTGTCCGAAGATGCAAAGACTGCATCGACCACTGTAAATATCCGGAAGTGGCACAGGAAACCTCTCCCCCCTTTGAGTCTTGACAGCCGTCATCTCCAGCACCGACTGTCAAGAACCGTGATCATCCAATTGCTAACTGAGACTGACCGAGCATGTATATGTGGTGTCCCTGTCGAGGAGATCCGAACTCGCAATGCAACGCAAAACCGAGACCAACTGTTTTATGCAAGACAGAAGATTCAACTCATAGGATTGGACTGCCTTTTTGGATGTGGTTTTTGCACGGCGCAATCACTCTTTCTTCAATTAGGTGACGTGTAAGTCGAAAGATTGACCGGAGCGGGCGCTTCTTTAACTCGGAGCTCTTCATCTTTTGCACGGGCCCGAAGCGCATCTGAGATGTCTGACCAAAACTGGGCGTAGCCTCTTCAGCTAGCCGGCTCGTGTTCGTTGCCAGTGACACTGATGCCGGATGCTTGGAGCCTGATTGGCTTTGTCAGCGTAGCGCATAACATGGCGTTCTCTCACACTCTCAGAGAAAGACGAGCACTCCATGTGGCGTGTGCACGAGGCAGGACGCATGGCACTCGACATCTTCACCCGGTGGTGGACAGTGGGAGGAAGCTTGGCGCCAGCGCCAGAGCACGGACTGAAGGCAGGAGGCAGGTGGACGCCTTGGCGAATGGCGATGGACCCTGGCCGCCGGAGCGCCGCCGCGGACCGTCGTTGCAGGCAAGCGATGCGGCCGGGGGCGGGCGTACTGTATGTGATGCAGCCCTCCCCAATCCTACAGGTTGCGGAGAATGCATACTGACAGAAACTTTCCAGAAAGAACAGCAAAGGAGACTAAATGGCAGCAGAGTTGATCTCTCAAGGATTGAAATCCATCATAGAACTGAAGATGAGATGCATCCAAGTCCAGCATGACCAGAAGAGCAGAACACACGATTGCCAAAGCCCAAAGGCAGCGTCGCAGAGACGGAGAGTAGTCGAGTAGGCTCGCAATCATCAGGAAAATGGCGGTAGATGCCACCAGATCTCAGCAAAAACAAAAAGGGGATCCTAGGAACCAACAGCTGCAAAACAAAGCGTCATTCCTGGCGCTGTCACGCATCGAATTGCTGCTTGCCGGATAGTTTTTTTTGCAGGTAAATAAAACACATGCCGCTGTAGCCTAAAATCCGACGCCGCATCTCGACGCGCACGGGATGTTTTCGCCAGCCCGTGCGGCGTGAGCGTGACCAATTCCCGCGGGCGCCACGGCGGCGGCCTGGTTGGCGTGGACGGCGAGACGGCGCGAATGCACGGCGGAGATGCGGCGGGAGGGAAGGCGCCGCCGTCTCCCCGCATCCGGCAAAGGGCTAAAGAGTAAAGACGCACACCTTTTTTTTTCCGCCCGTGGATTCGAGCACGGCCACCATTACCAGAGAAGATGACTGAAAGGGAGAGAAAAAAAAAGGAGAGAAAGAAACTAGAGAACAGAACAGGACTCCATTAATCCTCCAGACCTTCGTCTTTCTCGGACTCGACAGACTTCCCAGGTTGGCTCGGCTCGTGCTGGATCCACACCTTGCCAGCCGCCGAGCGCCCCCGGCCGTGCACGATCTTTGCTTCGCCCAGGGAGGTCGATCGGCACGAAAACGCCGAGAAATCGAAGCTCTGAAGAACGAACAGCAACGAATTCGTTCCACGGCCCCGGATTGAGCATCGCAATCAGACCAAGCGCGCACGGAAACGAAACAGCGAGAAGAAAATGGGATCGAGACGAACGAAAAATCCTTCGTCAACATCTGCTTCCGTCGAGGTGGCCAAATCATCATCCATCGGGGGGCCTGTAGTATAAGCATCCGAGCTCGACCTCCATCAACAGCGCCTACCACCTGCCAACGCTACTCGTGATATCATCCCCGCACAGAGGTGGGTGCGCTGCCGCTCCGCCGCTGCACAAAACTCGTTCATGGCCAAACCTCTCCCTCTCCTCCAGACCACGCCAAACCACCAAAATTTCCTCACCAAACCTTCACCAAAAAAATCGAACTCCCAAGCACAAATCATCTCGAGTCGCTCGAATCCCAGATCAAACCCAAACGCGCAGCTCAAATCATACACCATAGTCGCCCAAAAATTCGAAACCGAAGCTGCCAGGGCAGATCACCATCTGACCACGATGCCACCAGAATGCCACGCCCAGACTCGTGCCACCCATCACTCCTGCTCCGTCTCCATGGACGCGCACCGCCGCGGCCACCATCAGCGACCACAAAATCGAGACGGCAACCGCACGAGCCCGAGCCCGCTCCCACGACGAAGACGACGACTCCCATCTAACGACCCTCCCTATCCGATCCACTCCCCCGAATCGCACGAGGAAACCTCGGAAAAAACGCATCTCCCACACCACCGAGCCGCGCTCCCTTCCCTATTCCCCCTGGTACTTGGGAAGCCCATTAGAACACACAAAGAACAAGAACCGGAGCGCGGAGAAGAAGAGAGCAAAAAAAAAAAAATCCCCAAAATCCCAGGACGATTCCTCTTCGTCAGCATCTGGCCATCCCATCCAGGGTCGTTTGCGGTTCGCTTTCCGCCGCCTCCGCGAGGGATCGGGAGGGGAGAGGAGCTTCCCAATTCACCGAATTCGCGCGGCAGGCGGGTAGGGTTAGGGTTTGCCGAGGTGGTTCGGGCCCCCACGATTCGGGGGGGCGGTCTAGCGGCCTATCCGGCGGTCCGGGATGATTTTCAAGCGGAACCAGCGGTCGGAGATCCTCGCCCTGCGGCGCTGCAATGCCGCGGGCGGCGGAGGGGAGGACGAAGGGGGAGGCGACCCCCGCCCGAGGAAGAGGCGGAGGGGCGACGAGTTCTTCCCCGTCGAGCTGCTCGGCCACGTCCCGGCCTCCGGCATCCCGTACGCAGCATGTGGGTTCCGGTGGAGCGAGGAGCCCGAGGCACCGGCAGAAGCCGCGCAGCCGGCGGCCGCGGCGAGGCCGCCGGTGGTGCGCACGTCGCGAGGCCGCACCCAGGTATTGCCCTCCAGGTTCAATGACTCTGTTCTTATCGACCCCTGGAAGAAGGAGAAGCCGGCAAAGCCGCCGGCGCCTGTCAAGACAGAGCAGCTGGTGCGCAAAAACGGGGTGCTGCACGATAGAGGTGCAATCTCTTACAGGAGCTATGCATTGTTCGAGCTGGATGATGACGATGATGCTGAGGCCATTGTGGCTCCTTACCAAGCGCGCCGGAATTTCGGTGGCTCCAGGAAGTACTTAGCCTCCCGCAGCACGCTTACCTCGGTACACGATGAACCGTACAGCAATTACCACAGAAAGGAAGTAATGCTTAGGCATTACTACGAGGAAGATGATGAGGAAGATGAGGAGGATGAGGAAGAAGAGGATGAAGAGTATGAGGAAGAAGAGAAGGAAGAGATTTTTCACTGTACAGAAGGGTTTGTGTATGGGGACATTGTCTGGGCAAAGCTTGGCAAGCGGCAACCGATGTGGCCAGGAGTGGTGGTCGACCCAACTCAGGAGGTCGCTGCCGAGGCAATGCCACCACAGCCTCGTGGTGTCTCTGTGCTTTGTGTGATGCTATTTGGCTGGCGCACAGAGTTCAGTGATGATGAGAAGGTACAACTTTATAATGACTGCTGTATTCAAACTGGCTGACTTAACTGCTGCCGCTTTTCTCTTTGGGG